>NC_141084.1:26680674-27158174 GCF_041138505.1 Cibotium barometz
ATGGGCTGAGGTATTTATACCCCTCCCTTCATGCAGTCGGCTGGCTTCAGGACAGCCCACGACTGAGTCTTGTTAATAAATTGTGTTCACACTTTAATAAAGTGTTTTCACACTTGTTTAGACCCTGTCCAGCCTGCGCATGACTCTGGGCAGCACCCTGGCTGCTGGACATGCTGCGCAGAGGTGTGGGACTGCCCCCCACACCTGGCCGCCTGCTGTTCTAGGGTTTTACACTCTGTCGGCTGCCTGTCCAGAGGCTCTGGAGCTGGCCGACTGCCCCTCCAGCCCTTGCCTTGGCTGGTGGGCAATATCTTGGGCCCTCCTGGCCCCTTGGGGATGGTTCTATACCTCCCCCATGCCCATGCTAATTATGCCAATGCAAATCCTTGCCCGGGGGTAGCCCTATGGGCTGGCCCCATCTCTACATGCAAACTACATGCCTACAGAGGCCTGGCATCCAGTTGCAAACCAGATACTCAGCACATCTGACATCATTCCAGAGGGAGACTCACAGCGCGGACTGGCACTGCTTCATGTGCAGGACAATGCACACCTGACCTTGGACTCATGTGCAGGACAATGCACACCTGACCTCGGACGACTGAGATGGATCCCTGGCTGACTCGTCCCGGACTGGGCTCACATGGGACCAGTTCACCATCCCAGGTCCTGCACCTTCTGTACAGAAATGTCTACGTGGCATCCAAGTGCGGGATGCACGTGACATCCCCTTCTGCTTAACTTGACGGAAGCTGCATAGCCTCCAAATAATCCGTCAATAAAGCCGGATAGTCTTCGAAAAATTCTTTGTCGAGCCATACCGCTTCATGAGTTCCTCGGTCCTGAAACTTCGTGAGGAACTGTCGTAGTCTTCGGCCTGAGCCATGCTTGAAACGGTGCAGAAGGATCTGTTCTGGAACCATTACTTCTGCTTCATCAATGATGTCTGGTTCCGCTTCGTCTTTGACCTCTGAAGGGGGTGGACCTGCATATGGCTTTAACCAACTGACATGGAATACATCGTGCATAGTCCAACTCGGAGGTAGCTTTAACTGCATAGACACCTCATTAATCTTTTTCCGGATGGGAAATGGTCCGAAGCTCCTGAAAGACAACTTTGGGCATCGCTTGCCCACCTGCTTTAATCTTTGCTTCATAATCCGAAGATATACCCAATCTCCTTCCGAAAACTTCATGTCCCTTCGGTCTTTATTGGCCTGTCGAGTGTAGGCCTCTTGCGCTTTAGCCAATCTGTCTTTGACGGACTCTAGTATCTCCTGGTAAGACTCCGTCACTCTGTTCGCCTCCGGTACTGAAGACGAAGTCCTGGTTAACAACGACTGGAAAGGCCTTCCAAACGCTGCCTCATATGGAGTCCTGCCAATAGCTGAAGAAAAAGAGTCATTCAGAACAGCTTGAACTAAAGGCAAAAACGATTCCCACTTACCTTGCTGATCGTGGACATAACACTTCAGCACATCAAAGGCCAACTGGTTGTATATCTCTGTCTGGCCATCTGTCTGTGGGTGGAATGCACTAGAAAAATTCAACTTAGTACCAAAATTATCAAACAATGCCCTCCAAAAATGACTGGTAAACTTGGCATCTCGGTCTGACACTATGGTCCTAGGAATCCCACCAATCGGGTACCAATGCCGAATGAATAGCTGGGCAACATCCTCGGCGGTCACATTGGCCCTGCAAGGAATAAGCATCACAAATTTGCTGAACCTGTCAACAATAGTCAAACACTATGTATTACGCTTACTCGGACTGGGAGGCAGATTTGTGACAAAGTCCATCGAAATGTCTTGGAAAGGACCCTCAGGAATTGGCAAAGGCTGTAACAACCCTATCTTCTTTCCACGAGGAGCTTTCACCTTTTGACAAATGTCACAGCGTTGTACATATGTAAACACATCACGCCTCATCTTTGGCCAATAGTATTGCCGTTCTAACTTCTCCAGAGTCGAATTCATGCCCCTATGACCACCTGTAATGGCGTCATGGGCATCATGGAGAAGAGCTGCCCGGAATGATTTCATGACACACAGTCGGCCTTTGTAGTAAAGCCAACCATCGCGTATCAGAAAATGGCATGGTCCTGTGGCATCCAATGCCTGTTCCCACTGAGTACCGAATTCCTCGGAATCCGCGTACGTGTGCTTCATGTCTTCTAGTCCTGTACCAACAAGGTCCAGTCTAGTGGTCTGAATCGCAGATACTTGTCCCTTCCTGCTCAAAGCATCGGCCACTGGATTGGCCTTTCCTGGAAGGTACTCAATCATGCCACCGAACTGCTGGAATATCTGACTCCAGCGGTGTTGTCGATCACTCCACTGTGCACTTGGCATCGTCTGAAACCAGCGCAATGCCTGATGGTCAGTGCGGACCTCGAAGTCACGGCCATTCAGGAAATGTTTCCAATGTTTCAAGGCCTGAATGACTGCTAGGAGTTCACGATCGTAGACTGAGTAATTCTTTTCGGCGGGCAGTAACTTACGAGACATGTAAGCTACTGGATGACCATTTTGTTGCAACACACCTCCAATTGCGATGTTACTCGCATCGGTGATCACCTGAAATGGTTCGTCCCACGAGGCAAGGGCTAAACAAGGCGCTTCTGACAAAGCCACCTTGAGGTTCTGGAATGCCTCCAACGCTCGTGGAGTCATTCGAATCTTTTGCCTCCTTGTTTTCACTCCCTTTAGCAGATCGGTGAGGTCTGCCGAGAGATCAGAAAACTTGTCAATGTGGGTGGAATATGCCTGGCATATACCCACAAATGATCTAATGTCATAAGCAGTCTGAGGTACTTCCCAGTTAACAATCTCGGCCACTTTAGCCGGATCAAGTCGAATGCCTTCGGCACTGATTATATATCCCAAGTAATGCACCTGGAACAGATAAAATTCTGACTTCTTTTCATTGATATAGAGCTCGTTGCTTTCCAGCAACCTAAGGACTTTCTCCACATCAATGTCATGCTGCTCAACTGTAGCTGAAAATATGAGTATGTCGTCCAAAAATATGAACACACACACTCCAATCAACTCCCGGAAAATACGCATCATCATGCGGTTAAATGTAGCTGGGGCGTTTGTCAAACCAAATGGCATGACCACAAATTCATAGTGGGCCCGTTCTGTATGGAAAGCTGTCTTGGGGATGTCCCCCTCAACAATCCGAACCTGGTGGTACCCACTCTTTAAATCCAATTTAGAGAACACCTTAGCTCCATTCAGCCTCTCGAGAATATAGTCAATTCGAGGCATCGGGAATCGGCTCTTGATAGTCAGCTTGTTGAGTGCACGATAATCGACACACAACCGAGAAGACCCATCTTTCTTCTTGACAAATAAGATCGGTGCTGCAAATGGCGACACGCTGGGGCGGATGAAGCCAGCTTGCAACAATTCTTGGAGTTGGCGGTCCAACTCCGATTCCATTGCCTTAGAAAGGCGATACGGAAACTTGCTCGGGGGTTCCGAGCCTGGGAGGAGGTCAATCTTGTGATCCTCTGGTCTGGACGGGGGAAGCTGGGGAGGGAGACTGTCCCGAAGAAAAATCTTCTGGAACTTTTCATGGAGAACCGAGTACTTCTCGGAAGCACTAGCCACCGTCTGGGCTGTCTGGATGTAAATCATCGCACACTGTGCGCCTTTCCTGACTGCTCGCTTAGCCTGCAAGTGGCTTATGAGCGGAAAGTTTGGAATACCTGGCTCACACTTAATGGTCACAGGGGTGTTTGACACATTCCGATCAATCTGGAACGTGTGCTTGTCCCACTTGACATCAGGAAGGAACTTGTGAAACCACTGGATACCCAAAATTATGTCTGCTCCTACAAGAGGGGCAACCATAAAATCACGCACAAACTCTATGCCCTGAATGACTAATTTAGCACCTAGAGCTTCATACTTGACGCTCGTAGTCATACCTGTGCTAAAACCCTCCACTTGTTTGTCCACCGGAGTTAGCTCGAAACGGGCACGCCTAGCGGCCTCTTCCGTGATCACATCCTCCGTGCTGCCGCTGTCAAACAAGACAACGACTCTCTGGCCACCTATGTAGCCAAAGGACTTGAGCAATTCGTTGCGCTCATACTCCTGGTCATGGGCGCCCTTCTGCTTATCTTCGAGCTCCCGGCTAATAATTGCTCCAACTGAAGCACCGGGGGTTGAAGAACTAGGGGTAGCCGCTGGGGTCTGTGTGGGAGCTGTGCTCACCACGGAAGCTGTGGAGGCGGCGGCGGGCTTTGGAGGCTTCTTCGGACAATCCCGAGAAGTATGTTCTTTTGTGTGACAAAAGTAACATCTACCCTCCTTCCTGTACTGAGCAAGCTCCTCAGCACTCAACTTGCCACCTGTCTTGCCTGCCTCCGCTTTCTGGTCTGGAGTAAGCTTAGACGCATTGTTCGAGTTCTTGGAGCCAGAGGCTCCCGGGCTCTGTCCTGGGGAAGACCCCGTCTGGTTCTGGCCTTTGCCCCCCGAGGTGTTAGCCTTGGGAGAAGCCGGCTGGGAAGTCTTGGGCTTGCCACCATTGTGTTTCATTTCTGCACTCTGCGCAAGCGAGAGTGCGTCCTCAAAGGTGGCTGGTCTAAACATACGCACCTCCCATTGGATGTGCGTGTCCAGGCCATACAAAACTTGTCCGCATCAGATAAGCCTAATTGTAGACACAAGGTCGAAATTTTATTGGCAAACCGAAGGACTGGTTGCGCATTCTGACGCGCACCCCTGAACTCGTCTTCGAGTCGCTCAAGGTAGTGGGGCGGTAAAAACCGCTGCTTAAGGTCACGGACGAACTCGTCCCACCCATAAGCTGCCATACCTGATCTGGTGTGGGCATGAGCCCACTGAGTCCACCAAGGAATGGCCTCACCTTCCAAATACCAACTGGCTAAGATCACTTTGTCAATATCTGATTTCCTAATTGCGGCAAAGTAAGCTTCAAATTGATGTAACCATGAATACAGAGTAGTGGGATCGAGTTTACCATTATACTTACTGAAGTTCATTTTCTCGGGAAAATGATTCGAGGGCGCCGCCGGTGTCAATCTGGCGTCCAAAGCTCGGAGGTAACGCTCGTGTTCCACTCGTCGCATGGCTTCGTCTTCTCGTTGTCGAATCTCCAATGCCCGTATCTGCATCTCAAGCAAGGAGCTTGACTGCGGCTGTGACCCCTCGAGAGGGTCCCTGTGACGAGGATCTGGTATCTGGGGTACGGAAGGAGAGGGAGGAGGAGATGGAAAACGCGACGCTGGAGAGCGAGAACGCTCCTCCAGAGCCAAAATCCGCGCCTTCTGCTCATCCAACTTGGTTGTCTGGTCTGCGATTGCTCGCATCATCTGCTGGAACATGTCTTGTACACTCAAGCCGGGTGCCCTAGCTGGGCTGCCTCGTGCACTCTGGTCCCATGGTTCTGGTTCTCTCTCGTCGCCGAAGTTCGCCATAGCGGGAAAATGCAGTTCCTTTCCAGAACGCAATCTGACCATCCACTATCTGTGGGGGAGACTTCCGGAGGCTTCCGGAGGCTAAAAACCAACCGTCCTTCGAGGGACAGGAGTCACTCCGAAAGGGGTAGTCCACCGGCATCTAAAAACCAACCACACGAGCGAAAAAATTTTCTGGTTTTCTTTGCTCAATCTTCGTCCTTGAAGTAGGCTCTGATACCACTGTAATATGCGGAAAGCTTCGGAGAAGGATCGGTACTTCAAAACTCAGAAAACAGCACTCTTTTCGCGACGGAATTAACGCACAAAACTGAAAGACGATGTGCAGAAAATAGAGAGAGAAGGGGGAGATGGAGAAGGACACAGTATTGGGTCCCAATTACCCTCTGTAGGGCCCCCACCACGGATGGTGTATTTGCTTTATTAGAATGATGTAAATCTGAAACAAATACAAAGTACTTGACCTTTTCTTGGCTGGAAAACCTGCCCTTGACCTTCAGTCCTTCACCCCTTAGCTTTAGCAAACCCTTGGCTGTCCTGGCCCTTGAATGCTTGATGCTCTTGGTGAATTATGAGATGAATAATGGGATTATGGGCTGAGGTATTTATACCCCTCCCTTCATGCAGTCGGCTGGCTTCAGGACAGCCCACGACTGAGTCTTGTTAATAAATTGTGTTCACACTTTAATAAAGTGTTTTCACACTTGTTTAGACCCTGTCCAGCCTGCGCATGACTCTGGGCAGCACCCTGGCTGCTGGACATGCTGCGCAGAGGTGTGGGACTGCCCCCCACACCTGGCCGCCTGCTGTTCTAGGGTTTTACACTCTGTCGGCTGCCTGTCCAGAGGCTCTGGAGCTGGCCGACTGCCCCTCCAGCCCTTGCCTTGGCTGGTGGGCAATATCTTGGGCCCTCTTGGCCCCTTGGGGATGGTTCTATACCTCCCCCATGCCCATGCTAATTATGCCAATGCAAATCCTTGCCCTGGGGTAGCCCTATGGGCTGGCCCCATCTCTACATGCAAACTACATGCCTACAGAGGCCTGGCATCCAGTTGCAAACCAGATACTCAGCACATCTGACATCATTCCAGAGGGAGACTCACAGCGCGGACTGGCACTGCTTCATGTGCAGGACAATGCACACCTGACCTTGGACTCATGTGCAGGACAATGCACACCTGACCTCGGACGACTGAGATGGATCCCTGGCTGA
Organism: Cibotium barometz; assembly: GCF_041138505.1. NCBI lineage: Eukaryota > Viridiplantae > Streptophyta > Polypodiopsida > Cyatheales > Cibotiaceae > Cibotium > Cibotium barometz. The sequence goes on from NC_141084.1 coordinate 26,687,343, forward strand.
CTCGTCCCGGACTGGGCTCACATGGGACCAGTTCACCATCCCAGGTCCTGCACCTTCTGTACAGAAATGTCTACGTGGCATCCAAGTGCGGGATGCACGTGACACTGTGGTACTTCCCAATTGACATAGAGCTCGTTGCTTTCCAACAACTTCAGGACTTTCTCCACATCAATGTCATGCTGCTCAACCATAGCTGAAAATACCAGTATATCGTCTAGAAATATGAACACACTTTCCAATCAATTCCTAGAACATTCCCATCATCATGCGGTTGAATGTGGCTGGGGCGTTCGTCAAGCCAAAAGACATGACCACAAATTCACAGTGGGCCCGTTCCGTACGGAAGGTTGTCTTGGGGATGTCCCCCTCAACAATCCTCACCTGGTGGTACCCCCTCTTCAAATCAAGTTTTTGAGAATACCTTAGCTCCATTCAGTCTCTCGAGAATATAGTCTATTCGAGGCGTTGGAAATCTACTCTTGATAGTCAACTTATTGAGGACACGATAATTGACACACAATCAAGAAGACCCATCCTTCTTGACAAACAAGATCGGTGCTGCAAATGGCGACACGCTGGGACAGATGAAGCCAGATTGCAATAATTCTTGGAGTTGGCGGTCCAACTCTGATTCCATTGCCTTGGAAAGGCGATATGGAAACTTGCTCGGGGGTTTCGAACCTGGGAGAAGGTCGATCTCATGGTCCTCCGGTCTGGATGGGGGGAGCTGGGGAGGGAGATTGTCCCGAAGAAAAATCTTCTAGAACTTTTCATGGAGAGCCAAATACTTCTCGGAGGCACTGGCCATCGTCTGGGCAATCTGGATGTAAATCATCACACAATGTGCGCCTTTCTTGATTGCTCGTTTAGCCTGCAAGTGGCTTATGAGCGGAAAGTTCGAGATTCCTGGCTCACACTTAATGGTCATTGGGACATTGGACACATTCTAGCTAATCTGGAAAGTGTGCTTGTCCCACTTGACATCAAGAAGGAACTTATGAAACCACTGAATGCCCAAGATTATGTTTGCTCTCAGTGCTCCTACAAGAAAGGCAACCATAAAATCATGCACAAACTCTATGCCCTGAATGACTAATTTAGCACCTAGAGCTTCAAACTTGACACTCGTCATCATACCTGTGCTAAAACCCTCAACTTGCTTGTCCACCGAAGTCAGGACGAAACGGGCACGCCGAGCGGCTTGTTTTGTGACCACGTTCTCCGTGCTACCGCTGTCAAACAAGATGACGACTCCCTGGCCACCTATGTAGTCAAAGAAAGGTCTTGAGCGATTCATTGCGCTCATACTCCTGGTCATGGGCGTCCTTCTGCTTATCTTCAAGCTCCCGGCTAATGATTGCTCCAACCGAAGCATTGGGATCCGAAGAACTAGGGACAGCCACTGGGGTCTATGCGGAAGCTGGTCTCACTCTACTGAAGCCGTGGAGGCTAGGGTGGCAGTCTGGGGAGTGGTAGTCTTCTTAGGACACTCCCGAGAAGTGTATCCTTTTGTCTAACAAAATAAACACCTACCCTCCTTCTTGTACTGAGCGATCTCCTCAGCACTCAACTTGCCACCGGTCTGGCCTGCCTAAGCTTTCTGGTCTAGAGTAAGTTTGGGCGCTTTGGTTGAGTTCTTGGAGCCAGAGGCTCCCGTGCTCTGTCTTGGGGAAGACCCGGTCTAGTTCTAGCCTTTCCTCCCCGAGGTGTTAGCCTTGGGAGTAGCTGGCTGGGAAGTCTTGGGCTTTCCGCCATTGTGCTTCATTTCAACCCTCTGCGCAAGCGAGAGTGCGTCTTCGAAGGTGACTGGCCTAGGCCCTAAACATACGCACCTCCCACTAGATTTGCGTGTCAAGGCCATAAAGGAATTGCCCTTTCTTGTCCGTATCAAATAAGCCCAATTGCAAACATAAGTTTGAAATTTTATTGGCAAACTGAAGGACTGGTTGCCCATTTTGATGCGCTACCCTAAACTCGTCTTTGAGTCGCTCAAGGTAATGGGGCGGTAGAAACCATTGCTTAAGGTCAAGGACAAACTCGTCCCAAACATAAGCTGCTATACCTAATCTGGACTACCTAATCTGGACTGCCTAGTGCACTTCGGTCCCAAGGTTCTTGTTCTCTCTCGTTGTCATAGCTCGCCATAGCAAGAAAATGCACTACCTTTTCGGAGCGCAATTTGACCATCCACTATGTGTGTGGGAGACTTCCGGAAGCTTTCGGAGGCTAAAAACTAACAGTCCTTCAAGGGACAGGAGTCACTCCGAAAGGTGTGGTCCACCGGAGTCTAGAGACCAACCACACAGGTGGAAAAAAAAATGGGCTTTTTTTTCTTCTTTTTTCTTGTTGAATCTTTACACTTGAAGTAGGCTCTCATACCACTGCAAGATGCGGAAGCTTCCGGGTAGATTGGTAACTTCAATGCTCAGAAATCAGCATTCGTTCACGACGAGAATAACGCACAAAACTGAAAATAGATGCGCAGGAGAGAGAGAGAGAGAGAGAGAGAGAGAGAGAGAGAGAGAGAGAGAGAGAGGGAGAATCAAAAAATAAAAGACTGAAAACTTGACCTAAATCCTCTGCCCTTGACCTTCAGAATCCACCCTTGTGTTAACTCCTCCTTGGCTGTCCTGGCCCCTTGCGTAGCTTCAACACCTGGTGAATAATCAGATGAATCAAACGTTGAGGAGGGCTGGGTTATACCCTCTTTCACCTCCAGTCGACAAGCTTAACAAAAGGCGGCAAACAGCTTTATTCTCCACGACTAGATAAAATAGCATTTTATGCTAATGAAACCAGCATTTTTACACCTAAAAGACTTGTCTATCTTGCACATATATGTTGGGCTGCTAGGCAGCCCTGCGCATGGACCAAAAAGCTGTTGGGCACCCAGTGTGGGCTGTCCCACACCTGGCCGACAGCCAACTAGGCTTGGGTGCCCAGTCGGCTGGCTGTCCCCAGGCCCTAGGGCTGGCCGACAGCCCCTTCCAGCCCTCAACATGGCTGGTGGGCACAGCTGGGGCCCTCCTAGCCCCTTGGGGGTGGTTCTACACCTAAGCCTTGGGGTGGCCCTATGTACTGGCCCCCGTTTCTACATGCAAACCTACATGCTCTACACAGTTGTCTGACATCTGGTCGCAGACCAAACACACAGAGCAACTGACATCATTCCACAAGGAGACTCACAGCACGGATTGGCACTGCTTCATGTGCAAGACAATGCACACCTGACCTCGGACGCATGGAGTGGAACCCTGGCTGACTCGTCCCATATTGGGCTCACATGGGACCAGTTTTCCACTCCAAGTCTTGCACCTTCTTGTTCAAATATGTCCATGTGGCATCCAAGTGCGGGATGCACGTGACAAGGATAACGCTAAACAAGGAGCCTCAGATAATGCAACCTTAAGGTCCTTGAAAGCCTGTAAACCTTGCGGGCAAAGGGCTTCGTGTTGCTATGGGAGTGGAACTACCAGCACCCCCGAATCTAGCTTGGCTCTGTGCATCTTCCTCTAAACCCAACCGTGTTCTCTTTGATGCATCACCTGTACCCTCACTAGCCTCAATATCCTCAAGCACAAGCCCAGAACCGCGAACAAGAGATGAAAGTGCAATGCAACATCGAGATGAGGGTGAATGAGGAGTGGCAATGCCAAACAATATGTCGATGAAGCGCCAAAGATTGAGGGTATTCCCCCCCTCATGGGTCTTCGTCCAAACTAGGTGTATTCAAATACACCATGCATCCATGTCGAGACAATTGAGTACTCAAGCTTGTACTCAATCCAAGTAGTGAGCTTTAAGATAAGCTCATACTCCAATTTGTGAATGCTATCCATACATTCCATCTTGCCATTACATGATCCAGCATGATCCAATACATCATTGCAAATTACACTGTCACATGCATCATTGTAAATTACATTGTCACATGCATCATTTTGCATCATATTTGTATGGTCATCATCTAGACCATCCCCTTCAATGATTTTTATCTCACCATCTTGTGTAATTTTCCAATCAATTTACATGTCCATTGTTTTCAATTCCTTAAGTGGCTTTAGGCGAATTTCCAAAATTTGCTCTTTTGTCAACTTGGGTACACATCCCATGAAAATTGATCATCAATGCATATATCATCCTCTTCTGTAGCATTATATGGTAGTGATGTGTGTGAACACACTAGGACCACCGGGGCACTTTTTCCCTCACTAGGAGATTTTTTGTCTCGTGCATATACACACCCTTTTATCTACTCATTTTGGGGTGTGTACTTATCTTTTGTATCTAGCACACATTTGTTCATTCTAATCTAGTGAGTTTGTGTGCTCTCAAGCTTCTTTATCTTGTGTGTGTGCATTGTTGCAACCCTAACCCTAATTTCAACAATTGGTATCAAAGCTAGCTTCCTTGACACTTGATCTAGTAGTCTGCCTCCCTCCTCACGACCCTGTTTTTCTGTCTCCGATTAAGATACTCTCTTAGGAGAAGAAGGCATATATTGTAGTGTAATGTATATAAAGTTTTCGGGGTCCACGGCACGATTCGGGCGCGTTTTGGGCACCGCAAGGTTTCTATAGACGTTCTGGAGAGGCCTCATTTTAGATTGGTTCTGCTTGATTTTAGGTGTTTGGACTGTGTAGCGGCAAAGATTTGGTGTGCAGCAGCATCTACAATGTCTTCAACAACATCGACCATCATACTTTCGCTAGTAACACTCTATTCTCTACTCTGTGTTATTTTTCATACACTTTGCAGGTGATTCAGTCACTTGGCAGTCATCCAGGGTTGGATTTAGTGAATACTGAGTACTTGCAGTGTGTTGAAAGATTTTGCATTTGGTAGAAAGTCATGGTTGGCAGTAGTGATGTATTCAACATGTTGTCTGCTGAGGATAAACTTGATGGGACTAACTACCCATTGTGGTCCTATATGATGAGGCATGTACTGGTTGCCAAAGGCCTTTGGAATGTGATCAATGGTAGTGAAACTCGTCCTGTTTCACAACTACCAATGCAACCAGGTGTTGAAGGTACATCTGAAGTAGAATCTGATACAGATATGGCTCCTCCACATGCACTACCAGTACCTCCCACTGCTGCTCAAACGAGATAGGATGGAAGAGATGCACGGGCACATGCATTGCTTGCACTTTCTGAGAAGCGAAGCATTATTCCTCATATTCGATCGTGCAAGACTTCAAAACAAGCATGGGATGCACTTACTGCATTATACCAGGTGTGCAATGAAGCACGTGTTGCATAACTGCGCAAACAATTGGAGTCTGAGCACATGAATGAGGAAGACTCAATGGACAGCTTCTTGACCAAGATCAAAGATTTGAAGGAGCAACTTGCTAGTGTGAATGAGATATATCTTGATAATACATTGGTGCCCACAGTTCTCGATGCATTGCCGGATTCTTATCAGAGTTTTGCCTATACCCTTAGACTCATGATGAAGGGAAATCCAAATGCCCTTACATTTTATGAGCTGGTTTTAGTACTCTTGCAAGAAGAGCAATCTAGGTAAAACAAATCTGTTATGCGAGTTAGTGACCAAGCATTTGTTGCCAATCAGAAACGCAAAGGTAAAGCTTTTTCGCATGGTGGCTATAAGCCAAAACCAGAATCCTCAGGTAAGGATGCAGAGAAAGAAGGTGATAAGCCTAAAAAGAAGGGCAAGTGTCACTATTGCAAGAAACCAGGACACTACATAAATGAGTGTAAGAAAAGGCTAGAGAAGGAGAAAAAGAAAGAATTGGACATGGCTGTGGCTGATGCATCTGCACCAAGTGCAGAGAAGAAGAAATCTGCAAGTTTTGCTCTGCCAAAATGGCTTGATTGAGAGATAGCAATTTGGCAGCTCCTTTACCTAGCAGAACTCATGCAAGTTCTCATCATGCAAATTATTCTCATGTGGATCATGTTCTTATTTCTGCTTTATGTAATGAGGAGGAACCTGTTTCCTTTGAGGAAGCACAGGATGATGATCATTGGATGCATGCTATGCAGGATGAGTATAACTCTATACTCAAGAATGACACCTGGTATTTGACAGATCTACCTCATGGCAAGAAGGCCATTGGTACTAAGTGGGTTTACAAGTTAAAACGCAAAGCAGATGGTAGCATTGATCGCTACAAGACTAGACTTGTTGCAAAGGGATATGCCCAGCAAAAGGATATTGATTATAATGAGATCTTTGCACTTACATCTTGTATGACTACCATTAGGTGTCTCATTGCTTTGGTAGCACATCATGGGTGGAATGTACATCAGTTGGACATTAAGACTGCATTCTTTAATGGTGATTTACATGAGGAGGTGTATGTATCGCAGCCTCCTAGTTTTGCTGTGAAAGGAGAAGAGTCTAAAGTATGCAAGTTGAAAAAGACTCTTTATGGCCTTAAGCAGGCTCCTAGGGCATGGTATAAGAAGATTCATGCATACTTGGTTGCAAATGATTTTTGCAACAGTCCAACAAAGAGTACCCTCTATGTGAAGAGGAGTAACGACACATTTTTGGTTATCGTTCTATACGTTGATGACATGCTACTCATGGGACCCGATATAGATCAGATTTCAACCTTTAAGGCTGATTTGCAATCATCGTTTGAGATGTCAAATTTGGGGCCCTTACATTACTATTTGGGGATTCAATTTATGCAATGCAATGATGGCATTGTTATGCTGCAATCTAAATATATACAAAAGCTCTTGAAGAGGTTTAATCTTGAAGACTATAAACCTGTGGCTACACCTATAGAGACAGGTACTCGACTTAGTCTTCAAGATACAGGAGACTTTTTTGATGTTAGTTTGTATCAGCAGGCTGTTGAATCCTTTCTTTATGTATGCAACACGAGGCCAGATATACAATATGCAGTCTCAGATATACATTATGCAGTCTCACAGTTAAGCAGATTTATGCGTAGTCCAAGTACGAAGCATTGGCAGGCTATTAAGCGGATTTTCTGCTATTTACAAGACACTTCATATTTTGGATTGTTTTATCCAAAAGGAGGTGAGTCACAGCTGCATGTAGTGATTCAGATTGGGCTGGATGTTATGACACACGAGTGTCCACTAGTACCTTTATACAAAGACAAGGCTCATGCATGTGAGCCATGTGTCTACCAGGTGTCACCATGGTAGACACTGCACTCTACCTTAGTCTAAAATGATTAAATCCACCACACTACTAATACTTGGATTTCCTACTTTCAACACGTATATGCTGCCAACCTGCTCCATAAGCCTTCATAAATCTGGCCAACCTGCTCCATAAGCCTTCATAAATCTGGCCAACTGGATCTAAGCCCTCCCGGACGCCCTACTCTAGATGTTTATCTGCTGCCTATCAGAATTAGCCTTGGATTAGACATGTCCATGTGTATGCACATGACAGAACATGCTGTAGAAGGCTGTATGGAAGGGGTGTACAGGTTAACGAGGCTGGAGGGAAAGCCATATGGCTGGCTGTGCACATCTTTGGACTGCAGGACTGTACCAATACCGACCTGGTCTAGCACATGCAGGCTGCAGCTGTTTTGCATGGACAGCGTACATATGAGCTCCAAAGGAGGCCACATCTTGAGTTGAAGTCTTGCTTTTGTGTGCCTTGGCGAAAAGCGTTACCAGGCTTCGGAGAGAATTGTATCAAAAGTTAAACAATGCCTGACTATCAAAAGTTGAACAACGATGTTAAACTCGCAGAACTCAAGTATTTTGGGGACACATACTTGGTATGTATGAGCACATACTCGGCCATGTAAATAAAAAAGATATACATGGCCCACCAACAGATTGGACTGACCCGGTTCTCAGATGGGCAGAAGTCAAGCAACTGTTATTCTAGTTGAGCTAGCTTGGACAAGGGCCATTTGCACATCATGGAACCAAAAAAACTGAACAGTGTATAGAATAGCTGGAGCCTCAGGAACATAGTGTGTAACCAGCCTGAGCCGTGCTCAACATGAGAAAGCGCAATGCTACCCACATTTAAATTTCACACTTCATCAGTACTAGCATCAGAAAATTACCAGTCCTTGCATTCCTCACATTGCACCATCAAGTCATCTGGGTTGTAAGGCATTTCACATTTACAATACCTGCAAACATGCCTATAGTTACTAACATTTTCATGAAATATGTACTCCTTTCCACCCACTTGAATGGAGCATTAAGAGACCCTAAATAGCTTACACAGCAACTCTGTCCGGGGTGAAAGCTCCCGTGGCTGCCTTGTATTCAAATCTACAAAAGTAATCATCAGGTTCAACATTCTCCAGCTTAGTGTAGCCCTTGAAGGTATGGACAATGCATTTCCCTTCAATAGTGTCCGCACTTTGTGTATCAATATGATCGGACAGGAAAACCTCTTTTGCACCATGAAATTGTCTGCGGCCACCTATGGATTCCTCTGGTCTGTAGTACCATCGGACCTCAACTTTCACATTATTCCTCCCGTCTGCCCACATTTTCTCGACCCTGCCCACATAGGGAGGCTTGCCTGATTCTTGATTGCGCATCAACACAGTGTCTCCCACTGCATGATCAAAGAATCACCAATCACCTAATGGCAAAAAAGCAGAAAATTGACCTGACAGAAAACTGTGGGCGGGCGGAGGGGGAGGGGGGGGGGGGGGGGGCGCAAAAAACTTCAGACAAACCGACCTCGTAGCAGCGGAAGCACCTCAAATTGACACTCCAAGAAAAAGCAGAATCAAAGCATCTCAAAAAGCAGGAAAAGCGGCCAAACACTGACTGTCCAGCAGAGCAGCAGAAAAATGACATGATGGCAGCTATGGCGGTGCAAAAAAGCATACCACTGCATCATCAGAAAATCGCCGAGGATCCCATCACAGAAATTGGGCTTTGGGAAGAAGGAAAAGGGGGAGGGGGGTGGCTAGCTGCAGGGAAAAAGCATAACTTCTCAAATAGCGTAACGCAGTTGTGGCGGGAAAACAGCAGAAACGCCCCGATTGCGGCTATGGCCAACAAGCTGAACAAAAGCGTCCTATCTTTTGCTGGTCAGAATGAAAGAAAAAGCAGAGCGAAAAGCTCACCTTTCACGACTTTGCTGGTGCCTTTGATTGTGTAGGATTCGACGCTTTTCTTCGGAGCTTTCGTCTTGGCCATGGATCAGAGCACAGAGCTTCCAAGGGGGAACAAAGGAGCGTTGTATAATTGAAAGAAGAAGCAGCGAGACAGTACTCTCATCGGACCAGTAAGAACACATCAGGATGGAGACTTCATGAAGAAAGATGGTGGCATAATAGAAAGCAACATCATTGTTTATACAAGCCTATACCTAGGCTGCCCCCCTAGAGCAGGAAGGGCATTTGAACCCACCACTTGTGCTACCACAATTTGGCTAAGCATTGATTGATGCCAGTTTAATTTTCCATAATTTGCCCTTTATTTTGTACTCCTGTTTTTTTTAACAATCTTCAGTACATCCTTAGGTACTTCATAGCAACGTTAATTTTTGCCCTTAGGTACTTCACAGCAAGGTTAATTTTCAACTAGCAGGGTCTCCCTTCAAAATGACAAGATTGCGTCGTCTCCCTTCAAATTGACAAGATGCCTACAATGTTTGATTTTACGGCGAAAGAAAAATTTCGAGGGAATTTCGACAGTTGAAATGCCCAAAAACAACCACGATGCGACTGTTAAAAATCAAACACTTCAAATAAGCCATGGTAGGCTTATTTATTTGGGCATGTGCAATAAGACTCTACAAAGAAGTGTGTTGATGGGCCCTACAGCTCCAACCTTGTCCAAGAGGATGTAAACCTAGTTATGGAGCTACCCTTGGCTCTTGCCCACATCCTTCGAGCAAAAGCATAATTCCCTTTGTGGAGTTATGAATGCAATAAGCCCGATCACTCTCCAGTATATGCCTTTCATCTTGCTTCAATGTGAGGCTCTAACTTACTTTTAACTTACTCAAACTCAAACATAGCAAAATTCAAAGTGTATTGAGAGTAATCACTTGCACACACTTAATTACTGTAACTTACTCAAACTCAAATACTAGAACTACATAGGAAAAATTAAAGTTTATGAGAGCAATCACTTACACACCCTCAATGATGCCTCGAATCATATCACATCAAATCTATAAAATCAAATCTATAATATCCGCACAAATTTTGGAAGTTTGTTGGGGCCTCTCTCCCTCTCTCTCTCTCTCTCTCTCTCTCTCTCTCACGCAATGCACAAGATCACAATTGCCAGAGAAGATAGATATAGTTAATCATTGCATGAGAGTCTTTAACTAGCCTTATTATAGAATGTGAAGAGTTCTGACACTTGGGCCACCCACTTTAAGAACTGAATAGACACCAATGTCCATACATGCCCACTACATTCTCATCGTTTGCTCATGGATTTCTCATACACTAACTATTTAAGTTGACCTTAGGACATTGTCTAGCTTGGTCAAGTTTGATATTAACACACACTACTACAAATACTAGTGGAAATGGCAGCCCAAAAGTTCCATTTCCTATAGTATAAATGACACTTTTAAGTCATCGTTTCCACAGCCACCATTCTCTTTGTACTACCGTTTATTGCACCATATAATTTGTCATTTCATGTGCCTTATGCTATAATATTTCGCATTTCTTGTGACATTTACATTGTTATTGTTGCACTTTATAATTTATTATTTTGTACATTTTATCATTTCTTGTATTTGAAACATCATATATCAGATAACAATTTTTTTCTCTATTAGTTATTTTGAAGATAGAGTTTTAAGATAATATTATTTTTACCTTGACATTCATTGAAGATTCTCGATAACATAAAATTTCTTCCAAGTATATTTGAAATATCTGGAACTTACCTTGATGGAGTGCATTGATTCTCTCTCTCTCTCTCTCTCTCTCTCTCTCTCTCTCTCTCTCTCTCTCTCTCTCTCTCTCTCTTGCATTGTACCTTTAAGACAAAGTGTTTAATATAGTATACATAAAAATAAGTGATAAAATAGAAGATATAAATAAAAAGAGAGTACTTTCTATTTATATAAATAAATGATAGAGAAGATATAAATGATAAAATAGAGATAGAAACAAAAAGCTATTACTTTCTTAAGCATGTTGTGCATGATTTTATTCACAAGATATGCACTCTTAAGCAACATCGTATTGTTAATTAAATGAATAAATATGCAAAAGTACTTAAAAAGATTATAGTCATTATTACAAAGTTACTATAGAAGTGGAATACCAATCGAAATCTTGCAATAAGATGGTCTCAAAGATGCTAAAGAAAGTGTCAAGTGATATTCAAGCATGTTATCTCATTTAACATAGTGATGTCTTCTCTGACTTTGAAGGTGGCAACATCTTAGGACTTACATAACTATATACTATGAATGTAGGATCTATTGGAGTGGAGACGAAGGTAGTAACACACACACACATGAAGCAACACTCAAAGTAGATTGATGAGAATGAGGTAAGTGACATGATAAGGTCATACAAGTGAACTGACATGATAAGGTCAGTTACTTATAAGATTTTATGTACACATGCTCGAGGGAAAGAACCTCCTAAGGAGGGGAAAACTGGCCCAGCCCATTATTAACATACGTCTACACATCACTACCATATAAATGGCTACAAATCCCCCGTATAGTGATGATGTGAACATATACAAAGATCATGTGGCTAATTAATCCCAAAATGGTAATAAGCCCAAAGCTTTGAGAAAATCTTAAAACTTCTCTCTCTGAGAGAGCCTTCATGAACATATCTGCCACATTATATCTTGTGTAGTGACATAATCCAAGATAATCTCTCATACAATAAGCCTCTTTGTAACCAAATGGTAAGCCCAAAGCTTTGAGAAAAGCTTAAAAATTATCTCATGAGAGAGCCTTCGTGAGCATGTCTACCACATTATCGTGTGTAGTGACATAAGCGAGGATAATCTCTCATATAATAAACCTCTCCTTGACATAATGATAATGTACTTCGATGTGCTTTGTGCATGAAACACAGGGTTCCTCGCAAATGGCTAATGCCCTTTGGCTGTTAGTGAATATACACCAAGATCTACCAAAGGGCGTTTGAGCCATACACACTCCACAGTCATTGTTGTAAAAGATTCCATATACTCATCTTCACACCTTGAAGTAACCGTCTCGTTTCTCGCTGAGCCATGATACCAAGATAAAAGCAAAAGCCATTAGTGGACACTCTCATGACATAACATCTAGGCCAATCAAAATCACTGAAAGTATGCGGTTGGATATCACCCCCCTTAATATAAAATATGCCAAGGGACTGAGTGCCTTGTATCAGAATACTCTTGGTAGCCTGCCAATTGCTCCCGGGACTGTGCATAGATCTTCTCAATTGGGATATCCAAAACTAAATGTATGGCCCGTATTCCATAGATAGATGAGACACCCAACAACCATTTGATAAAGTGATGCATCAAATGTTTCAGGTGCATTTTGGAGACTGAGCCTAGCACCTATCTCTATTAGGCTTATAGTCTTCAAGACCAAAAAAGTTTACGCAATCTATGTATGTACTTTGACTACAATATCATAATACCATTATCACGTCACGTTGTATAAACTATATGTCCAAATAGTAATACAATGAGCCCAAATTCGTCATCTCAAATGAGACATGTAATTGGGCCTTAAAGGTTGAAATCTTCTTCTCATTAGGTCATGTGTGAGCAGGATGTCATCAACGTATAAAATGATCCAAAAACTAAACTCTTATCCTCTTTACATAGAGGGTACTCTCAATTGGACTGTTGCAAAAACCATTTACAAGTATGTATTTATCTTCTCATACTATGCTCTAGGAGCCTGCTTAAGGCCATATATAGCTTTCCTTAACTTGCATACTTTAGACTCATGTTCTCCCTTGTCTCACTCTCCCCTCTCTCTCTTTTTCTCTCTCTATATCTGTCTCTTTGCTTACTCTTTATCTACCATCTCTCTCTCTCTCTCTCTCTCTCCATCCTTCTCTTTGCTCACTCTTTCTATCCTCCCTCTCTCTCTTTATATCCTTCCCTTCTCTCTCTCTCTCTCTCTCTCTCTCTCTCTCTCTCTCTCTCTCTCTCTCTCTCTCCAAGAAAAGTAATTAACATTAATACCACTGATAAAAAATGGACCCTCCTGGAAACCTATGTTTGATTGGTAACCCCTTGTTCCAATAGTTGCCTTAATTGTTCTTTTAGTTTTATAGCTTCTAGAACTTTCATTTTGTAGGCATGCTTAGTAGTAGGTTTGTGGGCTCCAGGAATTAGCTCAATCTTATGAGGCATTTCTGCTAGAGCTCCTCATGGAAGACATTTGCATACTCAACCATTCTAGTTCCTTTGAGTCAGACTCCTTAGTTATTGGGTTAAGCTTGATGACATAAATTGCATGTCTTTTGTTGAGCCCCTTTAGTAACCTGGAGGCTTTCACTAGCTAAAGTGATGAGATGACGACCCATAAATTCCGATTGCATGGAAGGTAAAATTTTGAATCGGCATTCCGTGGCATTACCATCCAAAGAAAATTGCAATAAATATGTTTCATGATGGGTTAAGAGTATCTTCCCAGTGGCAAATTCTACTTATGTATGCTTAGTAGACTTTTGGCTTAATATTAGCTTCTCGATGACATGAAAGGATGAGTGATACTGGAATTAGCCAAAAGTTTGAATTGCTTACCCTGAAATTCAGCAGGAGCTTGTATAATTGAGATTTGCCAATTCTACCCCTAATGCTCAATGGGGCTGCACAAATTAAACCTCTTTCTTCTTCTACTTGTTCAGCCACCATGATAGCCTTAGAGGATCATGGTTGAGTAGGAACCCATCCTCTAGAGTTGTCTCAACTTGGTAGAGATCCTCGATTACTTTAGACTGAAATTGTTGGCCTTTGGAATTGCTAACTCAGATTACCTTGACCAAGAGAAAGAAAATTGGGTGGATTTGGGCAATCTTTGACCATGTGCCCAGGCTGTAGGCAGGCACCGAAAACACTTGACTTTCTGAGATAGGGTCAGTCATATTAACCTCTTACTTGTAGAGCGAATGTTGGTACTATAGCGGATGAGGATAAAATTCCCTTTCTTCCTTAACTCACATCTCAAGGATTCTGAGCATAACACTCTAACTCCTACCATGCTTTGGCAAAGGAGGTCGAGAAGCGTTCCCTTGGGAGAAACTTCTCTTAGTAGATTGTGGTATGATGCTTTGTCCACCTTTAACTGACAAAGCCTTTGTCTCTTAGTAGATTGTGGTATGATCCTTTGTCCACCTTTAACCGAGAAAGCGTTGGAAAAATCTTCAACCATTGCAACAACAACCTCTGAAATTGTTGCAGGTTTGGTGTACTTGACTAAGTTGTGTAGTGGTTCGTTAAGCATTCTTGACTAAACTATGTAATGGTTCATGAAGCCTTCTTGATGAAACTGTGTAATGGTTCATCAATCTTTCAAATGAAGAGTCTGTTCATAGGTGTCACCTTATCCATGGTTGTAAAACAAAGCAAAACAACTTGGCAAAGGCTTGATGGTATTCTTCAATGGTCCTTCCCTTCTGTCTTAGGAACTCATTCATTTGATCCTCATGAGATCCAGGAGGACAAAACCTTTATCAAAATTTTTTTTTACATCTTCCCATCTTAACTGCTTCTGGTCCAACCCATTAGACTCACAATGATTTCTTCATCTTGTATTTGCTATATTGACAATATTCTAGCATGTCAAGGCCATCTTACTTCTCTCATTATAGCTTGCCACATCAAAATATTCATCCATTGATTCAATACATATGCCTTTGTTAGCTCTCCTAAGTTCTTTTCTTCCCCCTAAAATGGACATGGTTGCACCTTGTGAAGGGCTTCCGTGAGATCACTATTGAGGGGCTCTTCCACGGGTCCAAGGTGACATCTTGCTCACAACGTTTGTAAAATTTTCAAAATCATTTCATTATTCCTCTTGCATAGAAACTCATGGCCATGCATTTAAAAGATAGACTTCAAACTTATATTAGGAAGTTAAAAATTTCTCCAACAGTAGAGGAATTTATAAGGGCATGCTTCTAGGCTTGAGTCGCAAATAGTTTGAGGTAGTAGAATTGATGGGGATACACAAACTTAGCAGGGGAAAGATATAGACTAAGGTGATTTAGTCTAGAGACAAGTTCTCCTAAAGAAAACGCATGCATTCTAGTGATTATATATTCCTTCACTAGGTGATTTAGTCTAGAGACAAATTCTCCTAAAGAAAACCCACGCATTCTAGTGATTCTATATTCCTTCACTAGGTTTAACTTTTCCATTATCATGGCCATTTTTTGATTCTGGATATAACAAGGCTGTAAGATTCCTAGCTTAATGTGAATAATGAACTTCCCCTTTTGCCATCCCATTCGTGGGTCCAGATTAGGGCTTTCATTATGTGGGGAAAGTAATTATCAAGGAAATTGAAGTAATGCTCTAATAAGTTGCGTTCATCATCAACCAAGTGTTAGAAAGCAATGCTATACCAAGGCAAATGCTTAACACCATATTCTGTAAAACATGTGTGTTCATACTTAGGCTTCAGAAAAGAGTAATATTACTTCATTTATAAATATAAAAAAGTTTCCCATATCTCTACTCATTGGTTGAGTCAACTAATGTCTAGTAGAGTGAGTGGGAAAAATGGGTAAAGTAACTCTATGATTGGGTAGGAAATAGGAAAGGACTCTGTACACCCTCTGATACAAAGATAGGTGTTGGGTGAAAGATCCCAAACGTGCCACTTCACGTATAACTCCCATCTTAGCTAAGATCATGGTTAAAGCTAGGTTTTCGTTAAACCTCTGAGCATAGTTTGGAGCGCGGTTGTGACCAACACTCCAATGGAGGCATCGATACTCTGGTTCTAAGGAGAATAGGAAGTCAAATTTCTCCTGCACCTTGGGCTTAGGGGAAATTAACTTGATGAAATGCTTGGCCCTTGCATCACGTTCCTCACTCTCTTGGGAGGCTAAGTGTGTAGAAGGCAAATGCTATTATGTTATCTTTCATAGAGAGTCCACCAGGAAGTCCCAACAATGAGGCTCGACCCATATGAATCAAGAAGATTTGACCAAGATAAGGTACACGGGGATCGATAATGGATCTTTAATTTATAATCAAATGTCATAGAATATTTTGGTCAAAGTTACATAGATAGAAAGAGTAGTTCTGAAAAGCCATATATATATATATATATATATATATATATATATATATATATATATATATATAGTATCATCGGTTTAAGTATATTAGAGTCTACTGACTTGCTCCATACCTCCTGAGAGATCTCCTGAAGGGGATGATGTATATAGTCAAACTATTATAAGGTATATAAATAGTAAGTACTCGATGGACATCATGTAACCACCTCTGGTTACGAGTCAAAGTCTCATATAGAAGCACCTTTGTACTCAAGCTGAGTCATCGGTGAATGAGGAGTAAGAGAAGGTTCTCACTCACATGGAGAGTCACCCCAGCAAAGATGTGAATCCCACATGAGATGACAATGCAACAAGGTCGGGAAGAGCATCTGCACAAAAATTCTCAAAGATGCTCGCACCCCAGAAAAGGTTCTCTCTGAAATCCCACATGAGGTGGCGATCTAATGAGGTCGGGAAGAGTATTTGCACAAAATTCTTAAAGATGCTCCATTAATCATCATGGTCATCGTCAGAGACAGCAAGGTGAGTGAAGGCAAAAGTGATCATTTGGTCCTCATGAGAAAGGACTAGAATTGGACGCTGAGCCATCTGGTCAAGAAAATATTCCATCAATTAGGTCAGTGTGATGAAACATAACATTAACAAGTTTCTTTAGTGTTAAAAAAAAAACTAAATCATGCTCTGATAATAGGTGTAAGACCCCCACCCTCCCTATAGATATAACTATACCAGCAGACTTAACCGACAATAGAGCAACTTACTCTAGGCCTTATATGTTCTTAATGCTTGGCTCTCCAATAGCTCTCTTTTTTAACGGATCTTGAATAGTCCTTATGTTAGGCAATGGGCATGATTCCTCTAGTATATGTCCCCTTGATAATTCTCTCACAAACAAGTAACAGGTGATTTGACTGCTCCCAAGGGCTCAACCCGACGTCTTACTCCTCAATTATGAAAGTAGCTTATTCCCCCCAATTTCTTACTAAACTCTAATATTGGTTTTCCCAGTTTTCTAAGTTTTTCTTGCAAAGTTGTTCTTGTTTCAAGAGCATTTAATTATAATGTGAGATCCTTGTCTACCCTTACTTTATCATCTCCTGATCCAATCTCTACCATTGGGAAATTAAACTTCTAGGGATGGCCACTCTTTTGGAAGGATTTTTGGGACTTAGAGATGGTTTTAGGAATTTACTGAATCTCACACCTGAGCCCAACCCCAACCAATCCCACGGGTTAGCCACGCTACCCAGCCACTTAGGTGGAGAGGTCTGGGTTTGGTGTATCATTTTTGTTTTGGGATTTTTTTTGGGGGGGCGGGGGGGGGGGGGTTGTTCCTCCCAAGTACAAGGGAGACTAATCCAATTACCCCTAGCTGACATTACTTATAAGGCTACATGCATACTGAAAACAGACACACTCACAACAATCACTTTACTCCAACTTTCCCAGAATCATGAATACAATCATTTCTAAGAAAAAAAAAGCTTATTACCATTATGTAGCGAACCAGTTCCCTTAGGTCCATGACCAATTAATTACTTTAGGTCCTACGATCCAAGCTAGTTACCTTAGACTCCCTTTTCATGGTGGCTAGTGTTTCTGTCCTTTCTCGAGGATGACCCTATCTAGTTTGGAAATTAAAGCAAGCGAACCCTCAAGGAATAAGTATTGTTTTCATATGATTATAACGATCATTCAACGAGTGACTCACTCTTTTGTATTATGTTGCCAATACAAAAGTTTCCTTAGTCTTCCTGATGATCAGTCTTTAGATGATTCTGTTGGGGATGAGGTCAAAAGACCAAGTCGACTTGTTCTTTTTTGAGGAGTTTTGATTATCATTTTATGGTTCCAGTTTGGTGATCATGTTGACCATCGAGACTGGATTAACTAACCGAATTTGATTCCCTTGGCAATTTCTCAAAACATAAGAGAAGCACCAACTTGAGTTGTAATAATAAGTGGTCGGAACTCATTGTTGAGACGTGAAACTATCGTGAAGTCTGACTCCGTTAATTACAACTTCACTCGGATGCGATTCTCTATCTAATCTCATAAGAGGAACCACACACCACTTTATCATTGCATTCACAAAAATACTCCTTGAGAGCAATTTGATTCAAGAATTACACTTATTGGGAGATACAGTTTCATTGTCTTAGACCCTAATAAGGAACAAGTATTGATTTCATATGATTATAATGATCATTCAAAGAGTAGCTCACTCTTCTGTATTATGTTGCCAATACAAAAGTTTACTTAGTCTTCCTAATCAGTCTTTAGATGATTATGTTGGGGATGAGGTTAAAAGACCAAGTCAACTTGTTCTTCTTTGAGGACTTTTGATTATCATTTTATGGTTCCAATTTGGCGATCATGTTGACCATTGAGATTGGATTAACTAACCAAATTTGATTCCCTTGTTGGCAATTTCTCAAAACACAAGAGAAGCACCAACCTGATTTGTAAGTGGTCGGAACTCGTTGAAATGTGAAATTGTCATGGAGTCCGACTCTGTTAATTACAGATTCACTTGGATGTGATTCTATGTCTAATCTCACAAGAGGAACCACACACCACTTTATCATTGCATTTAAAAAAATACTCCTTGAGAGCGATTCGATTCAAGAATTACACTTATTGGAAGAGATAGAGTTTCATTGTCTTGGACCCTTGTACTCTTGGTCACTTATAACTTTTAAAAAGGAACAGAATCTGTTTCTATAGCCATGGATCTCTAAATCCCTATGAACTTTCCTAGAATAATTGACTTATCAGTAGACTTGAGATGTGTAGATGATTCTAAGCATAAATATGAGTCATGTACCTTCACTTCCTTAAGATGCTAGTTTATATCCATTGTTAAAAGCCCTAATGTAAGCACTCCATCAACGTTTATGTAATTGCAAACATAGTGTATTAATCCCATCACTACATAAGTAAATGCAAGCTTAATGTAAACATTAGCTTAACAACTAAGGAAGTTGGTATATGCTCTTAGGGGGGTGAACATCTAATTAGCATACACAAGTTCAATTTCCATCCTTGGTAAGTCTATTGTTGTAGGCCTAAAGTAAGCATCCTACGTGTGAGATCAACATTGACATAAGCTTAGTGTAAGTCTAAGTGCCTACTATAAGCAAGATAAACACTCATGAGTCTTAATTATAGCCTTTTAGGATAAGCATTAATCAATAATGTATCCCTTACGTAGGCCTTAGATTATGAGATTAGCATAGGCAACAACTATAAAAGCTTAACCATTGATGGAGTTAGCATAAAGGGGATTACCTTACCTAACATTCATTATCACATTCAAGCTTCAAGTGTTCACTAAATAGACATAAGTAAGATTAAAGAAAGATTAATGCAACATGAAGTAAGAATTCTTTACAAGATTGGCAACAATGTAACCTAAGAAACATCCATGAAGGCTGAGTGTAACTACAATTGGAGCCAGGTCACCATTTACCTAGTGTAAGTTTAATGGAAAACCAACATTTAGGTAGCATAATGTGACCTTGAAGTAAACTCTCTTTATGCAAACTAACAACAATGCGACCTTGATGATGTAACATAGGCAATAGCCATGAAAACTTAAATTGTCCATCCACGAAATTATCATAGGCAAGATTAATGGAGAAATAAAGTCAGCCACACCTTAAGCATATATTGATGCCTAAGAGTCCAATCACATGGTCTTTGCATAATATTACCACAGAGAATGATGAGATATCCCATCTAATCAAACCATCACTTACTATCCACCATCCATTTATAACTTCATTTCTTTCTCCTTTGTGTCTTCTCCACTTTACAATCACTAATCAACTTCCCATGCAATCTTTGGTAACCTTACTTGGTAACCTTACTTTCACACACACACACACACACACACAAAGTGTTTTTAATAATTATCTAGTGAATGATTCGAATAAGCTTGATTAGCATCGTTAGTTTTCACTCTTATTTTTCTATTTAAAGGAATGCTCATTTCAAGTTCACACTAGGTTTATGTAAATGTTGCTTTCTCGTATTGAAGGTTGCTTTGCGCTTACACTAGTAGATGGTGGTATTGTTTAAGCTAACTCTACTGATGGTTACTCTAGGCTTCCATAGATATGCTTGTGATGTATTAAGTTTATATTGTCGTTAACCTTGCTTAAGGTAGCCTCGTGAATGTTTATCTTAAAGCATATGTTTCAATCATGGATGGTTAAGTTTTGATTATATGCCTCTTAAAGCCCCCATTGGATTGTCTACACTAAGCTCATGCATACATTACTTTTGCATATGGTTTACAATAGATGGTCTATGTCTACATTAACCTACTAATCTGGTATTAGTTGGCAAGTCCATGGTTATCTTGATTTAACATACTTGCTAAGGTTTGATTGCATTAATCTTGCTTATAATTGCTATTCCCAGCAGTAAGGGCTATTCTAAGTTTCATAGATATTAGCTATGTTAATCCTATTTAATTCTTACTTTAAAGCTTACGTTAGGATTACAATGTTGATTAATCCTACATAAGGTAACCTTCTTTAACCTTGATAAATGATTCCTAACGTATATTGATCTCGGAAGTCAAAAATTCTCCAAAGCCAATTCCGAGGAATTGCTTACCAATGAAACATTTCTCAAGTGGAATTGTGACTACATGATGCATGCATGTGTTGAGATATCAAGCTCAACTAGTGCTATGGGGTGGACATTGATGACCCGCCTTGGTGATAGCTTCCGCATCTACACCACTGGCATGGTTGGTGAGATTATGGGTGATATATGCGGCAAGTGGGATGACAGGCTGTGTGAGCCATTTTGGATTACTAGAGACTCGCATAGTTATAGCGCTAGCTCATTTAGTCGGGTTCATATTATAGATCGACCCTTGTATGTTGTAGTAGTTGAGTATTAACCCATATAGTGTGTACTCTTATCTTTATGTTATGTTGGTTGAGTAGAGAAGAAGAAGATAGAAGAAAATTTAGCTTTCCATCTCTCTCTCGTGTGTGTGTGTTTTCTTGCTAGGGTTTGAAGCTTTCCCTCTCCCCCACATTCTCTTTATGGTATCAGAGTCTAGTTCGTGTGAGAGGTAAGGAGGCAAGAAAGAGGCAAGAACAAGCAAGGAAGGAAATGGTACTACACAGGTAAGAGCACCATCATCTCTTTCCCCTTCTTGGTTTAGGTATAACACCCCCTCATGGGAGCTACACATCTCCGATTGAGGAGTTGTCTTTGCAGGAACGGAGCTATAGGGCAGGTATATTGTCCTATTGGATGGATTTTTTTAGATAGATTCGTGTTTTGGGCGCGTTACGGGCCCCGTTTCGTCACACTGCAAGCTATTTTTGACAGTTTTCTGGAAGTTCTGGTAGAGATATGTTTCTGCTTGAAATTTAGTTATTACAATGTAGCAGTGTATTTTGGAAGTGCAGACAGGGTTTACACATGTATTGTTGATACTGGGTGTATATACATGTACTCTGGTCACATTTGGTGACACACAACCTGTGCTGTTATAGGAGATACTGCTGTATTACAGGTTGCATATAGAAGTTGTCTGTTTGTAGATTATTTGATTGCTGCAGGAAAACATGTCTGACAGAATTAATCAGATTGTTAGTGAGAAGCTAGATAAGAATAACTTCCATGCCTGAAAGTTCAGAATGACCAATTTCCTAATGGGTAAAGGATTTTGGGATTATGTAGAAGGAGACAATAAGGAGCCTCCAGAGTTATCTGCTGTGCTGCTGCTGCTGATGAGAATGCCACTCTTGTAGATATAAAAGCATTCAAGGATTGGAATTAGGGTGCAAGAAAAGTCATGTATTGGCTTTCAACAGACACTATGATAGGACACATACAGGATGCAAACACTCCAGCAGTTGCATGGCAAAATCTGGTTCAGATGTTCCAGACTAACACAAAGGCAAGGAAGTTGTAGTTAACGCAAGAGTTGCTATTACGTAGGCTGTAACGCCTGTGAGACCGACGGTAGACCGGATGGCCAGACGGGGCTTTAGCGTCAATGCCTCGATCGTAGCACTTGTAGTGGCGCTACGGTGATCTAACATTAGTATCAAAGCTTGGCATCGGGATCGCGAGTGGCGTGCGAAGCAGGCCCAGCCGTTTAATGATTGGCTCTCAATCAAAATTGGGGGGATAACCTTATCCCAAAGGTCTTCATCATCATCTTCTACAGCAAGAAGTCGTGGACAGAAGAAGAAGTTGGCCATAGCTGGAAGGAAGGGTTTCCTCTCTCTCTCTCTCTCTCTCTCTCTCTCTCTCTCTCTCTCTCTCTCTCTCTCTCTCTCTCTCTCTCTCTCGCACACACCCAAGCTCTTCATTGCAGGTAAGCAATTTCTGTGTTTTTCTGGCTTTAGAGCTTGTCTGTGGGGAGAAGAAGTGCATTCACAACACGGCAAAAGAAGTGCGTACGCGTATGTGTGGGAACCTTGTAAGGGCGGCCTACCCAGCGAGTGGCCTGCCTGGTGTTGCTGACGGCCAGCCCACAGGTGGCAAGCCAGGCCAGCGCCGACAGCCAGCCCGGTCGGATGCAAAAAAAAAATAAAAAATAAAAATAAAATTAACATTAAAATCCAACACCAGGGGCTGGTTCCCACAAGTTCATGCGACAGCAAGGGGCTGTCCCCGCATATATTTTTTGGGGGAGGGAATTTATACATGGCACCAGGGGCTGGTTCCCACAGCGGGATGGTATTCGTATTTGGGACATATGTTTCGGTGAAGCTGTTCCCGCAGAGGGACACACGAGACTTGATGACCGTCGTCTTTTACGGCTCCAAGCGGTTGTTCGCATGATAACTGTCAATTAATTTTTTTATGAGTTGCAGGCACCTTTCTCTCGGATTGGAGCATCCCGAAGTAGCGACGCTTGTAGAGGCTCGCAGCGCAACACAAATCGGCAGGCGACCGTAAGGGGGGTGACTATTCTCTCTCGAGATGACTGCTCATTTTATTAACGTTTTTTGTAATTTTTGAGTTCTCGCGTTTTTATTTATGCAAGAATTAAAATATGTCTGCTAGGCGTAGTGTCCCCACCGCCTTCTACTTCTCTAGGGTTTTCAGGTCTCTTGTCCTTGGTCGCGGGTTTGACCCCGACCGAATTGTCAGGCCATATACGCCCGACCGTTGTCCGGTCCAGAGTGTGCTCGTCAATCACGCGTGATCCGCCGATGCCCTCCTTGTTTGTTGACCCCGCCTTAGGACCCAGCGAGCCCGCAGCGGTCGCACTAGAAGCAGATGACCCCTTTCTGGCCGATGAGCCAGATGACATGAACACTGACATCGCCGAGGGGACCGAGGAGGACCTCTTGGAATATGACGACGATGATTATGACCTATTGGACCCTGCCGACGTCCTGACAGAGACTGAGCTCTCTAGTGGACTTTTTAAATATCTTAATGCAAAACTGAACAATATGGGTAAAGTCCAGGCTGACTTAGTCACGATGCTACAGAGCATCTCCACACGGTTAGACGCACTAACAGTCGCCTTAGTTAGTTCTCCGACTCCTTATGATAGATGAGCTCCTGCGGTACAGGTGAGTGTAGCCTTGCCAGTGGTTGCAGGAGTACAGGCTGATGCACCTGTTGTTGCGAGGCCGTCCGTAGAGACAGCTTCGTCGTTATTGAAAGACTTGAAGCCGCCTAGTTTTGGTGGCGAGGAGAAGGAGAGAAACAAGGACTCGGTCAACATGTTTCTAGCGAAGTGGTCAGACTTGCACACACTGCGACAGCAGCCTAGCCGGGTGCAGCCCGTAGAGGCTAGCCTCTCATTAACCGGCAAAGCGTACAAGTGGTGGATGAGTTTGACAACTTGTCCTGCCACTTGGACGGAGTTTGAAACGATGTTTCGAAAAGAGTTTTTGCCTGTTAATGAGGCGGAGAGAAGCTGGGAGTTATGGGACAAGTGCTCGATGGAGAACAAATCCCTGACTCAGTACATCTCAGACTATAGGGAGATAATACTTAAGCTAAAGATACTTTAATGAATTTATTAGAGGAATTTCAGGATGTTTTTCCTGATGATTTGCCAGATGGCTTACCACCATCTAGAGAAGTAGACCATGGCATCGAAGTTATGCCAGGATCAAAACCTATAAGCAAGCCTACTTATAGATTAAGCCACTCCGAGGCACAGGAGGTGGAAAAACAATTGACGGAATATTTGAACAAAGGCTTTATTCGACCTAGTTCAAGTCCGTGGGCATCGCCTATTCTTTTAGTAAAGAAGAAAGACGGATCTATACGGATGTGCATAGACTATAGGGCTCTTAATTAGATAACGATTAAGAACAAGTATCCGATGCCACGCATGGATGAGTTGTTTGATCAACTCTATGGATCGAGATACTTTACAAAAGTAGACCTGAGATTAGGGTATCATCAAGTTAGAATTAAAGCAGAAGATGTTGCGAAGACAGCATTTAGAACCGTTTCGGGCATTTTGAGTTTTTGGTTATGCCATTTGGGCTAACCAATGCTCTAGCGACATTTATGATGCTGATTTTACGTCCATATCTGGGAAAATTCATAGTAGTTTTCCTAGATGATATTCTTGTGTACAGTAAGACACAGAAAGAACACATAGAGCATTTGTGTCTAGTGTTCGAGTTGTTGTGAGAGCACAAACTATTTGCAAAGAAGAGCAAATGTGAATTTTTTGAAACAGAAATTCACTACCTTGGCCATATTATATCCGCCCCGATGGTACGCGGATGGAGCCAGAAAAAGTAGAGGCTATTCTTAAATGGCCAGCGCCGAAGAATCTCGAGGAACTGCAGATTTTTCTTGGCATGTCGGGGTTCTACCGACAATATGTGAGTGAAGGACTACGCGAAGATCGTAGTCCCGTTGAGACTGACCAGTTATTACGGGTCAAAAAACAAAAAACACTAGTTGGGGGAAAGCCCAATAGAAGAGCTTTGATAAGCTCAAGTTGACTGTAGGCAGCTGCACCTATTTTGACTATTGTCGATCCAAATGAGCCGTTTGTCTTGGAAACAGACGCTAGTAATGAGGCCATTGGGGCCGTACTTATGCAAAGGGGATGCCCAATTGCATTTGAGAGTAAAAAGTTAGATCGTGCGCAGCATAACCACTCGGCTTACGAGCGAGAGTTACTAGCGATAGTTCATGCACTGAAAAAGTGGATACACTATTTATATGGTGCTCCTTTTGAGGTTCGAATGGACCATGAAGGTCTGAAATGGCTTTCAAGTCAAAGTGAACTGAAGGGTAGAAAAGCTCGGTGGGCGGAGATTCTACAGGAGTTTGACCTTCAGATACGTTACCAGAAAGGTAAGTATAACGTGGTGGCAGATGCACTTAGTCGCATGCCACAGATTAATGAACTTAGTTTCACAGTCTTCAAGAATGATTTCTTGGAGTCAGCACGATCCATCTTTTACAGAGGTCTGGCACGCTGTACGCGTACACACTTCTTCACAGACGCGACCACCTCCCTCGTTGGCACAGATTGCTAGTCCGGAGAGACTGGCTGAAGGTGCGATGGGAAGGGAAGCGAGAGCTAGTCCAGAGAGACTAGCCGTGTCTTCTGGGTATAGTTTGGAGCCGGAGAGCTCTGACGTAGGCCCTTCATCACCTTTGAGTGCCACGGCTTCAAAGGGGGGTGATAAACTTCGTCGGGGGGAGAAATATGCTAATTACTCCATTGACGACGGATACTTACTCTACAAGGGTAGAGTATGTGTACCAACTATTGGTGACTTTCGGGCCCAAATTCTTAAAGAAAGTCATGATAGTCCAAGTGCGGGTCATCCCGAGATTCAAAAGACCTATGCACTAGTAAAAAGACAGTTTTATTGGCCTAGTTTGTTTAAGGACATCCAGACTTATGTGCTGAAATGCAATAAGTGCCAAGTCAATAAACACGAACGTCTTAAGGTTGGAGGACTACTCCATCCCGCTGGAGATTCCTCAGGGGAAATGGGAAAGCATTTCCATGGATTTCATTACCGGTTTACCCAAGACGAGTCGAGGGAATGACTCGGTGTGGGTGGTAGTGGATAGGTTAACTAAAATGGCAAAGTTTATCGCCACGAAGAAAACTGTTAAAATGCCAGAGTTGGCAAAACTCTTTATTGAACATCTCTACAAGCTATATGGCCTGCCATATAGTGTCGGATAGAGATAGAAAGTTCAACAGTCATTTTTGGAGGGAAGTCTTCAAAAAGTTGGATACTACTCTGAGTATGAGTAAGGTAGATCATCCAGAGTATGAGTAAGGCAGATCATCCAGAGTCTGATGGTCAAACTGAAAGAGTTAACCAAATTGTACAGGATACGTTGCGTTCTTATGTTAGTAAGAAGCAATCTAATCGGGAAGAGTACTTGCCCTTATTGGAGTTTGCCTATAACAGCTCCAAACACTCAGCGAGACTGGATTTACACCATTCATGTTAATGTATGGATTCTAGCCAAGATCTCCGATGGCTGCTGTAGGCCTAGAAAAGGAGAAGGTTCAATCTGTCAAGGATTTCCTCAAAGATATGAATGATATGCTCAGAGCCGCACGTGAGAGCATTCGTAGCGCTGAGGATCATGCTAAAACTTATGCAGATAAAGGACGTAGAAAGGTGACCTTTGCAGAAGGTGACTTTGTATTCCTCAAGGTTCTTGCAAGGTCAGAAACCATGAAAACGGGAAAGTGTGATAAACTTTCTCCCAGATATTGTGGTCCTTTTAAAATCCTTAAGAAGATTGGGGACGTAGCATATAAACTTGAGTTACCGGAGAGTTCTCAAGTCCATCCTGTCTTCCATGTCAGTAAACTGAAGAAATCAGTTCACGGGTTAGAGAACGCAGTTTCTCCAGAGATTTTGGTGGACTTGATAGAGCCACCAAAGATACCACATGAACTTGAAAAGATTCTAGGGTATCGTGACAAACAAACCCGACATAAAGTGTACTAGGAGGTACTTGTTAAATGGACAAACTAAGGAGGCAGCTACTTGGGAACGCCGCAATGCAATTTCCAAGAGGTTTCCCAAGTTTGTTTTCGAGGACGAAAACTCTTCTTAAGGGGGGAGTAATGTCACGTAGGCTGTAACGCCTGTGATGACTGATGGTAGACCGGATGGCGAGGCGGGGTTTTAGCGTCAACGCCTCGGCCGGAGCGTCGAGGATGTGGCCATCCGGGGTTTAGTGGGAGAGGACGCCCATGTGGAGTCATGGGCGGCCAAGCTAGTGTGGATAGTAGGCCACACACTATATAGCCTAGGGGATGAGGGGCAATCCTCATTCTTCCTCTGTGGTGGCTGGGTGGTGAGCCAAAGGCCGTCCCCTCCTGTGGTAGCACCCGTAGTGGCGCTACAGTGATCTAATAGTTGCACACTATGGAAAAGAAAAGCATGTCCATCAATGAATATTCCTTAAAGATCAGGCATTGTTGAATCCCTTGGGTCTATCAATGTATCAGTGGAGGATGATGATTGTCTGAATGGGCTTGGCAAAGAGTACAAGCCATTCAAGACCTCCATTGCAGCTAGGGAGAATATTCCCAACTTTCGGGACTTGATATCTATGCTGATCATAGAAGAAAAGGCTTTAGGTGAGGATTCTTCTTTACAAGAAAGAACACATTGGAATAGGCCTTCTACTCTAATTCAAGTAAAGGTAGAGGTAGAGGCCGTGGACGAGGCCAAGGTGGTGGTCGACAAGGAAATCAGAATTCTGGACAACAATAGTTCAATGATTCACAAAACAGCAATTATACACAGGTGGAAGAGACCAGTCTAGAGGCAAGGGGAGCCAAAGAGGCCGAGGTGGTTGGCAAAGAAATCAAAATGCAAATAGCATAGAGTGCTATTACTGTTGCAAACCAGGACACATGGCAAAGGACTGCTACAAAAAGTAGAATGACATTAAAAGTGGAAAGTTGTAGCAAGGTAGCTATGCATTATCTAGCAAACATGGAGGTGATAACAGAAGTAAGCAACTGTTTGTGATGCAGCACATGCTTAGGTCCATAACAAGGGATGTGTCAGGATCTCAAGATATATGGTATGTGGATTCTGGCGCCTCTAACCACATGACCAGTCAAGCTGAGTGGTTTAGAGATATGCAAAAAATGGAAAAACCAGGTAATGTAGAAATAGGTGATGATACTGCGCATCCCATTGCGCATGTTGGTAAAGTGCCATTGTCTATGCAAGATGGCAAAATGAAGTACTTGGGGCTGATGTACTTCATGTTCTCAATATTAGAAAGAACCTGGTTTCTGTTAGACAAATGGTTGAGTAGGGTCTGCAAGTGAGGTTTAATCCTCAAGGATGTTTTGTGGAAGACTTCAAAAATAAGTGTCGCTTGGTTATAAAGGGTAACATAAATGGCAGGATGTTTACTTTGGATGTGAACATGCCTAAGATAAAGGCAGCCACGTTTGCGCATGGAACATGTGTCATTGCAGATATTAACATATGGCACAAGCGCATTGGTCATGTGAATGTACAGCCGACTGAAGTCTATGTAGATCCAAAATATTATTGTAGGTTTGCCAAAGTTTAAGGTTGACGGTATGCATAAGGTATGTGAAGCATGCCAACTTGGTAAGCAAGCCAAACATGCTTTCCCACATGAAAAGCATGTCCATGCAAGGCCATTGGATGTTATACATTCAGATGTATGGGGAGGACTGACCAAGACTGCAACAATTGGAGGTTGCAGGTACTATGTTACATTCATTGATGACCACACTAGGAAAGTGTGGGTTTATTTCATGAAGGAAAAAAGTGAGGTGTTTGCTCACTTTTAGAGATTTAAAGCCTTGGTTGAGAAGGAAAAAGGCATGCAAATAAAATGCCTAAGATCAGATGGTGGGGGAGAATATTTCTCCGATGAGTTAAGTGATTTCCTGAGAAAGCACGGAATCAAGAGAGGCAGTTTACGTGCAGGTATGCTCTGCAACAACAGAATGGTGTTGCAGAAAGGAAAAACAGGCACATTGCAGAAGTGGCACGTGCCTTGAGCTGAAAAGAGTATGCCACATTACTTTTGGGCAGAAGCAGTAGCAACTACTGTGTAC
Source organism: Cibotium barometz (assembly GCF_041138505.1). NCBI lineage: Eukaryota > Viridiplantae > Streptophyta > Polypodiopsida > Cyatheales > Cibotiaceae > Cibotium > Cibotium barometz. The sequence goes on from NC_141084.1 coordinate 26,716,619, forward strand.
ATTATGAACAAGACACCCACTGCAGCTGTTCATGGTATAACTCCTGAACAGAAGTTTCCAGGCATAAGACACCGGATGTGTCTCACTTGAAAGTGTTTGGGTGTATTGCATATGTACATGTTCCTGATGAAGTGTGAACAAAGCTGGATCCAAAGGCAGAGAAATGCATCTTCATTGGTTATGCTATGGAGCAAAAAGGTCATAGTAGATGCTATAACCCTACCACTCATGAGATGCAAGTAAGCAGAGATGTTGTCTTCAATGAGATGAGTAGCAAAAAGGTCATAGTAGATGCTATAACCCTACCACTCGTGAGATGCAAGGAAGCAGAGATGTCTTTGATGAGATGAGTAGCTAGTATGCACCACTAGTGAAGGCAACAACAGATGCAGATGTAAGAAGTGCTAATTTTGCACCACATGTAGAGTAGCAATCACATGTGTTGAGTGGACCTGGGGAGTCCTCGAGCAGTGGATCCAATGCTAGCCCATGGTCAGGCAGGTTGAGGAATGATGCAGGTACACATGTATCACAGGAAAGGGAAGGAAAAGGTAGATCAACCTTTTGTGCTTGATCTATCAGCAGGTCACTCATATGTGGATGGTGACTCTAGTGGCTCTGAGCAGAGCCTTGATGAGGAGCTTGGCATTCCGTCTATGGTTACTCCTGGTGTAAGGAGAACCAGGGCTGTTTTGAGGACACCTGGCAGTGATCCAAGTGTACGCAGGTCTACGAGGGTTAGATACCTTGTTGACATGTTGAGATATGATGGATATATAGCCCATCATTAGGCTTACATGGTAGAAGCAATACAAGAGGTTGAACCCACTTGCTTTGAGCAGGCAATTGGAAATAAGAAATGGGAAGATGCCATGGATGAGGAGATGGTAGCATTGGATGCAAATGCAACATGGGAGTTAGTGCCTTTACCTAAGAAAAAGAAGGCAATTGGATGTAAGTGGGTGTATAAAGTCAAGCACAATGCCATGGATGAGGAGATGGCAGCATTGGATGCAAATGCAACATGGGAGTTAGTGCCTTTACCTAAGGAAAAGAAGGCAATTGGAAATAAGAAATGGGAAGATGCCATGGATGAGGAGATGGCAGCATTGGATGCAAATGCAACATGGGAGTTAGTGCCTTTACCTAAGGAAAAGAAGGCAATTGGATGTAAGTGGGTGTATAAAGTCAAGCACAATGCTGATGGTTGAGTGAGCAGGTACAAGGCAAGATTGGTTACTAAGGGCTATGCACATACTTATAGCATAGAATATGAGGAGACAGCTTAATTGGAATGGTTTTTGAATGCTATTGAAGTTAATTGATGAATGGTAGTGAAGAGTCACATAATTTGATGAATGCTATTGAAGTTAATTGATTAATGATAGTTAAGAATTACATAAATTTCCATTTATGCTTAATTCAAATGGTTTTTATGTAATTTCTCTCTCTCACTCAAGAAATGGTCATACTCATGACCCATTCTCAATCCAAATGAAGCTTTTCATAAAGCTTTTCCTTAATCCAAGATTAATCTATACTTGAGGTCAAATTAATGGCTTTTTTCTATGCTTTTAGTTTATGTATTTCATGAATATTGATGATTCAATCCATTATGGATTATTGATCCAATTAGGGATCATTCTAATTATTTCTTAATGATTAGCTTTATCCCTTAGAAAAATTGAGATTTATCAGTCATAGCAGCGGAGCTATGGTAAAATTTTTATAAAAATTACGCATAAAATAATTTCATCCAAAGCATGAAAAGAGGACTTCCTACCATATTCTAAGAATTATCATCCTAGATTAACTGAAGATATTCATAGAGAAATTGATTTTTATATTATGCATAATTGATTTTCATGCATAGAGGTATGCATAATAGATTATTATTTTAACATAAAAGTGTTACTTTTATCATAATTAGATTTCATGCATAGAGGTATGCATAAAAGATCTGTGAAAGTTGTCATTACTATGGCCGCAGCAAAGGGTTGGTCTTTACATCAAATGGATGTAAAGAATGCTTTCTTGCATGGTGATTTGCAAGAAGAAGTGTACATGATGCAGCCACTAGGTTATGAGAGTGATGCACATCCAGATTTTGTGTGCAGGTTATGCAAAGCCTTGTATGGCTTGAATCAGGCATCCAGAGCATGGTTAAACAAGATCGGGGAGTATATTGTTACCATTGGATTTCAGATATCCAATGTAGTTTTTTCACTATATGTGAAAAAGACAGATAGAGGGATTATGCTATTAGTCATCTATGTGGATGACTTGATTATCACTGGTGATAGTGATGTAGACATACATGGTGTCAAGATGCTTTTGAAGTAGAAGTTTGAGATGAAGGATTTGAGTGAGCATCCAAATGGTGATATCACCTCATGGCATTTTGCTATTGCAGAGGCAGTATGGCTTGGACATGTTGTCCAAGTATGATATGACAGGCTATAAGCCTATTTCAGTGCCATTGGAGCAGAACACAAAGCTTTCCGCAGATATAGGTGAGCTTTTGGAGGACCCCACTACATACAGGCGCATAGTGGGTAGTTTGATCTACATGACCATTACAAGGCTAGACTTGAGCTATGCTATTGGACTTGTGAGTCAGTTTATGTAGGCCCCTAGGAAGCCACACTTGGATGCGGCTAGATGGATCCTCAGGTACATAAAGTCCATAGTTGATTATGGACTTTTCTATGAGGCTGGTACAGAGATACAGTTGCATGGGTACACAGATGCTGATTGGGCTGTTAGTATTGTAGACAGGAGATCTACTTGTGGTTTTATGTTCTCATTTGGGAGTGTTGTTTCGATTGGAGTAGTAAGAAGTAGCCAACAGTTGTCTTTGTCGTCGAGGGTGCTGCTATGGCAGCTTGTGAGGTAGCTTGGTTTTAGAAGCTACTTGGTGACATGGGAGAGCCCGTGGGTGGATAGGGCAGTTATCATATATTGTGACAACATAACCAGCATCCAGTTGGCCAGTAACCCAGTATACCATGCTAGAACGAAGCACATTGAGGTGCATTATCACTTTGTGAGGGAGAAGGTTCTAGCAGGAGATGTAGATATGGTATATGTCAGCATAGAAGATCAAGTGGCTGACATCTTCACGAAGGCATTGGGCACAAAGAAGCTCCATAGGTTTAGGAGCTTACTTGGAGTGCAATGTGTGGAGTTGAGCTCGAGGGGGAGTGTTGAGATATTGAGCTCAACTAGTGCTACGGCAGACATTGATGACCCGCTTGGGTGATAGCTTCCGCATCTACACCACTGGCATGGTTGGTGAGATTATGGGTGATATGCGGCTAGTGGGATGACAGGCTGTGTGACAGCCATTTTAGATTACTAGAGACTGGCATAGTTATAGCGCTAGCTCATTTAGACAGGTTCACGTTATGGACGACCCTTATATGTTGTAGTAGTTGAGTACTAACCCATATAGTGTGTACTCTTATCTTTATGTTATGTTGGTTGAGTAGAGAAGAAGAAGATAGAAGAAAATTCAGCTTTCCATCTCTCTCTTGTGTCTTGCTCTCTCTTGTGTGTGTGTGTTTGCTTGCTAGGGTTTGAAGCTCTCCCTCTCCCCCACATTCTCTTTAGCACGCACATGCGCGTGCACACACACACACACACACACACACACACACACACACACACACACACATACACACAGCTCATCAAACAATTTTTTTGAGTTTGTATATGAAACAATACATGCCAGGAAAGCTACAAGATTTTTAGATGCCTAAAGTAAATACGCTGAAAGGCAATCCCTATTAGATCCACACAAGAAAACCTTTTTTTAAAATGAGTCATTGAATCTTGGAAAAAATTTATAGGAGAAAAGTTCAAGAGATTCTCTCCCTTAAGGTTCGTTAACTTTGAAATTTGAGGACCGCATTACGTTAAGTAGATGCAACATAAAGTCATCATTTTGTTTGTGGTTATCCTCCTAAGTCTAGGGTATTACACATTTCTATGGTCTCTATACTTTTATGTGTAAAACAATACAAGTTGGATATATGTTTTTGAGATGGTCCCCTTGAAAGTCAATGAATGCTAATGGAGACGGTTAATATGTTTTTGAGATCAATATCTTGCAGTTCAAAACATGTTTCATGATTTTGAGAGATGGTCCCCTTGAAAGTCAATGAATGCTAATGGTTGGAGACTTGAGATGCGATTTATCATAGAAATGCTCTAATTAATGCTAATGGTGGGCTCTAGCCCAATAGAAGTCATGTTTCTTGAATATATGTTTTTGAGATCAATACCTTGATGTTCAAAACACATTTCATGATTTTGAAAGTTGATCCCCTTGAATGTTAATAGAGACTTGAGATGTGATTTAGAATAAAAATGCTCCAATTAATGCTAATGGGCTCTAGCCCACATGGTTGCAACTAGGCGTGCTTAAAGGTAGGTCCCAAGCTCGAACTCTAGCACCTTATATTAGGAGAAACTTAAAAAAAAACATCCTTCTCAAACAATGTTAATATTAAGTAATTGGGTTTTGAAATGTTTACAATAATTGTATTTGGGCTAAGATTGCGAAAAAATTGGGTGGGGGATTTGCTTGCAACTAGGGGTGCTTAAAGGTAGGTCCCAAGTTTGAACCCTAGCACTTTATATTAGGAAAAACTAAAAAAATACCCAAACCTCCCCGCCGGGGGAGGGGGGGCGTGTACTTTTAGGATGACCTACATACAATGTGCGTTCAAAGGGTATTAAAAAATACCATTTTTGTGGTTTTGACTTAATAAAACGACCCCTTTTTCTTTATAAACTTATAGTTTTATTTTTCAAAATGCTATTCAAAACCCCCTTATTAAGTAGATTTCTGTAAAATTTTCTCAAAATCTTGGTTAAAAAACCCCTCCTAATGATCACACATAGTAGAATTACATATTTTTAAGTGAACCCCTTGAGAGTCAAACAATGGTAACATTAAAGTAATTGGGTTTTAAAATGTTTACAATTGGGTTTCTAAATGTTTACGAGATAATCATATTTGGGCTAAGAAAATTGGGTGGGGGATTTGCTTGTTCATATCTCTACCTAGGGCTAAATGACGTGTTCATAGCCAATGGACTGATAAAATGGGCAACATGTGGGACCTTAAAGAAGTTGAAAATTGGCAGAAAAGGTTGCAAAGTATTAAACAATAACAATAATATTTTTTTAAAAACTAAAATGAAAGCCATAAACATTTTTTGGCTTGCCTTTTCAAAAGGCAAGACTAAGTAATATGGTGTATTTTTCTCTAGTAAACACTCTCCTGATAGTGAATTTAGCATCTTCTTCCTTTGCTCTCCTTTTTGGGTAAGCATATACGTTTGCAATTATTGTAGGTATTTTAACAAGTAATTGTAGCTACTTTGATGTCTGCATGTCTCATTTATTTTGATTGACTTCATTACCTTATTTTGTATGTTCATAATAATAAATGTTAGTAATATCATAAAAGGATTATAATGAATTGATACTTATATATTTTATAAAAAAAAAATAGTGGCTCCTTTTTCCTCTCTAGGATGCTCTAATTTCTATCAAATCAATTTGAACATGAAGAGAAAAATTCCTATGGTTAAGGAGGAGGAGAAAGATGGGAAGAAGAGGAAAAAATGGAGAGAGAGAGAGAGAGAGAGAAAGAGAGAGAGAGAGAGCCATTCATTTGATGGTACCCCTGTAATAATGACATATGTAATATTAATATACTAATAATACATATCATTATAGTACAGATCGTTATTATGGGAGTATCAGTATCATATATAATTCGATTAAGGAATCTTTTTCATTGTAACAAATCCATGATGACAAATGTAATATTAACAAACTAATAGTGTATATCATTTTTATGGTACTATGATAAATGTTGGTCATGTGAGATTATAATGAAATAAAATAATATATATCTTAAATAGTAAAATTATATATATATATATATAGATATATAGAGAGAGAGAGAGGGAGAAAGAGAGAGAGAGAGAGTTTAATATATATATATATATATATATGTATAGATAATAATGATAATAATAATAAAAATTTTGATCTTGGCTTGAAAGTAGAAAGTACGTATGTTATCACCCACACAAGTACATGGGAGATTTGAACCCAGAACCTTGGGACTTTGGAACTCCATTCTAAACCCCTTGTAGTAGCATGAGGGAGAATATATTAGGAATTATATAACCATGGAATAAAAATTATTCGGAATAATCTACGATAAGTACAGTAGTGGAGGGACCAACTTCCCTGGATGTCGTCTTCAAGTCGAGCAGCCATTATCACAGGCAGGCGCATGCTGTGAGCTTGGGCCTAATTCCCAACCGATATGGAGTGACCCATCAATGGCCTAAGAAAAACAGGGGCTTGCCACAGACAATCAAAGGGGGGACGCCACAGGAGAAGCTCAGCAGAGGGCTTGCAACGGCCTGTACCTCTATCATCTGCCTGCACATCAGACCCTTGCATGCTTGCATTTTTGCACACTTAAGCGCAATCGGCCGTACATCCCCCATCACCCGTACACCGTCCGTACATCACCCTCATCATCCATCCCATCATCATTTTACAAAACCCATGACCTCCTCTTCATCTCCACATCAGAGTAGCTAGCTTGCAATCATCCCCACCTCAGATTACCTAGCTTGCAACCACCCCCACATCAGATCTTGCAAGCTCCCAGCCTGTCGCCATGGTGCACATCGGAACCGACTACATCGCCGTGCTGGAGGACTTTGCCAAGGGTATGATCAAGCCCACGGTTGCCCTCGTCATCATTCTCATTGCTATCGTCGTCTCCTTCTTCCAGAAACTCAACATAGGCACGGAGATGGCCTATGCCATCTTCCGTGCTTTCCTTCAGCTCTCCATCATCGGATTTGTCTTGCAGTTCATTTTTTCGCAGCAGAATGCGGCCTGGATTATTATGGCCTATCTCTTCATGGTGAGAACTACTCTTACTTACCTCTATGTTTTGTTTTTTCCCCATGGGCTTATGTAGTTAATTTATCAGATCCATACACTTCTGCAACCACCCTCTATGGCAGCCAAGTTCCTCAGGTGCTGTGTTGAAAGGCTTGAAGTGTTGGCCTGCCAAGTCATCCCATGTCATTGTAAAAGCGGGTTGTTTTCTTAGCCAGATCCTCTCATCACCTTGCATGCCATCAGTAGCTATCTGTAGCTTGGATGTCCCCCTTAGGACTAGCCACATATTTGTGTAACCTGCCTGCATATTTGTACTGCTTTGTAGACAAACGCTGACCTGCGGAAGGGTTTTTAAACATGTACTAAAAAGATATTTTCTTGAGTACCCTTTTGATTGTGAGGTGCAAGCAATTACGGTCAGTTCTGTGTTTATTGGTCTTTGTTTATTTCTGCTAGTTTGTACATAAGGCAAGGCCAATTTTAGGGGTGCTCATACTTTCAGTATCATTAGCCCAAATATGAAAAAAAATGGTTATCTAAGATGTACATGATGCAGGTAGTGGTGGCAGGTTACACTGCGGGACAGCGAGCAAAACACGTTCCACATGGAAAATATGTTGCAGGAGCTTCCATGCTAGTGGGAACCTCAATCACCGTGGGTCTGCTTGTTGGAATGCAGGTGTTTCCATTCACACCCCGTTACATTATTCCAGTTTCTGGAATGATAGTTGGGAACGCAATGACGGTGACTGGGCTCACATTGAAACGCCTTCGGGATGACATTCGAGTGCAGCAAAATTTGGTATCCATCATTGTGTGTAGCTATTTTGTTTGACATCTATTGTGAGATTTTATTTTTCCTACATCTAATTTGGGTGCAATGTATTTCTGATAGGTTGAAACAGCCCTTGCGTTAGGGGCAACTCCAAGGCAGGCAACTCTCAAGCAAGTTAGGAGGGCTTTGACTGTAGCCCTTTCCCCTGTGATAGACAATACCAAAACCGTGGGTTTGATAAGTCTTCCTGGAGCAATGACGGGTTTGATCATGGGAGGAGCATCACCTATTGAGGCAATTCAGCTTCAAATGATCGTGATGAACATGATTCTTGGTGCTTCTACCTTTAGCAGTGTCATGTCGACATATCTGAGTTGGCCTTTCTTCTTTACAAAGTCATACCAGTTGCAAACCAGGGTCTTTGTGGCAGAATAAATATTGGGAGTATTTTTAGTGTTTGATAGGTTTAAATATATAGCTGGTTGTGTCCCAAATAAGAGGCTACCCGTCCCAACCTCTCCAAGGGAAGGTTTTGTCATAGGTACTTTGTAGAATGATGTTTTCCATGAACATGTCAATGAGTATACAACATGATTGTAGCCCTTTTTCTTTTGACACAGCTTTAACCTTTACCTATCTTAGAATGCTAATTTATTTTACCAAGGGGAACCCTATGACAGGTGATGCCACCAGCTGTTTTCAATAACAATATATGTTTGTCTGTGTGCACTGGTGAATGAAAAAAGAAAATCCTGCTGGGGGCAGATCGATACTATGTTTGTAAATATGTTTTGCAGCGAAGTTGGTTTATTAACTCTACACAAGTGCTGGGTTGTTTACTTCATATTCCCGTTTCCTTAGATTGTGTGCACACTTAGGGATGTGTCCCACACAGATTTTAGAGGAGTTAGTTACAGACAATGATGCAAGGCAAGAAGCATGGGGCTAGTCTGATAAGCAAGGAAGGCTGGTAATTATGAATATGACGTAGGCATAAAAGTCAGTGCCATGGAAACCATCTCATTAGTTAGCTAAACTTCTTGTAATGACATCATATATGAGAGTTTTTGCTTCATATTACCATATCCTAAATAAGAAAATCATGAAAGAATGGAACATACATCAAATACCTAGGCCACTTTTTAAGTGTGGTTTGAAACGACGGTTAAAGCCTAGTGTTGAGCTATGCAAGTTCATAATAAGATAGCCTATTTAAAGAGAGACGGTTCATGTAAAAACACTTTTTGAATGTAATCTTTTCATTCTTTCCATTTAATGCAAGTCAACTAAGCACCCTTATTGTAGGCTAACTATAGATCCACAATTAGTATTGTATGACATCATGCATATGTAACTAGAAGAATATTAGGTTTGAGGTTTTTAAGGATATACAAAGTGTAAAATTACACAATAGTGGAAGTTGGATCAACATAATACAAAGCATTGAATTGTAGAAAGAAGTGGAGAGTAAACAATATTATTGCTTGTATAAACTTGATTACAAACTAATGGTATCCATCCACCTATGCTCCAGGTAAGGAGCTTTGATGGCAATCTAGACACACTTTGCACTAAGGATGTCTTTCTTACAAGAGTGCTCGAACACAATGAACTCGATGATAAACTAAGGATACCAAACTAGTAGTCCATCCACCTGTGTGCTATAGGTAAGGTGCTTTGATGGCAATTTAGATAAACTCTTGACAGAGGATGTCTTGCTTACAAGAGTGCTTTAACACAATGAACTCGATGATGAACTAAGGTTGCCAAACTAGTCTATATATAGTGCCAGGGGGATCGACATGAACGTAGATTGGCCATGTTAGCCAATCTATGACTTCGTCCAAAATGACCAACCAACCACATCATCCAATTGGACTATATTAGACAATGAGTAGCTTCCACGGGCATCTGGGGCTGTTTGCATCCTCAAATGAGCCCCACAACCCGAGAATAGTGTGTCCTCAATCTTTGCTATCCAGCACTCACTAATGCGATCACATAGTCCACACAAGCGTGCATGCTACTTAGCAAAGTGCTAAGTCTACATAAGCCGTCTTCTAAACTGGAAACTGTTGGATGTTCACTACTCTTCATACAGGGGGGTTTAGAAAATAGAGCACATCCGTCACTCGTAGAAACAACATGAGTGGGAAGTGTTGAGCAAATGATTTCTAACAAAGAGTTGGTTAGGCAGACATGCCTTAGTGTGCCAGAAAAATCTATAATTTAACTGTTTCGAGGCTAGACATAGCAAAGTAACATGTCCAAATCTAGGAGCTGGAGGTAGTTCCAACAACGATGCCAAGAAGGATGGTAAATCCTCTCGGCAATTGCATTCTATCCAACGGTTACCTCTTAGTTCTCCAGAGTTCAGAGAGGTGACTGTCGTACATACGAATAGTGTTGAGATTTAAGGTAACATGAGAGCTAGAGAGAATGTGATAAAAGTTGAGAATTATCCCACATGCAAGAGAAAAAGCCAAATTGTACACTCCTCATATAAAAGGGGGACATTTCAAGCAATGGAATATAAGCACATCTCAAGCTTCTCTATGAGTGCAAGTTAATCTATCTTGCAACCTAATTAGCTTTTGATCATCACTTTGTTTCACATACTCTCATCATGAACTTGCTTAGGCATCACCCACCTTAGGATTAAGTTAATCATGTATCACTAACTAGTGTGTCGTTTGTCTAATTAGCTTCTTGTAGGAGGTACCATGAATTTTAACTTGGTATCACAGCCTCCTTCTCTTCCTTGAGATTCTTATAATCACTCTATTTAGTTTACCCCTCAACTCATTAGTGTGTATAAGTCACTAATCATTCTCATTAATCCTAATCTTATCCTCTCATCCCCCCTGTGGCTCAAATTTTTCAAGATCAATTCTCACTCCACAGGGCACCATTTCCTCTCAAAAATTAGGAGGATCTCTGTCACACCTAGGCCTTAGCGTGCCAGAGCCTCCTGCTCTGCAGGCCCATGCAAATGTGTGTGCCTCTAACACAAAGCCCATTTCTTCTTGGTGTGTGTGTGTATGGGTGTGGTTGGGGGTAGGAGGCCTGGATGCTTTAGTGGTAATCCCTCTCTTGTGTGTACCCCCTACCTAGCCTACCCTTTGTAGTACAATAACTTCTATGCTGATACTAAAAATCTCTTACATGTGATCCATGAGTAAACTGGGATGTCAATTCAACATGAAAAAAGTAAAAGAACAGATGCTGAACGAATAGACAAGGTCAACGTACCACATAGACCATATAAAGTAGGTAGCAAAAGAACCTAATGTGTCCTCCTCCTCATGGACCATGTACATGGCCTCAATATCCACCACATGCAGGGTTGCCTCTCTATATCATTGAAGCAAGTTTGAGATTTGGAGCTAGTGAGTGAAGGGTACGGGTCGCTCGTCTCGCGAGTGGGGTGCTTGGCTCTTTGGAGAGACTGTGCCCTCTCTTAGAGGACTCCCTAGCTACGTGATTCTAGTTTGTCACATGTGTGGAGGGTTTTAGTTAGCTGGGGCTCTCTAATGGAGGCTAAAGAAGTCAACGATAGAGGTCTGTGTGGTATCCCACATCTTGAGCTACTCCCTTAATAGTTTTTCTTTGTGGTGCCTCAACTCTAGTAGGTATAGTCCCAAGCATCTTTGATCTTTATAAGCATCACTTGTAATAAGGGCCCGGACCCCTCCCTAAAGGACAGTGTGTGTTCGTGTATCTCATAGTAAGCTAAGTATGTAATGCTCCTTAGACTCAGTCTACCTAATACTACACTCGTGGGACACCCTTTACTCTCCCTACCTGACGAATGTGTCAATCCTCATGGTGTGGGATGATTGGGCCTTACAATGAAGCCATTCTCAAGGACACATATCTATGGAGATAACTAGGCCTCTCAAATGAAACCATTCTCATTGACCCTCAAGAAATGCTATCCATAGAACTAAAGCTTTGGGGAAATCTCAATTGGGGATATCCATGTCCAATATGTATGAACTCTAGTCAGATCTAGACAAATGGTGTGGTTGATCTCCTATTGTGAGAGATCAAGGAAGGGGAGTCAAATCTATACCCAAAGGAGGGGGGGGGGCAGTCCATGTCAAAGCCATGTGACTCAAACCAACTTTGGTGATGTGTGGATACCAACAACTGTAATGACCCTCTTGTGCCAGTTGCCTAGAAGTCTTCAAGGCCAATTGTGGGAGGCTATGTCTATATAATTTGTAGATGTCAAGGAAAGGGAGTCAAAGCTTTACTCACAAAGGAGGGGGGGAGGTAGTCCATCTCAAAGCCATGTGACTCAAACTAGCTGGTGATGTGTGGATACCAACAACTACAATGACCCTCTTGTGTTAGTTGTCTAGAAGTCTCCAAGGCCAATCGTGGGAGGCCATGTCTATGTAGTTTGTAGATGTGTTGTATGTAAGTGATAGCCTGGAACATGGCATCTATGACAAGGGAGGCTGATCCAAACTTGGCCAATACTATGGCATGTGGCATTGATAGCTTACTTATGATCATGTGTGAGAGAATCATAACCTGCAGCCGCTCTGCTCCTGTGCTAGTCCTTCTCTGACAGGGTCTGTAAAAAGATGGCTCATTCATTATTGCTAGCTAGGTAGAATAAAGTATCAAATCATCAGCATTTGGTACTAAGTTCCAGGAAGTGTGCATAAAAACATTGTCTCTCCAGATGAATAAGGTGGCATATCCCTGCACCAAATGTACTTGGTGGGTCGAGCACATGGTAAGCGGGATAGAGAAAGTTATCCCTAGAAATACATATGAATTACCTGTATATGTGAAAGAGTGTTTGGTTGCAAACAAACATGAGGTGTTGAAAAGCATAATCTTGGTCTTCCAAAGATATACTATGAGGTCCCTCTCAGCACGAAAAGCGTGCAATGCATCTGCCTTCTCAATGATGACCATGAGGGTAAAGATATGACCCAATGTTGAATAATTTCTCCTAAAGCCTACCTGTTATGGTGCTCTCTACCTCCTCCGCCTCTCTGCTATATAGAGTCCAATCTCTTCCTCTAATACATCCCCATAAATCTTGGCTAAGGTGTGACCAATCATGATAGTCTGGTAGTTATTGGGTTATGTAGGTCCTCTTGCCTTATGTATAGGGACAATAATGTTTGTGGACCAGGAGAGGGGAAGGCTTTCACACAAAGCCCTATTGAAGACTTGTGTAGTAAGGATAGGGGCCAAGGTGGTGGATCCATGTGCAAAGTGCTCTATGTAAATGTCCTCTTGGTCCTTAGCTCTACCATTGTGCAGCTTCAATAGTGCTTTGGTGACACTGGCAACAATGATAAAAAGGCTGGTAGAGTTAGAGTGAGGAATATGAGATAAATCAAGGGGGTGATGATTCGGGATATCACATAGGTGGCATGTATAGGTCTCCCATACAAGAGACCTATACAGCTTGGATATCAGATATCTTGGGAAAAATCTTTTGTATTTGAGGATGATAGATGGGATCTGATCTGCAATTTGCTAAATAGGGCTTGAATAATGAATGAATAAGTTGATGTAATGTTGACAAGTTGTAATGTATTTTGATTAATACACACACACACACACACATATTGGTCCCCCCCAAAAAAAAAGAAATGGTGATGGGTGTGGGTATAGTTTGTTCCTCCAAAAAGCATGCATCCAAGATGTTTACACTCAAAAGGAGTTGGAATAATTCAAAAAGCATGTGTCTGAGGTTTACACTCAGAAAGAGTTGGTACAATTCCAATTTGTGCTTTGCTATGAACGTACACTTCTTTTGATAGGCGAGGCGATAGAAATCTCTATGCATTTCGCTTGTGTAGCGATCCGTCCAATCTCTTGTTTTGTGCTTTACCAACTTCTTTCGACAACTGAGGCGATAGCAATCTTTATGCATTTCACTTGTGCAGAGATCCATGCAATCTCTTATTTCTGCATAAGGAGGTGTGTGACTCAGCACTCATCATCATACCACCATTTTGAGACTTTGAGCCCTAGGGGATTCGGCAGTGGAGCAACGAGTGTGTGGGAAGCTAGCTTGGGTGGATTCGTGTAGAATAGATGTGTTGTGATGGCTAAGAGTGATGGTGAGAAATCAAGGTCAACTATGTGGCATTATAAGTGATCATAATAGACTGAGTGCAGGTGAAAGTGAACGCAGGCGAAGGTGGATGTGGGGGAATCTCAGGTGTGTAGCAAGGGGGGAAATATTATGGTAACGAGTGGTGGTGGATGCTGGTGAAGGCCTAGATAAGGTAATGGGGACCAAGATATGGTAGAAGCTAGGTAACGAGTGGTGGTGGATGGTGAAGCCTTGGATATGGTGAAAGCTAGGTAATGGAATGGGTGGTGGTGGGATGGTGTGGTCCTTGATAAATCGCATGTAATAGATTAGATTAATCTCACATGCATGGTCTCTCTGACATGCATGCAAGATAGGATTCTTGGCTATTGCCATTGCACTTTGACTATCAGTGAGAATTAGAGTAGAGATGTTTGAAGGGACACAAAGATCTATCATCAATCTTCCTCAACTGTCATAGTGAATGCTGATGTGAATTGAGCTTCATAAGATGAGATTGTTGCTTCTTCCATGAGATGCATGAGTTGCCAAGAAAGAAGCAATTTCGAGATGTGTACTATCGTGTATCATAATCACCCCAATCAGAATCAGAAAAGGCATGCACTTGTAGATCACCCCCTTTGGCATAGAATAATCCAAGGTCTCGAGTGCCTTGTAAGTATCTAAAGATATGTTTAACTATCTACCAATGCTTAGTGTCTAGGCAATACATAAACTTTGAAAGGTGTGACACACCAAATTGACTGTTTGTCTATGAGTTGCAAAAATGTATTAGGCATCCAATAGCTTGATCATTAGCGGTTATGTCAAATGATTCTTCGGGATCTTGCAGATTGAGCTTTACATTAGGTTTTATTAGTGTAGAGATTGGTTTACAACTTTCCATATTGAACCTTTCGAGAAGTGCCTTGATGTACTTGAACTGCTTAATGTGCCTTGATGTACTTGAACTGCTTAATGTGACTAACCATCATCTTACTCTATAAAATGCATACCCAAAAAGTAGTATAAGAGACCAAGATTTGATATCTCAAAATTTGAGGCAAGGTCAATCTTAAAGGCTATGATCAAATCCTCATTTTCCCCTATCAATGCATGGCATTAACATAGAGAATGACAACAAGAAAAACTTGCTTGTCCTTTTTGACATATAAAGTGTTTCTGTAGAACTATTTTAAAATCCTTATCCAGTTAAATAGGCATGAATCTTTTGGTACCAAGCCCTAGGGGCTTGTTTCAAATCATATAAAGCTTTCTTAAGCTTACATAACTTTTTGTTCTTAACCTGGTTTGGCAAATCTAGTTGGTTGACTCACATAAGCTTCTTCTTGCAAGTCACCATTCAAGAATACTATTTTGATGTCCAATTGGTACACTTTCCATCCATGGTGGAATGCCAAAGCAGTAACAAATCTGATAGTGGTTGTATGTGAAGTGGGGGTAAAAATTTTATTTTATAATAAATCCCTTTTTGCTAGACATAACCTTTTGCAAGTAGTCTGGCCTTGAACTGTCCACATATCCAATAGCCTTTCTCTTGACTTTGTAAACCCACTTAGTACCAAGTACTTTCTTAGCAAGTGATAGATCCACTAAATATCAAATATCATTTTTCTTAATGGCAAGCATTTCTTCCTACATGGCTTTAACCTAGTTTGATTTTGCTTGAGCCTCTTCAAAAGACTTAGGTTCATCTACATTATGTAGAGAACTAAGAAATGGAAACTCAACAGTATCTATTAAAGAGATGGTTTTAGCATCGGATTTGGTTCAACTCTGCAAAGGAGCAAACAATTTGCTATCCTACAATTATTTTTTTGAAAAAAACAGCCCCTTGTGCTTTTTGTAATAAAAAATAGCACGACACCCCTAAATTCCACATGCATTCTAGCCCATTTCTAAAGGCATAAGCCTAGACTCATTGATGCTGATCTTTTAGCATTTACTACATCTCCTAAAACTGATCAAAAGTTGGTGCATTAGTTTCTTGAGCGTTCCCCTCTTATAACAAACGAGGTGTGTATCGAGAGGCACTTGTTAAGTGGAAGGATCGCGAAGAGGATGAGGCATCCATGTGGGAGCACTTGAGTACACTAACCAAGAACTTTCCAGAGTTCGTTTCCACCACGGATGAAAACTCTTCTTAAGGGGGGAGTAATGTTACATAGCCCGTAATATCTATGCGGAGCTTGACCGGACTCTGAGACTGCCCACCAGAGCGTGGGTGGTGAGCGAGCCAGGGTTCAAGGGAGAGGGTGCCAAGGCGGGTGGTCGGGTATGTGTTGGCAAAAGCAGGCCACCATATATACCCAACAATAGGAAACCTTATCCCCATTCCCTTTATGGTGTGGCTGGCTGGTGATCCAGAGCTCTCCTCCTCCGTGTTCAATGCATTTCCGCTACCGTAACGTGAAGAAGATAATTGTAAACCGTGATGTGGTGTTTAAGGAATAACCTCATCAGGTGGAGGAAAAGGCTCCATACACACTATACTTCAATGAAGTAGCCTTACCATGTATGATAAAACTAGAAAGCCCTAGATCCACCTCTAGGCTAGTCTAGATCTAGACCCATGCAAGGCATGCTCGACACTAAGTTATCAGCCCTCCTCACTCTTATATAGGAATTTGGCACCCACTTATGGGATAATTTTCTAGCTCTCTTAATAGCCAACTTCCTCGACCCATGGACATTGACCCATGCCTGGGATGTAAATAATTCTCACCTTAAGAGCTCACCTCTAAAGGAGTCAAGTTATGTAGAAAACTCACCTCTAAAGGAGTCAAGTTATGTAGAAAACTCCCTCTACATTCATCTATAACTCATTCAAGATCTCAAGTCCATAGCTTAACCCTTGGCGACTAGACTCCACGATTGCACCTAACCTTATCTTCATTTGTTGGGCAAGCATCCGACTCTATCTCCAACAATCGTTGTCCCTGACAATCATCAAATGTTGTCAACTCATCGCTTCTCCATAGCTTGCGACATGTGGAGGATAGGTCGTTAACTAAATTGCCTACTAGATGCTACAGATAAATTTTGCAATTGCCAACCATGTCAATTCAATTGCTCGAATCCAACCTTTGTAATCATACAATTCAAGTCAGCAATCCAACTTTTGTAATGATCGATTGGGTGTACAATCGTTCAATTCCTACATAAATCGTGGGATTCTATTGCATGATTCAATTGTGTAATTTAAGACTAGTTCAATCGGCAATCCAACTTCTTCGATCGTCCAATTCAATCTTTCAATCGGGGATTCAACTTTTTCAATTGAGTGATTTGACTACTTCAATCGTTTGACTCTATTACATCAATCATCCAATCTAGGACTTCAATTGTCCAATTTTACTACAAACTTCAATCATTCGATCCCACGACTTCAATCATGCTTATTTAACTACAAACTTCAATCACCTGATCCACGACCTCAATCATCCAATTCAACTATAGACTTAAATTGTCCGATCCAAGAATTTAATCGTCTAGTCCAGAGATTCAATAGTTTAAATTGTCCGATCCAAGAATTTAATCGTCTAGTCCAGAGCTTCAATAGTTTGATTCAACAACTGATTTTCAACATATTGACAGATCAATCGTCAACATTTGGTGACTTCATTTATTTTCAACATCTCTCTTTCTCATATTCAAGAGCAGTTAGGTATGGCCACCAACTAATCTAATGATTTGTTTGGTATTCTTTTAGAAGAAAACAAGTTATATGGGTCAAGTTACTCCCTCTAGAGTTTTATGGTTAGAAATGTCCTTCTCGCCAGGGGTTTATGGGGTCTTTTCACATTGGTGAGATGAGCCTCACCCCACCACTCCTCAACGGGGTTAGGGCCAATAGACCCAAACACGTGCACCTCAAATTGCTGTTGATCAAAGAAAAAGGGATTCTAATAATACACAAGTTTTGGTATTAATTTCTCTGTCTATTAAAAGTTATATTATTCTTTATATCGGTTCTTGCAAAAATTCTAAACTTACTTGGGACACTTTAGAGACTACGTAAGTAACAGGCTAAAAATGATGCATGAATTGCCTTTCTCAAAAGGCATCTTGATAATGAAAAAATGCAGGAGAAGGTGTCCAGAATAAACACTTAACCAAGTTGCAGGACTTAAGAGAATAGATTCTCAACATTGATGAGATCATTCTTGATAAGGAAATGGGTTTCAATACTTCACTCTGGCTTTCTTTAAGCCCTCTTACCTACCAAGATCTTGTTAGCTTATTGTTGCAAGAGCTTGTTAGCTTATTGTTATAGGAGGAGCACTGTAGAATGAATGCATCTAAGAGTTCTAGCAGCGATCAAGCTCTTGTCCACCAAGGACAAATGCAAGAAGTTCTAGCGAAAGAACAAACAAATACTCTAAGGCTAAGAATGATTTCGAGAAGCCAACGAAAGTTATTTTTGGTATTACAAAAAGCGACACCATGCAAATAAAAATTGCTTTAAACTTCAGAATAAGGATAAGAAGATCACCTTTAACTCTTTGTATAAATCTTATCAATGTTTCAATACTTCCGTCTGGATTTCTTTGAGCCCTCTTACCTACTAGGAGATTGTTAGTTTATTGTTGTAGGAGGAGCACTCCATAATGAATTCATCTATCAATTTTAGAAATGATAGGCTCTTTTCACCAAGGACGAAGGTAAGAAGTTCTAGCAAAAGAACAATTTAAACAAATCTTTTGAGGCTAAGGATGATTCTGAGAAGCCAAAGAAAGTTACTATTGGTATTGCAAAAATCCCTGCCATTCAACTGAAATTTGCTTTAAACTTCAGAATAAGGATAACAAGAAAAAGGAATATAACAAAGGTTCTACTAGTTCTGCCCCAGACAACTAGAGTGGCAAGAAAGAGGACTTTGTGAATGTTGTCCTTGAAGACTTCTCACTTATGGTTGTTTGCAACTTTAATCCTGACCCTAGGATTCATGTCTCCATGTGCAAGTGCTTCAAACAGTTGGTTTCTTGATAATTGTACATTCAAGCACATTACTTCTCAAAGAAGTTTGGCCCCAATAATATGGAAACTATGCGGGATGGTCACACTGTTATGTGTACCAACAATGCCTCCTATCCTGTTAAAGGTATTGGTGAGATTAGCCTTACTACTAGGCTAGTGGTAAGGATCTTTATCTTCAAAATGTATTTTTTTGTTCCGGGTATAAAGAAAAATTTGTCCCACTCAAGAGCAATGGGGGCTTAGTGGGGTGAATTTATAGATGATAAATGCATTATCCATGATAGAGAACATGAATACGAAGTCACCTTCTTTGAAGGCTACTTCTCTACAACCCTTGTCTACATACATCTTTGCACAATCTTGTTCACTATGTATGCTATATTTTGCTATCTACAACATATCTTTCATGTCTTTAAGGAACTCCTTGATAGACTGTAACTTCTCCTTCTCTAGTCCTAAAACTATAGGAGACCCCCGTGCGGTGCCGTGATGCCCCGCAGCCCCACAGCCACCCCCGCGCGGTGTCGTGATGCCCTGCAACCCCATAGCCACCCCCACCCACGCACCC
The DNA here is from genome assembly GCF_041138505.1 of Cibotium barometz. Lineage (NCBI taxonomy): Eukaryota > Viridiplantae > Streptophyta > Polypodiopsida > Cyatheales > Cibotiaceae > Cibotium > Cibotium barometz. The sequence continues at coordinate 26,735,984 of NC_141084.1, forward strand.
CGCGCCCCCCGGTGCCATGCCGTCATGCCCCGCAGAGCCACCTCCCTGCTCGTGCCATGCCGTGTCGTCACGCCCCCGCAGCCTCCCCCCTCGTGCCGTGCGGTGCCGTCACGCCCCACAGCCCCCCCGGCGTGCAGTGCCGTCATGTCCCATCCCCCTCCCCCCGCGGTGCGGTGCGGTGCCGTCACCCCCCCGCAACCCCCCTGTCCTCGTGCCGTGCCGTCACGCCCACACCCCCCCACGTGGTGTCGTATCGCCCCGCAGCTCCCCCGTGCGGTGCCGTCGCCCCGCAGCCCCCCTCCGCCGGTGCCATGCCATCACGCCCCGCAGCCCCCCCCGGGTGCGGCGCCGTCACCCCACCCGCCGTCACCCCACCCGCCCCGTGCCATGCTCTCACCCCCCTCCCCGCGGTGCCGTGAGACGTGCCGTCACCCCCCGCACAGCAGCCCCCCACCCCCACGGTGTCGTGCCATGCCATCACACCCCGCGGCCCCGCCCCTCGCAAACCCGTGCCGTGCCATCACCCCACCCGCCCCGTGCGGTGCCCTCACACCCCCCAGCCCACCCCCACACGGTGCCATGCCCTCACCCCCCCTCCCAACCCCCCCGCGGTGCCATGCCCCAACCCCCCCTTGGGATTTCTATCCAGAGGGGTGTGGTGCTCTCGAGGTGTGCTAGCCCGCGTCGAAAAGTTTGCCTCTATATGGGTGGTGGTGCTCGCTTGAGATGGGAATGGGGCGGTGGACCGCGGAGCGAGGGAAGGGTGAGGTGAGGCGTTTGGTCCCCGCACCCCCCTCGAAGATGCAAAACGTTTCTCCCCCCTTCGGCGAGTGTCTACCCACCCTCCGTCGAACGACTTGGCTTGCCTTCTCGATGCATGGGTCTCACGGGACTCGGCGTGCCGGGGTGGCCGTCGATGCCTAGTACACGATGAGAGGCGGAGAGTCGTGTCTCGGGCCGGTGCCTCACTGCCGGTGAGTTCCCATTTCGGGACGCGATGCGATCAAGGTAAACGACAGCATCACCCGTCGTGCGTAAGTGTGCGGCTTATACCAATACAAAAGGTCATGAACTCGATGTGCCAAGACGAGAAACGGGCGATGGCCGACTCGATGGGATGATCTCATGGCGGTGGGGCGGCTTGTCACCCCCCTCGACGGGGCCGTGCTCGGGGTGAGACGTTGGGACCGCTTCAGCTCGTCGCCTCCGCGCCCCTCACCTCGGCTCCGTCTCGGAATGCTTCCATGCAAGATGACGTGGACGGCATTGGAAGTGTCGTGACCCCCAAGCTTGTCAAGCCGGTGGCATCACGCTCGCAGGAGAAGGAGCCGCTCCCCATGTCTCAACCCATCCAGTCGTAGAATGTTTTAAACTATTATAAGCAAACTCCAAATGTGGCAATTACTCCTCCCAATTTGATTGCTTTTTACTGACATACGCTCAAAGCATGTCCTCTAACACTTGGTTGACTCTCTCAGTCTGACCATCAGACTGCGGATGATTAGCAATCCTCATACTCAGAGTAGTGTCTAACTTTTTGAAGACTTCCATCCAAAAGTGACTATCAAACTTCCTATCTCTATTCAGAGACTATATCTACACGGCAGGTCATATAGCTTGTAGAGATGTTTGATGAATAACCTAGCTAACTCAAAAGTTTTCACTGTTTTTTTGTAGGTATATACTTCACCATCTTGGTCAATCGATCAGCCACTACCCAAACCGAATCATTCCCTCGATTCATTCTAAGTAAACGAGTGATGAAATCCATGGAAATACTTTCCCATTTCCCTTTGGGAATATCCAATGGATGTAGCAAACCTCCAATCTTGAGGCGCTCATGTTTATTGACCTGACAATTCTTGCATTTCAGCACGAAGTCTTGGACATCCTCAAGCAAACTAGGCCAATAAAATTATCTTTTGACTAGTGCATAGGTCTTCTGTATCTCAAGATGACCAGCACTCAGACTATCCGTGACTTTCTATAGGAATTTGGGCCTGAAATCACCAATAGCTGGCACGCAAACTCTACCCTTGTAGAGTAGGTACTCGTCATCTATGAAATAGTGTTTAAACTTTCCCCCCCGACAAACTTTATCACCCCCAAGTGAACTAGTGTGAAATGGTTGTGAAGGGTCCACTCCCAAGCTCTCCATCTCGATACATAATCCAAGAGACTCGTCTAGTTTATCCAGACTAGCACTCACTCCTCTTCTATAGAAACCTCGACCCGGATTAGTATTCCTTTCTCTCACGAGGGAGGTAACTTAAGTTGTCGATAAGTGTGGTCACATACAGCATGCCATACCTCTAAAAATGATGAATCATGCTCACATAAACCATGTAGAGATTCCAAGAGATCACTATTAAAGGTGGTGAAACTTAACTCGTTCACCATTGGCATGCAACTCAACGCATCCTCTGCTACTATGTTACATTTACCTCTCTGGTTAACAGAGTTTAAGGTCACACTCTTATAGGAGCTCTACCCATCGAGCTTTTCTACCTTTTAACTCACCCTAACTAGAAAGCCATTTTAGACTTTCATGGTCCGTCTGGACCTCAAAAGTAGCACTATACAAGTAATGTCGCTACTTTTTAAGAGCATGATTAATTGCAAGTAACTCTCGCTCGTAAGCCGAGTAGTTACGTTGGACAGGTTAAGCTTTTCTCTTTAAAATGTAACAGGGTATACCCTTTGCAATAAAACTGCCCCAATGGCCTCCCCACTTGCAACTGTCTCCAAAACAAATGGCTCATTTGTGGTCCACAATGCTCAATACCGATGCCATCTCACGATGGCCACCTTGAGATTCTCAAAACTTCTTCGTTGAGGATCCCCCCCACGAACAACTTTATCCTTTGTTCTTAACTCATGTTAAGTATTGATATTAATACACATGATAAGTGGATCTTCTTTTAGCAAAAAATTCACACTTGGATTCCTTCCCAAATAGCTTGTTTTCTTTAAGGTGTTTGAACACTAAGCACAAAGGCTATAAGTGTTCTTCTTTCAACTTACTATATATAAGTATGGTGTCAAGGAAAACTACTATAAATTTTCTCAAATATGGACATAAAATCTTGTTTATCAGTGTCATAAATGTCGCTGGAGCATTCATCAAGTCAAACAGCATGACTAGAAACTCATAATGCCCAAAATGAGTCCTAAATGCGATCTTGAGAATATCATGTTCCCTTATCTTAACTTGGTGATACCCTGATCTAAGATAGATCTTAGAAAAGTATTTTGCACCATTAAGTTAGTCAAACAACTCATCAATGCGTGGCATTGGGTATTTGTTCTTAATTATAATTTGATTAAGAGCACAGTAGTCCATGCACATCCCGCATAGACCCATCTTTCTTTTTTACCAAAAGAATGGGTGATGCCCAACGGTGAAGAACTCGGGTGTATAAACCCTTTCTTCATATACTTGGATAACTTTCGTTCCACTGTGGATGGCTTAACCTATAAGCAGGTTTGCTAATAGGTTTTGACCCTGGTAGCACATCAATGCCATGGTCAAGCTCCCTAGATAGTGGAACACCATCTAGGAGACCATTGGGAAACTTTATCAATCACATTTATTTCATCTATGGAAATAAATTGATACAAGAGAGTACAAATATATACCTACTATATATTGTCAATGGTCGATGGCACGGCACAACTCTAGGAATAAAATCATGGGTACATCTGGAACCTCCTGCTCACCATGTAACCTCACCACTCTCTCCTCATACACAAACTCTAGGCTATTATTTTGGTAGCTCGACTTAGGGTAGGGATGAGGTTATACAACCACTAGGTGATACATGATTAATTTAATCCTAAGTTGGGTGATGCCTAAAAAAGTTCATGATGCGAGTATGTGAAACAAATTGATGATCACAAGATAATTAGGTTACAAAATAGATTAACTTACACTCATAGAAAAGCTTGAGATGTGCTTGTATTCAATTGCTTGAAATGTCCCCCTTTTATATGAGGGAAGTACAATAATTGGGCTTTTCTCTTGCATGTGGGATAATTCTTAACTCTTATCACATTCTCTCTAGCTCATATGTCACCTCAAATTTCAACACCTCCCCTTGATGGTGACTTGGCCTATCTTTGAGGCCTAGAGGTCATCTCTAAGAGTGAGGTCCCCCCCCCCTTGATAGAGACTTGACCTATCTTTGAGTTCTAGAGGTCTCTTTTAAGAGTAGGGTTACAAATTTTAGCTATTTCTTCTACCTTGTCTACATCATCAGCGGTGCCAGAGGGTAGAACATACAATGTTTTTGTAGAGGATAATTTTGGAGCTAGATGCATCTTGGATTGAATATTTTGCCACAAAGTGATCTTCTTCCATATAGTTGTAATCTTGATTCTGTTTGGAGTAGTAATGTTCTTTCAAGTGCCCAATCTTTCCATAAGCATTACAAATTCTTTTTGGCTTGTTTTTTAAATGACAATTTGCAAAGATGTGACCAAGCTTGGCATAGTAATTTACATCTGATGATTTTTCCTTTTCCAACATACAAAGCATCCTGAATGATTCCTTGAGTGACATTTGCTTTTGAGTTTAGACACGTGCTCAAGTAGTAAAGACTCAACTTCAGTTAGAGTTTTGTAAACATTTTAAGTATGGACACAAGAGCATCATAGGGGATTTTATCGACGTTGTTGAGGAGAACTCAAATTGCTTCATCTTCTTTAATCTTTTTCTTTATTCCCCGGATAGTTTCTTGAGCACCTTGAACTTGTTGATGTGAGCCACCATTGTATCAAATTCTTCTTTGTCCAATCTATAAAACTACATCAAAAGATTAATCTTGGAGATCTTGGTTTCACTTCCAAAGACCTTGTTCAGTTCCTCCCACGCCTTCTTGGCATCTTTTATCCCTGCATTGTGATGGATAACTTCATCATAGGGGATTTTGTCGACGTTGTTGAGGAGAACTCTAATTGCTTCATCTTCTTCAATCTTTTTCTTTATTCCCCGGATAGTTTCTTGAGCACCTTGAACTTGTTGATGTGAGCCACCATTGTATCAGATTCTTCTTTGTCCAATCTATGAAACTATATCAAAAGATTGATCTTGGAGCTCTTGGTTTCACTTCCAAAGACCTTGTTCAGTTCCTCCCATGCCTTCTTGGCATCTTTTATCCCTGCATTGTGATGGATAACTTCATCTCTGAATCCCTGAGCTATTATGCCAAGCACTTTGTGATTGTTGAATGTGTTTGGTGACGTGCTATCACTATCTTCACTAAGCTCAATTAGATCCCATAGCCCTTTTCTCATCAACGTGTACATGGTTTTCATCTGCCAAGTGTAAAAGTTATTCCCATTAAACTTATTTTTCTCTAATGTGAGTCTCTTTATAATCATGTATGACAAGGGGGTCTTACCTTGATTAAGAGGTCAAGAAAGTGGAGGCCCAAATTGAGCATGTATAAGGTAGGTTTGATGGTGGTTTTAACACGCCTATACTTCCGTTGAGAGTCCCCAAACCCAACATCTTCAATGGCAGCTCAAATCAGCGCAAAATGGTGATTTACAGCAGCAAGCAACTGGTTTTTTACAAATTTTGGCTCAACTCGTGTGGTTGGTTTAAGCTCATCTTTGGGTTGTGGATAGCTAAGATATGGTTAAGCTTACCCTAGGAGGGTTTTGGCTAATTAGCGTACAAGGAGAATGGCACAAAAGTTCAATTATTGCCAATAAAACACCAATTTCTGGTTGTAGCGAACGAATATGATAAAACCCTCCTATGAGGCGCGTAGGTGTGACAGAGATCCTCCTAATTTTTGAGAGGAAATGGTGGCCTGTGGAGTGAGAATTGATCTTGAAAAATTTGAGCCACAGGGGGGATGAGAGGATAAGATTAGGATTAATGAGAATGATTAGTGACTTAAACACACTAATGAGTTGAGGGGTAAACTAAATAGAGTGATTATAAGAATCTCAAGGAAGAGAAGGAGGCTGTGATACCAAGTTAAAATTCATGGTACCTCCTACAAGAAGCTAATTAGACAAACGACACACTAGTTAGTGATACATGATTAACTTAATCCTAAGGTGGGTGATGCCTAAGCAAGTTCATGATGATGAGAGTATGTGAAACAAAGTGATGATCAAAAGCTAATTAGGTTGCAAGATAGATTAACTTGCACTCATAGAGAAGCTTGAGATGTGCTTATATTCCATTGCTTGAAATGTCCCCCTTTTATATGAGGAGAGTACAATTTGGCTTTTTCTCTTGCATGTGGGATAATTCTCAACTTTTATCACATTCTCTCTAGCTCTCATGTTACCTTAAATCTCAACACTATTCGTATGTACGACAATCACCTCTCTGAACTCTGGAGAACTAAGAGGTAACCGTTGGATAGAATGCAATTGCCGAGAGGATTTACCATCCTTCTTGGCATCGTTGTTGGAACTACCTCTAGCTCCTAGATTTGGACATGTTACTTTGCTATGTCTAGCCTCGAAACAGTTAAATTATAGATTTTCTTTTCTAGCTTTATTGTACTGCTCCTTTTTTGTTGATTTAGATTGGTTTTTCTCTTTAAAACGGTGTAATTTCTTCATCCACAATGCCCACTTTGTCCTCTTTGCGGCTCACTCTAGCCCCCTTGGCCACTATCGTCTGGAAAGAATTTCCTCTTAAATTTGGAGCCTTCTTTACCCTCAATTATCTTGCTAAGTCCAGATTTAGACCGACGTGAAATATCGTCATAAATCTGTGCATATTTTACGGCCTCATCGAAATTTGTCGGTTGCTTAGGCTTTACAAAAGCCTCATTATTTGGGTGTAAGCCTCTCATGAATCCGCGTAAGGTCTGGAATTCATCGATTTCCTTTATTTTTAACACAATCTCGTGGTAGTTGGAGATGAGTGAGAAAAATGCCATACCTCGAGCACTTATCCCAATCACACCAGGACCTCTGTAACTCGTCTCATAGGCAAAAAGTGTTCTCACAACAATGTTTTAAAATCTACCCAGGTGCTCGGAAGTCTAGAAATCTCAGCCAAACTCATCCACAATTTGTACACCTTGCTTGTATCAATGATAGGCTGGCCTCTATGGGCCTCACATCCTTAGGGGACCACTTGAGGTTGTGAATAACTTTTGTAGAAAGATTTATCGAGTTCTTATTGTGTTCTTTGTCCTCTCCCTCAAAGGTTAGCGGCTTGAGATCTTTGAGAAGATTACTAGCGCTGCTCTGCGGACTGCTTCATAGGCGCATGGCTTGTGACCCTGCTTGAGGCTTGAGGCACTACGTCCTCTATAGAAGTCCTCTATAGAAGAGAAATTCTCCCTGCTTTGCATAGACCTCGGTGCAACTACAGTCCTTGCAGGAGTACCAGGACTAGCACCCAAACGAGCATGAATGCTCCTAAGCACACAGACAAAATCTCAGCTTGATTTTTCTCCAATGCTCCAGTCCTAGAAAATAACTGGGCAATGGACCATGTCAAGATATCTATCTCATCATCCTCTATATCCACATGAGTGCATAGAGAATCATCTCTGTACTCCTCCCTATTGAGAAGGTCATATGCGGAGTAGTTATAGCTAGCGTCGTCAGCTGCTCGTCCATTAACTCCATATTGTACATCGTTACGGATGGACCTACGGGGTCATCTACAGACAGAGGAATATCAGGAGCTATGTCAATGAAAATGTCCTCGGCCTCTCGTGAGCCTGAGGGAGATCCTACCATCTCAGCTTGGTGAGCGGTCACTAATTGACGTATACGGTCATGGAGGATAACATACGAGAAGAACCCCCTAAACCACTTGCTGATGAGTGAGGAGGCGAACTACCCTGCTAGACATGCTCGAAATTGGAACTAGCTACTTGATCGTCTCGTCTCGTCGATGTGTACGTGGTCGATGCATTATGGCGTCGGTGGGATCTCCTACGGCTTGCTTCGAGGCTACTCGAAGGAACGACCGACGTGCTATGACGATGTCGCTGTTGATATCAAGGCTCAAGGCGCATCCAACGGCACAGCGTAAACGGCAGCGGCGCCGACGATGCGAGCATGGGGTGCAGACGATGGCGGCAGTTATCTAGCGGACTGAGCGACGGCGGGTAGCACTACTGGGGCAGGCTGCTCAGTGGCCTCTTGTGGGTTGCTGGGTGGCTGGTAGCCTCGTATACCCCTTGGGTGGTTGAAGCAGTTGTAGGTGGCTTCCGAGACTGGTGGAGAGAGACAGAGAGAGAGAGAGCTTGCTGCTGCGCACACAGGAGAGAGGGAGAAGGTGACGTCCCCCCCTCCTTGCTACTGTGCACACGTTGGAAGACGGAGAGAGAAGTAGCGTTCCCCCCTTTGCTACTATGCACACGAGAGAGAGAGACAGAGAGATGCGATAGAGCTTCACGATGGTGACCCTCCAATAGTGTTGGCCGGGTGCTCCTTGTTGCTGCCTGCGATGGGATTCCCTCCCCGGTGGTTGCGCACGCACGCCCAAAGAGAGAGAGAGCGCGCTTCACTCGATATATCCTGTGTGCCTCCTCTCGCCTTAAGCTCCCCCCGGTTGCTTTGCACGCCCAAAGAGAGAGAGAGAGCGCTTTGCTCGATATGGTCCTGTGTGCCTCCTCTCCTTCTCCTTCTCCTTCTCCTCCTTCAATCTCCCCCCACCCCACCGAACTATGGCTTCACGTCCATCAGTCTCTAGCGGCCAAAGAGTAAGCCCAAAACTTGGCCACTACAAGTTTGGCTATGGTGGCTCCTTCTTCCTCCTCCACACATCCTCTCATGCAAAGAGATAATATGATCCCTCTACCATACCAAAAAAATTATTTTGATAAGGTTTTAACCTTTGTGGGTCCGGGCTTGGTTCACTCGGTGAAGGAGAGAACTAAAGCTCTAATACCAATGTCATGTTACGGTAGCAAAAATACATCGAGAGGATGGAGGAGGAGAGCTCTGGATCACCACCTAACCATAGAGGGAATGAGGATAAGGTTCCACACTACTGGGTATATATGGTGGCCTATCAGCTCGTGGAACTATGCCTAGGCACTGTCTCCCTTGAACCTCTGCTCACTCGCTGCCCACACTCCATTGGACCAAGCTCCCCATAGCCGCTATGGGCTACACAATAATTCACGAGATGTGACTTTCACTCCTTGATCTATTCAAAACTTCTTCAACCTCTTTTTCTTATCTCATACCAAGCTATGCCACCATATTTTGAATTTTTCAAAAGCTTCAACCTTAGCCCAAAGAAAATACAGCTACATCTTCCTACTAAAGCCATCGATGAGTAATAAAGTAGGAAGAACCACCCAATGCAAGGGTTAACATTTTACTCACAAAGATTTGCATGGACAATAGCCTTTGCACGATTCTTGTTTCTTGTGGAAATGCATGTCGACGTTGCTTGTCCATCATGAAAGCTTCACATGCATCTGACAGCTTAGAAAATGCTGGTAGATGTGCCACAAAACTAATCCTTTGTATCTCTTTTAAGACTACAAAACTCAAGTGCTGTTGTGGGCTACCGCACCTCCCAAGAAAGAACTCCATACAACCGTAAATGGGAGAAGCAATAGACACAATAATTGTTGGGTACTTATCAATGCTTCGAGCTCGCGTCCCTTGAGGTTCCCCAAGCACACTCTAGAAGCTCCACTCCTCCGAACACCACCTCCACGCTGTTACCACGAAGTCACTCACACCACGAACGCAAGGCAATCAACCTTTCACTCTCTCACACACATGCATGCATGAAAGAGGCACATGTACTAGAGCACACTCTCACTCTCACTCTCACTCTCACACACACACTCTCTCTCTCTCTCTCTTAAGACAAAGCACAAGAATTCTCATAGCACAAAGGGGGATTGTGTCATTTCATTATGAGAATTGCCTTTTATATAACTCGCCCTATACTTGGGTATCCAAAACTTACTAACTAAGGCCTTGGGTGGCCAAATTCTCAATACAACTTTTATAGTTCCTTTTCATGACACTTATTAATGTCCTCAATTGGAGGAGTATCTTTGTTAATCCAAAATGGGATTAACATCCCCCCTACCTGATGTAGGTTTTGTTCTCAGAACCTTTTGCCAAGGTCAAAAGACTTGGTCACCGAACTCATGTCTGTAGAAGTTCTGGCGTGAATGAAGCTTTTTTAGGGTTCTTTTGAATGTTGAGTAGGATGTCCAGAACCCGATATACACCATGTCTTCAAATGTGATTATGCATGCACTTGGGAAGACACTGTAGAGGCGATGATAGTACAACATCATGCCTCTTTCATTTGGCCCTGTGTTCATGTCAAAGAGGATTTTTTCTGCTTCTTCAGATCCATCATACCTCTCACTTGGTTGATCGATAAGGACTATGATCAACTTTAGGAATCTGACACTAGCAACCATGATGTCTGGATCAGGAATGCGGCGCCAAGCTTTGATCCATGTGAACATTTGTTGTCTTTGGCTTGTAATATCTGTGAAGGTAGATGGCGAGAAATGTGGAAAATTGTAGCAGACATGAGAATCCCTTCTCTTTGCATCATGAAATTGTAGGGGTGTGAGTCGCTGCTTGATAGGCATGTATAGTGGATCCACCCTATGAGTTGGCGGAGAACATTGGTACTAATGACTATATTCTGGAATTGTCAAGTATTCATTTCTCAAATCCGGTTGTATACCAAAATCCTCGATGTGGGGATTGGTATCATATGTTGTGATGGTTGTGTAGCCTCCCCTTGTATGAACTGGATGTGCATTGTGCTATCTGTGGAAAAAAAAACTAATCATGAAGGTAATAATGCGGATTCCTAGTAGGTCGGCTACATGGGGGTTTGCCAGCTTGGTATGCTTTGCCACGTTCTCCCATAATGTACCTTTGCCTACAATAGGTAACAACTCCTCTAGATCTGGCATTGGTGCTCTAAGAGGGTAAGGCACATATGGCTGCCTTCTTCGTTCCCCAGCAAAGTAAGCATCGAGCATGATCCATCGAGTAGGTTCAAATGGTGTGATTTGCATCAATACCTTGAACATGAGCTTTGACTTTAGGAGTGGGTTTCCTGCTCTGATGAACCCCTCATACTCTGCATCTGTTGAAGACTCGAGAGGACAGTCATGTCAGTAAAAGCTTCAATATTATCTTGAGGCAGGATATTACGTACCTCATCAAATGGCCATGTTGGAGACAAGTTGGGTGTTGGCATCTCCTCCACCAGGGCTAGAGCATTAGTGAGAATATTGATAGGGATAGAAGGTACACGAGAGAAAGTGCATTCTGCCGCCTCAGATTGGTTTGTAGGAGCTACACTTGGAAAGGGGTTTAATAATTTACTTGCTATTGAGAGAATACATGATAATATGTAGTGGAGATCGAGGAGCTTTGTGTCTTTTCTTGACCCTCGCCTCCTGAACCTGAACTAGGAGATGGGTGAGTTGGCTTGTTAGTCTTCATAAATTCTTGGAGTTCAGTTATATCTTATAGGGTTATATCAGGATACTCAATATGTTGTTTATCAAAATTATAAACCACAGCGGTGAGCATAGACTCTAAATGTTTATAGATATTTTGATAAAGCTTAATAATACCAAAAGGATGATATAAAGAAGATTCTAAAAGATTAAGATGCTGATGGGGTTTTTATATACTTCTAGCCAACCGTGGCTTATGACCCATTGATAACTCCTTGCCACAACTTCGTAGTTGGCCGGTGTTGTTGGGATATCATCTATAGGCATGAACAGGTTGAGTTTATCGACACTGTTATCCAAGATATCAGAGTGATGTAGCACATGACACCAACTACGAAGGTTGAGCACTATGGGATGTGAGGGATAGAAAAAGATATTAGCTGGGAAAGTTAGTACTATATCCCCCCGAAGAATTCCCATGATGATGGTGGGGTTAGCATCTCTTTCTGTATTTTGACGGATGAGTGTAAGATCTCCTAAGCTAAGGTCTTCTGTGAGGTTAATCTCATATTAAAGGAGAGAGAGTGTTAGTGTAGATAAGAACAACGTTAGTGTTTGAGGAGGGGCCCGAGGAGTTACTGGCAACGAACCTATCTTCGAGGCTCGTTTGATAAGGAGTTGTAATTCATTAGTGGTCTCCGCCCTCTAAGTCCTTTGTTGCATGGCAAGTTGGCATTCTAGCTCTTGTATCCTTGAGTCATTTGTGGAAAGGAGATTGGAAATGGTAGCTTCTCAGACTCCTCTAGTAGTGGCCAGCTCATCGTATCTTCTTGTGGCCTCTTCTTGTTCTCTTCTCACAACTATTGCTTGTATATGAGCCTCTTCAATTGGCTTCTGTCTTTCTGCTACTAAACTTTGGTTGTTGTCGAGCTGCTGATTTACGTGTTCCAACACTCGCTGCTAGTGGCTAGCCAACATATGATCCATTTCCACAATCTTTGTGTGGATTTCTCATTTAAAGCTTTTAGTTTGTCAGCTTGTGCTTTCTTTAACTGCTCCTTTCAGTTTGAAGGCTGACCACCCTTTGTTCAGCAATGGTTTCATTTAACATAATGATCTGCCTCTTAAACCCTTCTTCCTTGGTTGTGAATGTGGCATGGGCATCCTGAAGCTGCTTTGTAAGTTGGTCTTATTTCTCTCTTGCATGTGCTACTTCCTTTTGAAGCTGGTCCTTGGCTTGGTCCACTTATGCTTTGAGCTCTGTGTTTTCTTTGATTTTCTACACCACTGTCTTGCTAAGCACTTTGTTATTCTATTCTAATGTATGGAACCTTTTTTCATGTTCCTGTGCTGCTTTAAGCTTTTAAGTATCACTTCCCTATGTGTTGCATCTATTGCAGCCATTTGCTCCTTAAGTGCTTGCATTTGACCATTCACTTCTTATAATTGCATCAATAAGGTGGCATTCGTGTCATGGAGCATGTGTGGTAAAGTAGGTGGCATCACCATACCTTTTGTTCCTGTTCCCACATTGAAGCACTTGTGGATGCCGAGTTCTTTGTTCCATGAAATTGGGGTTGCAGCATGCTGTCAAGGCCCTCCTTGGTTTCGTGTAGAAATGTATCGCCCTCCAAGTTATGCATGAAAGAACCTTCTCTAATTGTGCTCGTATCTTCTATTCTCCTCTTCTTATTGGGGCTTGTAGGTTCTTCTGCTCTCTTTCTCTTGTTAGTATCGTGACCTTCCCCTCTAGCACAGCAGTTGGTTTTGTTGATGTAGCTTCTTCATATCTTGTATCCACATCTGTCTACTAGGACACTTGTTGTCATGGGGCCTATTCTCCATCTATCTTCGCAAGGTGGCTGATCAGAAATGACAGGATCCCGGAGTGGTGAGAGGTTAGGGAATACCATTTGAGCAGGGCTTGAGGGAGATGTGTGAAGGGGAATTTTAGGAGCTGTGCCTTCTGTCATCCCTTCAGTGTCCTGTGTTTTTGTCTGCTCTAGCGCTTGCTTCAATGATGCTATCTCTTCTGACACTTATGAATCCAAGCGCTGGGATTTAGCTTTAACTTGCTGGAGGATCCCCCTCATCTTCTTGTCTTTCTTGGTCCTCTTACCCTTCTTCAATTTCTGCAACAGCTCTTTTGTTTCTTTTAACACTGCTTATCCTTGTTGCAACTCGACAGGAATGTTCGTAGATGGTTCCAAGGGTGCTACAGCCTGGGGTACCTGTGCTCCCTGTGTGCCTTCTAGAACTGGAAGATTAGCTGAATGGCTAAGCACTCTCGTGGATAAGGGTTACACACCTTGGACTGGTGTGACCTAATACAATTCTCCATTTCTCGATGAATGTACCATGCCCAATCCTCTTCTTTTTCTTCATGAATCTTGGCGAGGCAATATAGGGGGACCCTGTTATACCCGTCCATGGGTTTAACCTGCACAAGCATAGACAATGCTGTGCAAGCCTTTTCATCAACCTCATTGCTTATGTTATCATATTCTGCCCCATTAGAGTTATAAGAAAGTCTTTTCAACATGTCATTCATGGGAATTTGCTCAAAACTATGCATATGTGTCGGAATTGGTGGGGGCAACTACAAAGCATCTTGGATAAGCTCCTCTGTGATGAGGATGTGCTCAGTCATGCCATTTGACTTTGATTTAGCAGTGGATTGGTTTTGTTTGTTCTTGGTCTCTTCTGTTGTCCTGAAGGTGTTCACAGCATAGGGTTTTGGATGGGTCTTTGGTAGCCATACTGTTGCACTCCCTTGATAGTAGCCTTTCACTACAAGTAAGTTCTTATGGACCCAGTGCTTTTGAATGTTAAATTGAGTGAGGGCTTACTTGGAATATTGCTTCCTGTCCTTGCGGTGCCTTCCTGGTCCTTTGCTTATAGCATGGCTTTTTTGGTTGGAGTCCCATGTGGACTTGTTTGTTTCATAGTACCGTTGGGCTCTAAGCTAGTTTTTGGAAATCCACTGCTGACATACTGCGTAATTTTGCTGCTTTGCTATGGTTTTCTTATATGGAGATGAGGTTGTGACACGTGGATGCTCCCTCTGTTATGGCCTCTTCTTTTTTTTGGTACTGTCTGCCCCATGTCAAATGTCATTCCATGTTTTCCTTTATTTAATGGACTCCATAAAGGCACAGTGATGGTATCTTTATCATCATTGAGTTGCGCTGCTCGTTGGTCCCATTGGATGTGACAATTACTGGCGCATATCGAGGATCTTCCCAAAATCATCTCTCCATGGACCCTATAGGCATGATAAATACCTTTCCAAACAAGGGATTATTTTTTATAGAAATATTAACACTAAAAAATCCCACGGTTTTTGTGGTTGGGTGACAAATGCACACTACGAACTTGTGCATTAGATGCCTCAAGGTGAGGTTTGCCTGGGGCTCCCCATGTTTCATAGGAGATCAAGTTATGACTTGATCTCGTATCAATCATACAATGCTTTTGGTATGACTCTTTTTCATAGAAACTCTTACATTGAGACATGTAGGCTCAATGTCCAAGTCTTCTCTTCATCAAGCAAGGTAAGTAAAGCCATGTTCACATATGTAGCAATTTTCCCTGGAGTCTTTGCTTTGCCTTGGCTTTTTCTAGAGCTTGTCAATTTTTTTCTTTGGCTAGCTCCTTCTTTAGTTTTAGAAGATGCTCTTGTGCGAGCATTTCTTGGGTCAGGGGTCCGTAATACTTTTTAAGTTTGCTCCCATTAATGTAACATTCCATTTCTACTCCCTTGATGGTTTCAATTCGGACCGACCCTTGAGGGGTGATTTCAGACACTGTGTTTCTTTTTATTGGTGCCTCCGACTCCGTACAGGAGGACAAGGTCTCCTCTTTTTAGTTCCTTATGTTTTAGGTTATGGTCAAACCAATGTTTTCTTCGGAATTTCTCGACCATAAGCCCATGTGATGCAATTAGCCTAGTTTCATCAAGTTTTTCCGAATCAACTAATCTCTCGGCTAGTGAATTTCAGTAAGCCTTTCCTGTACTGCATCCACAAGCTTGGAACTAAAACCTCCATTGGCATCACCACATCAACGCTATAAGTTAGGCGAAAGAGGGAGTATACCCTGTCGCTACCTCATATACGATGTACGATAGGCCTATAGAGCAACAGTCAGCTTGTGTTCCCAATCCGTGCAACTGACTTTTAAGGTTTTCATCAAAATAGCACATAGAATCTTGTTGGTGCTCTCTGCTTGACCATTTTCTTGTGTGGGTAATAAGGTGATGATTTTCGATGTACTACAAGGAATCTTGTAAGTGTTCAATCACCTCATTAATAAAATCTGAACCTCGGTCCACCGACTAACTCAAGTGGGCAACCAAATCTAGAAACAATCTGTTCGTATAAGACCTTGGCTGTGGTTTGAGCATCGGCTCATTTAAAGGCCCTTGCCTCTGCCCACTTTGTGAAATAATATGTGGCCATAATCACATATCGAGCTTGTGAGATGGATGCGTTGCTAGACTAATGGGTCCAACAAAATCAATCCCCCATTTCTCAAAGGGTTGTCTTACAACTACAGGGGTGAGTGGCATCCTATCTTTTTGTTGTGGAATAGAAAATCTTTGACATTCCTTGCATCTTTTCATAAACTCTATGGCATCTCCGAATAACGTAGGCCACCATAGACCTACTTGAAGCACTTTGCAAGCTGAAGATTCTTTTGCTCTGGCTATTCGTGAGAGTGTGCTTCTTCTAATATCATGACAAATTCATCTTCTCGCACCATCTTCTCAAGATATCATCTTTGCCTCTAGCTTATATAATTCTCCAGCAAATCAATTGATAAGGTGTAGCCAACTTAATGAGCCGACGCATTTTATCCTTTTTCAAGGTCAATCTAGCGAAAAACCATAAGCTATATAGTGTGAAATTTCCTTGCTCTGCTCAGGCACCATGTCAAGTTTGAACAACACAAGCGTCAGGGAGGTCATCATCAATGCCACATTGCAGATTCTCCATTTGGAATTCTAGACACATGGTTAGCTAACACATGTTGTGTTCCCTTTCTTACTATGACCGTAAAGTCGAATTCCAAGAGTAAAAGTAACTAGCGTGTGATTCTTTCCGTGGTGTAGGATTTGTTCACATAGGGCTTGATGATCAACAAAGAATACAAACTTGTTGGCTAGTAAGTAATGTTGATATTTCTTTATAGCATAAACCATGGCCAACCCTTCACTCTTAGTGTAGTGTAGTTCATCTCTGTATCATTTAGTTTTGATGACTTGTAAAGCAAATTGGGTAATCCAATTTGAATTCCCCAGGTTGCGCCAATACACATCTTATCGTCGTAAACTTTGATATATCGATGTGTACATGAAATACAAGATCCCAGTTGGGTGTCCTACGAATAGGTGCACTTGCCAATGCTTTCTTCAACTTATCGTATGCTTCCAATCATCAGTCCATTCAAAGACAATGAGTAATCTGTACAATGGTCTAGCAATTTTAGCATATAATAAGATGAAACGACGATAATACCTGACGTGGGTTATAAACCTCTATACACCCTTGTAGTTGGTTGGTGGAGGTAATTCTAAGATCAATTTTACCTTGCTCTCATCTGTGGAAATACTATTCTTAGACACAATGTGCCCTAAGATTACACCATATTTGACCTAGAATAAACATTTTAAAGGGTTTAAGGATATACGATATAATTGACATTGCTCAAACACCTTCCTCAAGCTATCCAAATGTTTAGTCTAGCGTGAGTGTGCACATAGTTCATCAATGAATACTTACAGCCACTTTTGCAAGTAGTCCTTGAAGGCAGTGCGCATCAATCGTTGGAACATTGCCGGGGCATTGGGGTGAGGCCAAAAGGCATAACCTTATAAGCATATGTCCCCACATTGTATTGAATGCCATTTTGTGTTGGTCTTCTGGTGCTATGGACACTTGATTATAACGTGAAAACACATCTAAGAAGCTATAAGCTTCTTAGATCAAACCCTCAATTTTTCATTATTTTTTGGCATAATCATGATTGGTGAGAGCCAACCTGTGGGCTTGATTAAATCCGTAGCAATGGGTTTATCGATTTCCTCCTTTACAATTTTTTTGCATATTTCGGATTCATCTGTGATATGGCTTTTGCCTAGATGGTCTTGATCTGTCCATGATCAAAATCATGTGTTGGACAACCTCAAGTGGTACACCCTTCATTTTAGTGTATTTCCAAGCAAAGCAATCTCTGAATTCTGTGAGGAGAGCAATGAGTTTTTGTTCTTCAGTTTTTAAATCCTTAACAATATAGAGAGGTTTGGGATCCTCCCATGGCTCAGCATGGCTCAGCAAGGTTAACCTCCTTAACTTCAGCTAGTTCGTCCTCATAAGACGTGGATTGACCATCTTCCTTTACCCATTTAGCCATCAGTTGGACCACTCTTCGTTCATCAATGTATGTCTTAAAATGGTCAGGCACTGGCATGTTGTCCTCCTCATCTTTTGTCTCAGCCACCGCCTTTTTAGCCTCATGCTTGGCCTTGGCCAGAGCCTTGTTTTGTTTTCTACATCTTGCCTTTGTGAGTTTAGACGCTTCTGGCTCTTGAGGTATCACCTTCTCCTCTCGTTTTCCTTCCAGGGTTATCTTACTAAACTCTTCGCCCCAATTCTTAGAAAACTCCTTGTGCACCTTAGTGACCTCGAGATATCTCAGCCACCACTGGGTGTCAGTGAGTCTACTTCATAATAGGGCATTTTGTCGAGCGATATACCTCTTTTTTTTACGCCATCTCTTGAGGCATTGGGTGCTATTGTAGCCTTGTGATCTAGAATCGTATGTGTTGGATGCTTCATCCTCCGTTTCTTCTTCTCTAGGTTACACATCTACCATGCCTACTGAGGTGGTAGGAATTTTCTCTCATTCAACGTACTGGGTTCCTCTACTGGAAGGCAACACATCTATAGTAGCAAGCACATGCATTCAATTTTCATTGAAATCTGTGGAAGCGACACGTACATTGCGGCCTCTTCCTTGTCCCATGCATTCTCCTCCATTGGTTGGTAGACTTGTAGGGACGTGGTTCGTTCGGTGGTGACTGAATTATTTCCAAGAAATTGCCCTTCCATTGGATGTTCCTTCCACGTTTGTAGATCAATCTTTAGAATTTGCAAATCCTTTCGAACATACACTTGATCTAACACCCAATCATGCACTAATTTGGCTTCCCTCATGAAAGGTCTGCCCAATATAATGTCATATGAATCCGGTTGGCGCAGAAAGTTCATTATACAACAAACGTATGATGGTAGCGGAACGAAAAGTCCTTAAGTATGATGTTTTTCAATAACTCCATAGGTATTGAAGATGTTTCGTCTATCATTTTGATTATTAGATCTGCTCTTTTCAACCCTAGTTTTTCTAACATCGTTTTGTAATGCTCACCCCCCCGCTCCTCCATCCAGGATAGCCAGTGCTTGGTATTTGTTATGGTGAATTAGGATCGTAGCATTTGTATCATCACTGTCATAATACCGGCCCAATTGATTGATAGGTATTTTGATGAATCTGGGAGTTCCTTCCTCCCTTAGATACTAGGTTTTTCTCCGCTAGAGGTGACTGAGTCTCCTCTGCAATGGACATTGGGTTTAATCTTCCCTCTCCCCAATCCTTAATATCTGACCATAATGCCGGCGTATTGCATAACAATGGTCCTAGTGGTATTTTGACAGTGGTGGACAATATGGTTGCGAGACTGCCTATGTCTCTAGGCTCCCTAGCAAGTGAGGGTTCCTTCCATGTATTTGTCGCATATTTAACCCTAGGGATTGAAGGAATGGACAATTCTTGCTCTGCTTCCTCAAACATTTTTGCCCTGAGATAGAGTACCTTCCTCGAATTCTTCTAGAATTGGAGTAAGCACTTTCAATTTCCTTTCCTTTATCACTAGCTTGTTTTTTGGATACATTGTATCCCTAGCCCTGTTAGCCCTTAATCTGGCTTTGTGATTTCATTGGCACTCCTCAACGAGAGCCTTAGCTTCCTCAAGCTTCCTTATCTCCTTGCCAGCATTTGGATATTCCCCAATCCCTTTAGGGGTTGTTGGTCTCTCCCTTGAGGTTTCTTGGTTGTGCCCATCCTGTTTTGGCACTTGGTCATCTACTTCCCTTGATTGGGTGGATCCGGTGTCAATGTTATCTTCTTCAAACCCATCCTGAATTGTGACCATGGTATCTTCTTTGCCCACTTTCTTCACTCTTCTCCTTCTCCCAATTTTAGAGGTTGTGACATCTTTTGGGTTTTTCCCTTTACCCACTTGTTTTTCTTGCGCTTGTGTCAAGACATTCAACGGCGTGGTATTCCCGGGCTGCACACATAATCCTAATAGTGGCATGGTTAGAAGTGGAAGCCAAACCACTGGCGCGGTATGGACAATCTTTAATCAAATGATCAACCCCATACTAAACACATGAAAGTGTTGGCATGATGTTGGTCGATGCTGCCAAGGGCTGGGTGTGGCTCGCATTAGCCATATTCTTATTTTAGGGCACTCCACTATTCGATGAGGTCCACCACAACCAAAACACTATAGTGGTCCCCTTCTCATAGTTGATTTTATGTCCTTACCTTTCCATTGTACCGTGGTTTGGAACACTGGCACTAGCGTGTTGTTTAGTAAGACAAAACTCTGGTGCGATCTCCGCGGCCTCCTCATAGTAATCATTATTGATTTCTACCTCACGCATGACTTCACCCTTGTCCAAGGGCTCCTCGATCAACACTTGGTTGATTTTAGCTGTGGAGGTTGTCGTGGTAGAACAGGTGGTGGCAAAGGTGACATATCCTGTATTTGGAAAATCCCTCTTGGTAAGTAGGTTGGGTTTGGTTCCATGTAGCCGTAGTGGTTTGTATTGGTGGTACTAGTAAGACTAGCGACACTCTTGGTGCTGGCAATTGTGCTAAGGGATGGACCCTCGGATATCGGCACATGGCAGTGTCGTGGTTACCCAATCTCACATAATGAGCACAATAAAGTAACTGCCTTAGTCTTAATTGAGGGCATTTGGTGGTTGTGTGATTTTGTTTGCAAATAGAGCACCAAATCAGATCTCTCTGAGGATAGAGATGAGCATTCCTTGATGCTTCTCTCCCATCCTTTGACCTTGATTTTCTCTAGTATGGCATTACTGAGCTCTACCACTATCATATTTTCAACTTGCTTATTCCGGGTTATTGTGTCCTGGTGATTTGAGACCCACGACGATGATGTTGCCGCTACTGAATTTGCCTCTGCATCTTCAGGTTGAAGCAATTCAATCATATTGTCCTCATATTCTATTGTCATCTTATAGCACGCATCTAAAGTAGCCGGTCGGGCTAACACTAGATAATCATGCATTTTATGATCTCGGACTCCTCTCTAAAAGCAAGGCAATAACTGATCATCACAATTAGCCTCTCCCTTAACTTACGTCTTGAATTTAAGTGCTTGAGTTGAGATGCATAATCTTGCATGGACTCATTTTCTTTCTGCTTGATATTGTGAAGCTGAGCCACATGACTCCATCTGTCATCACTTCAAGCAAAGCTTGGTATGAACACATTCTTAAGCCTAGTGAATTTGACTTTGTCCTTTGGATTTAGGGTTCGATACCATTGGTGAGCCTTTCCCTCTAGGGTCAGTGAAAAAGCATGGATCATGGTTACATCACACTGGCCCACATGTTTCACAGGTTGACTCAAAGACCTCTATATGCTGGATTGGGTCCCCATCGCCTGAGACCTTTTGCACAAGCTTGGAAATGATATGTGGCTTTATTTGGGATGGTCTGGATTCTAGGGCGATGCCTAGTTCCCTAACCATACCTCGGCCCATTTTCGCAACCATATTTAGTAGATCCGCCTTTGTGATGGCGTTCAGATCTGCGTTTGGATCCACAACTGGTCTTAGAGGAGCTACTCCCCCCCTACCTAGACCTCTTTCTCTTCCTGCATTGGTTCTTCTATGTGATTCGGGTCTATGGCTAGGTCCAGCCAACTCCTCATTTCCTGGCTCATTATTAGCGGCTTCAGCCCCGCGCCTTTGTTGGATTAAGAGCTCCATGCCCTGCAAGAATGTGGGATCATTGATCATTTCTTATATATCTTCTCTAATATAGAGGCCATCCTCACCTTCTACAAGTACCCTAGGTAAATTGTCCTCCTCGTTTTGCACCTCAAGGCCTTCATCCAACCTTGATTCCTCATTGATGGGTTCTAGAGTTGGTATTTCTCTCCTGCTGTTATGCCCGTCCACGTCCTATTAGTGGCATTTCTAGATGTTTCTGGTTCTTTGCCACGTGGTTGAAATGGATTTACATTCTCCATTTCCCTATGTTTCGCCTTTGTTCTTTGAGTATCGAGCTCTTGTTTTCTTAAGCTCAATAATCGCAATTGTTGTTCTGCCGTAACCCTCTTCAAGTCTATTTCTATTTCCTCCAATGTGGGGAAGAAGACTTGACTTGTCCTGGCCGCACTTTCCTTATCTCTCTCCTAACCATGGGGCTTGTCCCACTGATCCTCACTATGTTAGTAAGCTTGGAGCCAGAAGGTTGGGTTGGTAATTCTGGTCTTAGACCATGTCCAGATGGGCCCACGCCCGCACATCGTCATCTTCCATGCCATGTTGGAGACCAAAAAATCCCCTGGCCATATCAAAGATTCCACTGGAACTTACATGGGAAGTTTTCTTCCTCTCCAAGGCAAGAGAATCGTAGCCCTTCTTCCATGGATTCTTCTCTACTTGTATCAACGGTGGTCAGATTCCTTCAAGCTAAAACACTCAATTGAGTACTTGCCGAACGGCCTAAACTAACACTCCTTTGATAGGAAGAACCTGGGTGGTTTGATGCACTATCGTTATAGGAGTAAGGTTGTCTCCAATGAGTTTGCCGGACCTCGAGTGCATGAGAGTGTAATTTGATACGCGAAATTACCACTCCAACATTTTCAACTAGTTTTTTGCCGAACAATCTCGTTTGGCCGCCGTGAAACTAGCAATGATCCATGAAACTGGAGAGAATGGTTCACGTCGTGAAGTAGTGGAGAGCAATTCATGCCATTAAGTAACAGGAAATGGTTCATGTTGTGAACTATTCCTCGCACTGCGGCAATTGAGGTTTCACGTTTTATTTTTTTAGTTCAGAATTACTTCAATTTGAGTAAGAAAGACCCACATAGTGCAATTAGAGTACCTCTTTTATAATTGGTATGAAAACCCTTAATTCGGGAACTAGCAGTTCGTGAGAGCTTAACGTGTGAACTGCTAACGCGTGAAGTCTTAAGGCGTGAAGTGCTAGGCTGTGAAGGCTTAACCCGTGAAGTAGCAGGCAATGGTTCACATCATGCAACATGAAATGGTTAACGTCATGAAACGCTTCACTGCTATCTCACGTGATAAGATTTTTCAGTTTCGTTGTGTCAAATGTGTCAGGATAAGGCACTCTATTTTTAGCAAGGTAATCCCAAAAATCCAGGCGCTAATTGTGGAATGTGCTTCACAACGTGAAGTAGCAGGAAATGGTTCATGTCGTGAACTGTTTCCTGCACTTTCACGTGTTAAACTACCGCATCGACAAAATGATGTTTTGGAGTGTTATTTCCCTATCCAATTGATCCAGAATGGTCATGCTAAGGATTGGAAATGCAATGCAAATTATTAACACAACCAATGGCTTTTTAATTTTTTTATTTTTTATGAATTTATAGAAAAAATAGAAAATTAAGGTGTCACCCTTGCTAGCTCACGATAGCGCGATTGGTGACAAAAGTATCAAAATTAAAAGAAAAAACCAATGCAAGTTATTAACACAACCAATGGCTCTTTATTTTTTTACTTTTTATGAATTTATAGAAAAAATAGAAAAACAAGGTGTCACCCCTGCTAGCTCATGGTAGCGCGATTGGTGACAAAAGTATCAAAGTTAAAAGAAAAAACCAATGTAGCTTTCCTCTAAGCTCTTTTCCAAGTACTCACCCACACATTCAACACACAATTTTTTGTAAATTTTTCTCTACCATTCAAACCTTATCTACACAATTTCTTTACATTGCACCTTCTAAATGCAAAGGCAATGATGAATCTTGCATTGTGGGAGCTGAGCTCTAAGAGGGTGGAAGAAACAAAGGTGTTTTCCCGATAGCAGCGCCAAAAATGTTATGAGCTACTGCACCTCCCCAGAAGGAACACCACACAACCGTAAATGGGAGAAGCAATAGACACAACAATCGTTGGGTACTTACCAATGCTCCGAGCTTGCGTCCCTTGAAGTTCCCCAAGCTCACTCTAGAAGCTCCACTCCTCCGATCACCACCTCCATGTTGTCACCATGAAGTCGCTCACACCACGAATGCAAGGCAACCAGCCTTTCACTCTCTCACACACATGCATGCATGAAAGAGGCACATGTACTAGAGCACTCTCTCTCTCTCTCTCTCTCTCTCTCTCTCTCTCTCTCTCTCTCTCTCTCTCTCTCTCTCTCTCTCTCTCGACAAAGCACAAGAGTTCTCATAGCACAAAGGGGGATTGTGTCATTTCATTATGAGAATTGCCTTTTATACAACTGGTCCTTATTCACACTTGGGCGCCCAAAACTTACTAACTAAAGCCTTGGGTGGCCAGATTCTCAATACAAATTTTATAGTACCTTTTTATGACACTTATTAATGTCCTCAATTGGAGGAGCATCTTTGTTAATCCAAAATAGGATTAACAAGTGCCCAAATGTTTTATCCTATAGCTTGTTTGTCTTAACATAAATTTATTTTTCTCATTAGCAAAAGACAAGGAAACAAAGTTTAGGGTTTAATCCTTGTGGCTTTTGATGAAGAGGAAGTTTAAAAATATACATATATAAATGTAAATCTTAAGTAAAAATATACATATATAAATGTGGAATATTAAGTCACTAAAAATATACATATATAAGTAAGAAATCTTAAGTCACTAAAAATATACATATGTAAGTAATAAATCTTAATTCATTGAAATTCCAAGACCTGGAATTCTTATAAGGAATGGATTCTTTTAGCTAGCAGACACAGAGGCTTATGTTTACGCATTGGGACCAATGTCTTAAGATCAAAGCAGCATAATACTAAAATGATAAGAAAAATATTTGTTATATTACAAACTCATGATATTTAAAAATCTTAATGAGAATTCTTTTACTTTTTTTCACTGATAATCTAGTATAACCAACGAAGGGCAAATACTATTCAATGGAATGAAAAAGTTTAATACACATATAATAAGTTGATGAATGATTTCACTCACGCTCCTATCTTAATGAGCATCAAAGTTTAATCTTGTGATCATCTATATGCTTGGTAAGGATGATATGGTAGTAGAGATACTTCAAGAAGTTGTTAGAATATTTAGTTTCCAATTTTTCTAGCAAGGTACCTTGGAACAATAATAGCAAAACCTAAAAGGATAGATAAAGAACGGGAACTATGCAAGAATTAAAAACCTAAGGATGATATTTTGGTTCATAATAATTGCATATGCTTATCAAATGTTGATGAGATCAATATGATCATATTCAAAGAAGATCAATATGGTCATATTCAAGGAAGATCAGTTGAAAATTCTTGTAGCAAGACATAATTATTTTTTTTCTCTTCCATCTACGGTTAAAGAATTTTATATATGATTGTGAGGGAGTGTCTTAATCATCAACCAAATTACATTGATGAATAGGTTAAAACCACGAGAGAGCTTTAATTGCTAGACATTCTTAAGATAAGTGAGAATATATTACAATGGATTTAGAAATGATAAATTTTGCTCCAAAAATAGCCTAAATTTTTGTGAAGAATGGTGCTAAGTATGCTAAAATAATGTATCATTTCATATAGAGATACTAAGCTCGTATATAAAAAAATTTACAAAGTAGTGAACATGCACGATTACGTTCACAATAGGGCCACTCTCTGTGTAGGGTCTCTCTAGGGCCATCATGGAGCCTCAGGCAAGGCCATTGCAAGGACGCCTTGGCCTTGGTTTTGATTGTTTCCCACAAAAGTCATGAAAGCTTGCAATCCTTACACCTAGGACCATGTAGTAAAAGGTGAGAACAACCATTACAATATCTAAGGGTTCTTAGACCACTTAGGTTAAGAATAGGGAGGAGTGTGAAAGGGTAGGAGTAGGAGTAAGTAGTTTCATGGTGCTATCACCAAACCATAACTCGCTGCCGCCACACCAGCTCTTCCAACTGATAACTAGAAGAGGGAGGAACGGGTCCCCTTCCTAGGGCCCAATGGGACACCTTAGGCTTTGTCCAGCTGCACCATAATAGTGATCATGAACACAACTAGTGATCATGAACACCAAGAAAGACATTTATATGCTTCTAAAGACCGAGTTAACATATATGATTGATCCCAACCTATGTGCTCCTCCCTTTCTATTGAGCCAACAATATTTTTTTTTCCGAAAACTTCTTCAAGTATGAGAAAGGATCTATGGAATGAAATAAAACTATTCAAGAGTATTCAAATTTAATGGAAGTAATATTCTATCGAACATGCAATATGGATCATTGGGGATAAATCAAAGACCAAAATTTTAAACATATTTCCAAGGTGAGGACAACTTGGGTTCTTTTAAGGGGGGAGAAAATGTTAAGCACCTCTAATATAAGTCAAATTTTGTTTATAACTCAATTTGTAATTACATGAAAAAGACAAGAATTAAAATAAGTTTAAAATCTCATGGATTTGGTTGATTTTTTAAGGGTCATCAAATTATATCAAGATCAAGATTTAAATTATATGACCAAGATAATGATGAAAAGTATGGGTTTCTTGCTAAGTAAGCAACTCAAGATCAAAGCATGGTATTAAAAGTGAGATGTAAATCAAGACGACACTTTATCACAATTATTTGAATATCCTTATATGAGTGTGTGATTTTAAATTTGAAGATTCTTATAAAGCCATAGATAATTACCAATAACCAAACGTGATAAAAATAGATTTTAAAAACTGTAAAAAGTGTTTCGACTTTTATACAACATGACTATATTCTAATGCAAAACATAGAAGTTATGACTCCTACAAGATTCAAGACTAAACCCTACAATTAGATGCCAAGAATTGGAATGAAGAGGCAAAGAGAAGTGGTTTAGGAAAGGGAATACCACGCTCTTCATATTTGCTACTCTTGTTCCTTGTTTTAGAATATAATCATGCCTTGATTATGCATGTGATGTGTATGGCTAGATACTTGATGTTTTTCTCCTTGACATATTTATGAGATAGAGATGGATGACACCTTGTCATGGCTTATATTGAGATTGTGATTAGAGTGAGGAGTGATGAGAATGTGATTGTTTGGTTGAAAATACTTACATGTTTGAATTTAGAGAAAAGGAAAGTGAGTACTTGCACATGCACTCAACAACTTATACATATTCTTTATAATCTGTATGATATATGGGGAGCATTCATATGTAAATCTCGTAAGTCTTCTTCTTTTTTATTTTTTTAAAGGAACTTTCAAAGGCACAAATGAGGTTCTTATGTAAGGAAGCTTTTGGAAAAAACAACTTCAACCTAAGTAGCTAAAGTTTTTTGTGGGTGTCAATCATAGTGCGATAGCCTTGCTAGCCGCACGGGGACCACTATGTGTAACCAAGGCAAGATTCTTGGAAAAAAACACACAAGTCAAGGAGAAGCGCTCAAACACAAAAGACATCAATTAATTTTCCAAGTCATATTTAATTTTGCTACTCTAGATGTATTTTAATTACATGATATTCAATATGATGTTGTATGGGATATCTTATTTTGATACATTTCTTAGATTGTCTTTTTTGGTTGTAATAAAAACAAGATAAATTCATTAACATATGTGAAAAAGACAAAATGTAATGAAGAGGAATAATGGCTAATGAAGAATCAAGGATTTAAAGTTGATTCAATAAATGGATTTAATGTAAAGAGGGACATCCCCCCCCCCACCTCACCCACCCACACACACACACACACACACCACACACCACACCCCCACCCTCCTCTCTCCCTCTCCCTCTCTCTCTCTCTCTGGATTTAACTCAAGTTTTATTTTTCATGCCTAAAGAGGGACATGCCCCCCCCCCCCCCCCCCCACACACACACACACCCCACACCCCCACCCTCCTCTCTCTCTCTCTCTCTCTCTCTCTCTCTCTCTCTCTCGATTTCACAACCAATGCCTTTGTCCCAAGTATCTTCTGTGCTCTAGATGGCATCTATGTTGATCCCAAGAGATGGATGTTGGGAGGAGATTTGGAAAATTTGTGTGCACGAATGAAGATTAGGAAGACCTCGTCAAAAAGGCCAAAAAAGACAATTATTTAGGGGCAATATATTTTTTGTAGTGGACAATGGCTTCTATGGAGATTGAGGGAGCATCGATGAAGGGACTCTTGGAATGCCGACAAGTTGATGTAACAACCTATGGGGGTAGCCTCTTAAAATCTGAAGTGATGACTCTTCTAGTTTATAGATGCTTGATTGTCACACAATTCTCAAGATGGGAGCTTATGAATGGTGATATCCAAAGTTTTAAAGACTCTTTGGTGTATTAAAGGCCCACCTACTATCTCTTTATACTCTTCCTTATACCTTCCCAAGCGAGGTTCCCAAAAAAGGCACCATACCTAACCATTGGCCTCACTAGTGTGTCAGATAGCCAGCTTTTAGTGCTTAGCTCATAAAAATGAGCCTTGAAGCATTGTCTCTCTCGCCATGCAAGGGCCACATAGCCTCTCTCCAGGTAACCAGTTTCACACACACACACACACACACACACATATATATATATACAGGTTACCTGGAGAGAGGCTTTGTGGCCCTTGGATGGCCAGAGAGACAATGCTTCAAGGTCCACTTTTATGCGCTAAGCACTAAAAGCTGGCTATTTTACACACTAGTGAGGCCGATGCTTTTATTTTATATATATATATATATATATATAGATGGATAGATAGAGAGAGAGAGAGAGAGAGAGAGAGAGAGAGAGAGAGATTTTATTAACATCCAAAAAAACCCAATGGGTCTATGAGACCAATATGTATTACAAAAATTCCACGATTTTAAAAAAACCCAATGGGTCTATGAGACCAACGTGCTTTACAAAAAAATCCATGTGTGAATTTCAAACATAGAAACAAAAAATACGGAAAGTGAAATGAAGAGAAGATTTGCGAATTAAAGAGACTCATTAAGTACTGTGAGAATGCCCAGAAGGTGCCCCATTTGCATTGATCAGACATCAACTTTGAGCAACCACTTCATCTGGAGGGGTCAAAGAAGTGGTTTTTCATCAGACTTGGGATCGGCGGCCGGCGTTCAAGTGCCATTTGGGTGTATTTGGAGGTTCTTTGGGCAAAGAAACCTGCTTGAGTTGAAATGTAGATCCTCTCAAGGGAAACTAAAAGGGAGCATTCAGGAGGCCTTTCTTCCATCTCAGATGTGTGGTTTGACCATTAAAAGAGTGCCCCGAGGGCCTTGTGTGGATACGCTAGGTTGGAAGACACTCCATCTCCCTGTATTCCAGCTGTTCAAGATCCAGGTGTTTTCCACTATGGTAGGTAAGAGACAGCAGCAACATCATGTGGTACTTTTTTTATCACCCCCTGCAAAGGATTGGAAGGATCGAGAAAATGGATGTCAATCCATAAGCAGAACACAACTGGAAGTGAAAAAAGTTATGATTGGGTACAACATGTACATATCACAAGAACCTAAGGAGATCAAAGAAGTCCTTGTTGCCAAGGGGATAGATAGTCTATTGACTACGTTTGTAGGGAAATACAATGTGTAAGACTACGTTTGTAGGGAAATACAATGTGTAATACAAAACAAGAGTCTTCTAGCATACACATTTTAAGAAGAGGCAAATGAAAAATGTCAATCTGACCTTGACTTCTTACGATAAGTGAACCTTTTTCTGTTCTTTGAATCCTGATGTCTTCTAGCCAATTTTGTTTCCTAGTTTCAGGCCATTTTTTCTGCACCATTCCATGTGAGTATGGTGCTGCTTGTCCACACATATATATAAGAATGATATGCTACACTAGCATAATTTAGGTACTCCAGGACGATGCATTGTTCAATCATTCACAAGCCAGAGCTTTTCCTATTGTGGTTCATGCTGGAATCGATTTACCACTCATCTTCTTGTTAACATATCAGCAATTTCAAAACGACCACACATCCTTGCAATGTCAGCAGGTCTTTTCCTCTGGCCTCAGAATCTGCACCCCCTTTTAGAAGTTCTTCACGTGATTTACCACTCATCTTCTTGTTAACATATCAGCAATTTCAAAACGACCACACATCCTTGCAATGTCAGCAGGTCTTTTCCCATCTTTATCTCTGGCCTCAGAATCTGCACCCCCTTTTAGAAGTTCTTCACAGACAGATGTATGCCCCCATCCTGCTCATAGAAAAATAAGTATGTCACAACTAAACATAAGATGTCACTTGACTTTAAAGTACTTTAAATTGATGGCATAGCCTGAAAGCCTGGCTTGCACAAAGCATAGTTGAATTCAACACTCATGCTTAACCCCCTCTTCCATACAGCACGTACAGTACTACGCATTTTATTCCATATCCATACGGC
The DNA here is from genome assembly GCF_041138505.1 of Cibotium barometz. Classification (NCBI taxonomy): domain Eukaryota; kingdom Viridiplantae; phylum Streptophyta; class Polypodiopsida; order Cyatheales; family Cibotiaceae; genus Cibotium; species Cibotium barometz. The sequence continues at coordinate 26,766,023 of NC_141084.1, forward strand.
TCCAACTTTGTAATTTTATGTGGCATGTTGAAGATGATGCATGCATCCATGAGCTTAATTTTATTTATTTCTTGAGATTACCACAATACACCTGTGCATTTGCACACGTGCATGCACATGTGCAGCATCGTTGCAAAGATGTCAGCATTCAGTCCCCCCAACTTACCCATTTCTAAGTGCAGTAGCTTACATGTATTTGCCTTGATTTGTGAAATAAGTGCAGATGGTAAGGTGAGTTAAATTAGCCAACCCATCTTACTTTGAGTTTGAAAAATATCGACCAACACACCTGCAGATATATGAAGCGCACTTCGGTGATTGTTGTTAGTGCATGCATCTGCCCTTGCTTCATGCATGAGAAACCTCACAACTTCCGTTTGGCCTCTGCTTGCTGCCCAATAGAGAGACGTTGAACCATTGGCATCCCTTGCTTCCACCTCCACCCCTCTCTGCCAAAACCAAAGCATGTGCATGAAAGTTCAACAAATGCAGTCTCCTACATATCAAACCTGTTGAATTTTTTGTGATAGAATAAACTCGATTCATACCTCGACCAACCAGCGCACTGCTGCTGCGTAGCCTCCTCTGGCTGCATGATGGAGAGGAGTGCAACCACAACCATCTCTTGCAATGAGGTCTGCACCAGCCCTCCACAGTAAGTCCATGCATTGCACATTTCCTCCTGTAGCTGCTTCATGTATAGGAAGGCTGCCTCCATTGTCTAGAACCAAAGGATTAGCTCCAGCAGACAGCAAAAGATGCAATGCTTGTTCATGTCCATTCAAAGCTGCAGTATGCAGGCTGCTTGGATGTCAAAATTATCTGAAGAAGACTCAGTTTCTAAATCTTTCAACATATTTCAAGTTGTGTTCCTAAACACACCTTTCCCAAAAATGACTGCAACCAATGTGACGTCAATCTTGTCAAGTCTTTAGAGCCATGCTAATCAACATAAACATAAATGTGTATCTGATCCTATTGGGTAAATTTATATGATACCACTTTGCAAGGGCCTTATTTACTTGGTGCTCATCAGCACTGGCCACACATCACTCTTCTAAGCACTCCTTACCAAATCCTATAAACTCCAAGATCCTTTAGCTCCAGCCTTCCATCTCAAACCTTATACAGGGCACGCAGACAAAATTTGTGCAGCACCAAAGCAAGAAGGCCTGTGACACTGCAAATTAGCCCTTATTTAGAGTTGCTTCAATTTCTTTTATTGAGTTGGTAGATTTTCCTTTGCAAGGGAAACAAAGAGATGCACTATTCTAAGGATGGGTTTCTCACGGGTCCAGGCTTGTCAGCCCTCTGCTCCTCAGCACAACATAAAATGACCAACACTGTTTGACAATGTTGCCACTAGCACCTTATCCTTCCCTGATTGTAACAAAGGCCATTAACAGCAACACTTCTTTGTATGCAAAACGACTAATGGTGCTACAAGAATTGCTCAAATCTACCTTAAGAAAACTTTCTCATTGCAGGGCCTCCCAAAGGAATCGCACGATCAATCAGTGTACCGCTGGTGTGGGCGGTATCCATGTCCTGCTGCTGCTGCTGTGGTCCATTTGGCGCAGTGATGGCTGGACTAAAGAAGTCTGTAATGTGCCTCTGAGTCTGGCTCTCTGTGCACCTAAGTAGGCTATCTCTATATCTCCGCAGCTCAAGCAAGAACAATCCCAAACACCTCTAGTCCTAGTACCCCATGACTCTGGAAAGTGGTCCAAAACCCTCTCTGAATAAACAGTGGAAACGACCACGTATCTCATAGTATGCAGTACAATGGCATATATAATGCAGCTCTGTCTCTGGCTCCCCATGGCATATTCGGCATATCCTGCTCATCTGGTATACCTCTATATCGGCCAATCTCAATCTCAAGCTGGTGTGAGGATGTGCGAATCTGACCAATAGCACATCGTACTACATGAGACAAGTGTACATCCATGTAACTGGGTCTGATCACAAAACCATCTGCTGTGAGCTGAAGAAAATGCTCTCTATAGAAAGCCATCTTCATGCCCAGCTCCTCAGTCGGCTGTATCCATGTCCTCCTAATGTCCAGCTGAACTAAATCCTGATGGATGAGTCTGGTAATCTCTGTCCGTGTGAGAGTGAGAGAGGGTGCCTCCAGAGAATACTGGAAGGGAGGCAATCTGTCCATGCTAAAACCATGTGCCTGGAACCAAGATGTCATCTGTCCATACCAACAAGCCGTGTCTCCCTGTAAAGCTAACTGTCGGGAGGACTCAAGGGCGAGGCGTGTATACCTGTCTCGGGAGAGAGAGAGACCCCTTGGCTGTTAGCCCCTCGGTGCCTCCTTCAGCTCACCTTCAAGAGAGAGAGAGAGTGAGACCCGCGCTGACTGCTTTCTCACATGCAGCCACCTGGCGTAGAAGGCCTCCCATCTGACACCGGTCTGGCTGCAGAGAAACTCCTGCCTGGCTGCCCATTGCTGATTGCCCGTCTGGTTGCCTGCTTGGCTGCCCTATACTGCCCATTGCTGCCCGGCTGTAGTCCATACGTAGCAGCAGTAACACCTGGCGGCAACAGCAGCAGCACCAGGTATAAACCATCCGGCCACCCCCACACGGCGACCTTCCTCTTCAGCTTGCCACCCTTCTCCTTTTAAAGAGGCATGCGTTTTTTTTCTCAAAAACACCAAAAGCAAAGGTTTAAAAAAACGCATGCTTTTCAAAAATATTATAGTAATATTTTAAGCATCAAAGGTTATTAAACCTTATAACTTGAAAATCTCTTTTGTCCCCTTTCACACTTGGGCTGGCCACACTTATGAGTTTTCCTTTTCATATTAACTGATGCTTGACCACACTGTCCACCCCGTGCCCGTGCCCACCTACTTGTTGTCCAGAGGGAAAAACACAGGGTCGTGACACTCGAAACCTGCGAAGTCGTTGCTGCCGAAGATATTTTGACATCTTCAGGTTGTGGCAATTCCAGCATATTGTCTTCATATTCAATTGCCAATTTACAACATGCATCCAGAATAGCCGATCGGGCTAATACCAGATAATCATGCATCTTGTGGTCTCGGACTCCTCTCTGGAAGCAAGGCAATAATTAATCATCAGTTAGCCTCTCCCATAGTTTACACCTTGAATTCAAGTGCTTGAGCCGAGACACATAGCCTCGCATCGACTCCATTTCCTTTTGTTTGATGTTATGCAACTGTGTGCCACAGGACTCCATCTGTCACCACTTCTAGCAAAGCTTGGCACAAACACATTCTTGCGCCGTGTGAAATTAACCTTATCTTTGGGTTTGAGGGTTCGGAACCATTGATGCGATTTTCCTTCTAGGGTCAGTGAGAAAACATGAATCATTGTTACATCACTTACTCGCCCGCATGTTTCGCATGTGGACTCAAAGATCTCTACATGTTGAATAGGATCCCCATTCTCAAAGAATTTTTAAACGAGCTTTGAAATGATGTGTGGCTTCATTTGAGATGGTCGGGATTCTAGAGCAGTGCCTAGTTCCCTGACCATTCCTCGGCCCATTTCCGTAGCCATATTCAACAAATCCATCCTTGTGGCCGCATTAAGATCTATGGTTGGATCCGCCCTTGGTCTTTGAGGAGCTACTCCCCCCTACCTAGACCTCACCCTCTTCCTATGCTAGCTCTTCTAGGCATTTCCGGTCTCTAGGACGGTCCGATCACTTCATTCTGGAATGGCTCATCATTAGTCGCCTCTGTACGCCTTTGTAGAATTAGGAGCTTCATGTCTTGTAAGAACGTGGGATGATTGATCATCTACTCGATGTCCTTCTTGGTGTACATGCGGTCTTCCACTTCACCCGTTTCTCTTGGTAGATTATCCCCTTCATCTAGGGTTACAAACCCTTCCTCCGCTCTTGACTCTTCATTAATGGGTTCTAAGTTTGGAATTTCTCCCACACTCCTGCCCATGACTATTTCCAGCTCTTTACCACGTGATTGAAGTAAGTTCACACTTCCCATCTCCTTTTGTTCGGCTCCAGCTCTTCGAGTATCGAGCTCTTATTTCCTTACGCTCAATTCTCGTAAAATTGCCGTTCTACCTCAATCTTTTTCAGATCTAATTCTACTTCCTCTGAGGTTGGGAAGAATACTTGACCAATCCTGGCTACGCTTTCCACGTCTCTTCTCATTCGAGGATGCAAGCGTTTGACAGCCTCGAAAATTTGAAGGTTGGATAGGTACTTCTTGCCTTGGACCAAATCCAATGCTGATTGACGGACCCAATCTCGCAAATTGCGCCTCTTCATCGTTGCTGGTTTGGAGACCAAAAAATCCCCAGGCTATATCAATGATACCACTGGATCTGGTAGCGGACGGTGGTTTCTCCTCTTTTCCAAACCCAGAGTATCGCAGTCCTTCTTCCATGGATTCTTCACTACTAGTTTCGACGATAGTTAGATTCTTTAAGACACTTAATTGAGTGCTTACTGAGTGGCCTGAACACACGCTCTTTTGATAGGAAGATCCTAGGTGATTTGATGTACTATCGTCAGAAGTGAGGTCGTCTCCGATAAGTTTTCCAGACTTCAAGTGTATGTAAATATGATTTGATAAGCTATTTTGCTGCGCCAATTAAATTCTGGTCAAATACTGTCAACTTGTTTTCTCAGGCCGTGAGATTGCAGAGAACAGTTTAAGACGTGAAATGTCAAAAAACTGTTCACGTCGTGAACGATTTTTTACACTTTCACGTGTTTAAAATTTTTGCTTTGGACTCAGAAATCCACGTTACCTGGTTATGATTTTTACTGGTCTCAAGAACTTCCTTAACCTTAATCCGACAATACCAGGTTCGCGAGTTAGATTTGATTAAGACGTGAAATTGCAGAAATAGTTCACGCCATGAAGGAAAAATGATTCACGTCGTTAAATGCAAATAGTTCACGTCCTGAAATGAAAATGATTCACACCGTGAAAGGCTCTGAAATAGTTTACATCATGAAATAAAAATGTTTCACGCCGTGAAAGGCTCTGAAATAGTTCACGTCGTGAAAGGAAAAATGTTTCACGCCGTGAAATGCAATCGGTTCACGTTGTGAGATGCTCTAAAATAGTTCACGTCATGAACGTTTTTTGCTAATTCACTATTCTTAATTTTGTCAGATCCGTGGTGTCAGAGATGTTAGGATAAGGTTACCTATTTTTGGCAAGGTAATCCCGTAAATTGCAACACTAATTGCGACGATGATGCCGAGAGCGTTTCACACCGTGAAGTTGCAAAAAACGTTTCACGTCGTGAAATGGTCTCCTGCAGTTTCACGTGGAAAGTTCCCGCGTCGACTGAGATGAATTTGGGTGCAAAATTCTTATCCAAATGCTTCCAAAATGATTGTGCCACGCATAAGGAATGTAATACGAGTTCAAGACACAATCAATGGCTCCTTATTTTTATGATTTTTGTAAAACTTTTGAAAGGAAAGAAAAACATAATATCACCTTACTCGTTCATGTTAACGATTCTGGTGATACAAACATCAAAATTGACTAGAAAAAACAGTGGAGCCTTCTTGCAAGACCACTCCACCACACAAATATACAACAAAAACAACCAATTTCTCACAATTTTTTACTTCCACTCAAATCTTATTCATTCATTCCATACACAATGCACTACCGGAATGCAAAGGCAATGATGAATCTTATATGTAATGGGAGCTGAAACTCAAAGAGGATGGAAGAAGCAAAGGTGTTTCCTCGGCAGCGACGCCAAAAATGTTGTAGGCTACCACACCTCCAAGAGGGAACAATGCATTCACCTTAGGAAAGAGCAATAGAACACAACTGTCGTAAGGCACTTACCAATGCTTCGAACTTATGTTCCTTGAGATCTCCAAGCTCCACCTCCACACTGTCACCGTAGAGTCGCTCACACATCACACAAGGCAATCACTCTCTCTCACTCCTCAATACAAGCATGCAACATACAAGTATAGAGAAAGCACAAGTGCTAGAATGCTCTCTCTCAATCTCTCTCTCAAGACAAAAGCAAGAGCTCTCCATAGCACAAAGGGAGATTGTGTCCATTCATAATGAGAAAATGCCTTATATACAATTGACCCTTATTCACACTTGGGCGCCCAAAACTTTGTGCAGTAGCCAACACCGCCCTATGCTGCTTTGCTCTGCTGTGAAAGGCTCTAAAATAGTTCACGCGTGAAATGAAAATGTTTCACGCTATGAAAGGCTATGAAATGAAAATAGTTCACGCGTGAAATGAAAATGTTTCACGCTATGAAAGGCTTTGAAATAGTTCACGTCGTGAAATGAAAATGTTTCACGCCGTGAAATGCAATCGGTTCACGTCGTGAGATGCTCTGAAATAGTTCATGTCATGAACGTTTTCTACTAATTCATGATTCTTAATTTTGTCAGACCCGTGGTGTCAGAGGTGTCAGGATAAGACTACCTATTTTTGACAAGGTAATCCTGTGAATTGTGCCGCTAATTGCAGCGATGATGCTGGGAGCGTTTCACGCCGTGAAGTTGCAGAAAACATTTCACGTCGTGAAATGGTCTCCTATAGTTTCACGCGAAAAATTCTCGCGTTAATTGAGATGTATTTGGGTACAAAATCCTTATCTAAATGCTTCCAAAATGATTGTGCCACGTATAAGGAATGTAATACGAGTTCAAGACACAATCAATGGCTCCTTATTTTTGTAATTTTTTTAAAGGAAATAAAAATAGACCATCACCCTACTCGTTCAGGTTAACGATTCTGGTGATACAAACATCAAAATTGACTAGAAAAAACAATGGAGCCTTCTTCCAAGACCACTCCACCACACATACACAACACAAAAAACCAATTTCTCATTATGAGAAAACGCCTTATATACAATTGGCTCTTATTCACACTTGGGTGCCCAAAACTTTGTGCAATAGCCAGCGCCGCTCTATGCTGCTTTGCTCTGCCAAGTACCGCCCAGTAGCGCTGCTCTTTGCCGCCAACAATGCTCAAGTTTTTCTCAGCTTTCCGGCAGAAGACTTCCTAACACGTTCAGAAAATCTGCCATTTGGGATTTACTGCTATTTTGGTATTTGCTTTCGTGAGGAGCTTCTTAAGGATCTTCCTACAGACTAGGTATTGAGTTAACCAAAGCCCCATTTTCTAGCAATAGCCTGGCACATTCTTCATGGCCATGTGCGCATGCCTGTTAACAAAAAGTCTCAGTTTAGTACATCTGAAGTGGACCAACCGTAATTAAAAACACATCTTTTGACAAGTCTTGAAATGTCTCAAAACCTCATGCAGAGGAGTTTTGGCCTTCCTATCCCGTATATTCGGGCTTATGCCAATCTATCCAGCAACATGGAAAAATTTAGCATGCAACCAAAAAAAATCATCATAAAAGTTTCAGCAGTGATCACCCAGTAGCATGAACATCAACTGCCTTGTTTCCTACCAAAAAACAGGAATAACCTGCACTTGCAAAAGTCCTCACTACCATGACTAACCTGTACAAAATGTCTGACATCCTTCAAGTTCCCATCCCTTGCAGCTCTGCAAACGTATTAAACTCAAAGCCATCATCGAATATCTCCAAACAAAGATAATGGATGCCTTTGCTTATCTACTCTTTTTTCAAAAAAGTAAACTAAAGTCTGAAATACACAAAGTTAAGCATGCTGAAGCCTGATAGATGCAATCATGCATGAATGATGACAAATAGTAAACTAGAGGAGCTTGATAGCCCCAAGACTAGAGTCCTCAATATGGCAAGGCAGGAGCTGATTTGTGCAAGGTAGGAGCTCCTTCAATCAGTTTCCCAGTCACCTGTAGACGTTTTTTCGAAAAACGTGCTCTCTGGATAGAAAACATTGAAAAACGTAGGTTTTCCCAGGCAGCATGAAAGAAACGCATTTCATTCCAATGAAACGTTTCGTTTCATTCACATGGAATGAAACGTGTTTCATTGCAACTACGCTTCAAAGCCGAGGTATGGATGCCACAAGGAGATCCATTTTAAGACTTGATGAAGGCCACATAGACATGATTCATTTTCATTTCTCAGACGTTAAGTGCCATCAGTCTTGCAACACATGATAGAAGAGGGCTCTTGATGTAGGAGACACGACAAAATATTCAATGTGGATTACAAGAAATTGTTCCTACTATCTATCCTTGATAATATTGTACACAAGAAAGATGGGAAATCACACTAAGGTATGGACACCACAAGGAAGCCTGCAAAGCTAAGTGCCATGCGCAATCTTTAGTCGAGCCATGACAACAAGATTGTATGGACCTAATAATTCAAAAGTCAAGGCCAACCATCCGCACAACAGCAGTGTGATGACCATGGTTGTTAAAGCTTGGCCAATCTTGATCTTACACTACCTCCCGCCCTTCTTCCTGAAGAAGCCATTGCCAACCCTGATTAGACATTTGCATCCCAACTTGTCAGCCAACCCTTTACGCTACCTTTGACAACAATATTGGAAAGCGTTGTTTGGCAAGTTAGAAAAGGTTGCAATAGTTAGAATGCCCCATTACATGAAGCTTCACCTCGGAAAAGACCTTGATGTCAATGAACCACTACAGAGCTGTGCCATTGCCATTGTGGCTATCATCTAGCATGACGATATGGCATTGGAATTAGGGGTTGCCAGCTTCATTCCCTCAGGGCGATTCAACAACTATGATAGGGGACATGACCTATTAAGTTTGATGTTTTGCAATGTTGTGCCTATCCAACAATCTGTAAACAAAGTTAAGGACTACTATTTGGTAGTGAGTAGAACAAACCAGAGGCACACAAGATACTCTCTTGCATTAAGATTAACTTCATGGTTGCCTGACAAGGCATGATGGGGATGTTAAATGATTGTATACATTGACATGTTAGTTTGGGGGCTAGGATAATCACCCATCACACCTTGGGACATGCCAGCCGACTGTTAGGCCTTTTTTTTCCCAGCAAAGAGACTTCTATCAAGTATGAAAAAATATACAAAAGGGAGATTTCAAACCAAACAAGGGGGAAAATCTCAACAAATCGTGTGCCTTGTTGTGCCAACAACGTCCCATATGAGTGGCAGTGAAAAAGATGCCATAATCCGATTCATAAACTCGTCGCGCTTTCTCTCCGCACCTCTCAAAGATCCCTGGATTCTGGCCCAAGTGGCCATAAGGGTGCACATGATATCACTCCAAATCTTGCAAATACACTGTGACTCATAAACCAAAGTGCCCTCAATGGCCTTAGTGCACCTGCAGTGCTAGCAATCATCGCCCATGCACTATCCAACCTCTATGGAGGTGGGTCATTTCCTAACTCCGTCACATCCTGAAGACGGCACTGCCAAGCAACTCTCTGACTAATGATAATGACCAGATCCATGTTGTTCCCCTCATATTTGGGCCCGACTGTGTCAGCCAAATGATAACACCAAAAGAAATATAAGCATCCTTCCAAGGAGATGTGCTATCATTTGGTAGTAAGTAGGACAAACCAGAGGCACCCAAGATACTCTCTTGCATTAAGATTAACTTCATGGTTGCCTGACAAGGCATGATGGGGATGTTAAATGAATGTATACATTGACATGTAAGTTTGGGCTAGGATAATCACCCATCACACCTCGGGACATACCAGCCGACTATTAGGCCTTTTTTTCCCCTAGAAAAGAGACTTCTATCAAGTATGAAAAAATATACAAAAGGGAGATTTCAAACCAAACAAGGGGGGAAATCTCAACAAATCGCGTGCCTTGTTCTGCCAACAAGGTCCCATATGAGTGGCGGTGAAAAAGATGCCATAATCCAATTCATAAACTCGTCGTGCTTTCTCTCCGCACCTCTCAAAGATCCCTGGATTCTGGCCCAAGTGGCCATAAGGGTGCACATGATATCACTCCAAATCCTGCAAATACACTGTGACTCATAAACCAAAGTGCCCTCAATGGCCTTAGTGCACCTGCAGTGCTAGCAATAATCGCCCATGCACTATCCAACCTCTATGGAGGTGGGTCATTTCCTAACTCCGTCACATCCTGAAGACGGCACTACCAAGCAACTCTCTGACTAATGATAATGACCAGATCCATGTTGTTCCCCTCATATTTGGGCCCGACTGTGTCAGCCAAATGATAACACCAAAAGAAATATAAGCATCCTTCCAAGGAGATGTGCTATCATAGTAATCCTCTGTGCTTCCCTACACTCCCGTAAGCAATAGTGGACTATCTCTGAAGCTCCTGCACATCTCAGGCACGCCTAGCTACACCAATGACCAATCTCCACTCATTGGTGGTGAGGCCACCAAGTAGAGAAAGCCAAATAAAGGAGGATATATGTGTCCTCCTGTTAGAATATGTGTCCTCCTGCAAGGATATAAAGGAGGGTCTTCATTCATTGGTGGTGAGGTCACCAAGTAGAGAAAGCCAAATAAAGGAGTATATATGTGTCTTCCTATGAGAATACCACAACCTCCTTCAAAAATTCCTCTCAATGTCAAGTGTGATACCATAAGCCTCCCAATGAGGTCTAAGAGTAGGAACTCTCTAAATGTGTCCCAAGACCAGATGCCTAGCGTTCTGCATAGTATAACTAAAGAAAGGCATGCTTTTCGTCGGGTTGGCAAAATCCCTCCACATCCACTCACCGGGGTCCCAATGCAAATACCTAATAGCGTATCTACCATACAATCAAAGGATCCAAGCATCTGTGATCATCCCTGGGGCAGGATCAATATAAAAGTGCTTCTGCCAGCAACACTAACACGACGCACCATCGAGCCCTCGGTGATGTCTTGCATGTCACATCTCATCCATCATGTAAAGACAAAAAGATTGGTGCATCATACTTGTACACCACTTCACCTGTAATGCAATAGTGATCTCATCCCCAATGTGGTTCCAAAACTGTATAAAGAAGGATGAGGAGAGACCATCATCCCTTAGGCATTTCCCTTTAGAAAGCCTGCAATGCATGCCTTAACTCATCCTTCCAGAAGGGGGGCATCCGATTAGAAAAACAAATCAAGCAGGCCTCTGCAGAAAGCAATACTCCTCAAAATGTCGATGCAATACTCCTCACCTTTTCTAGCTCAATCTGAATCTTTCCCTATAAATCCTAAAAGAATCTCACACATTCCCTACTATGGGTAGGTCCATGTGTTGAGAAGTGTTTGTTGCCATCTGTGCCCAAAAGGCCTTGCATGCATAAAACAACTCAGCCCACCTATCCATGGCCATCTCCAGCTCTGCTCTCACTATAGACAACAGGTCTGGGATCCATGAAGACTGTGGATGCTTCTAGTGTTCCCTCTGAAGTGCAACAATCCTGCACCTGATAGGTATCTCCTTATTTTGAGGTGTGGTGGGTGTGGGATCCAGTAACCCAGCTAAAACTGGAGGGGATGTAACCATCAACACATTCTCATGTTGGGTTATATTTGAGCCATATTTTAAAACTGGAGGGGATGTAACCATCAACACATTGTCATGTTGGGTGGTTGGGTTATATATTTGAGCCATATGAAGAAATGGTGATGCTGCACAGATAGCCAGATTATCCAAAGTCTATAGTCATGCTCACGTCTTCCAAAGAGAATCCAATCATGTTTGATATTGGTATAGGAACCACTCCCTACTTGTATTAGAAAATTGACCAGTAACATTCTAAAGCGTATGATGATAAAATTTGATCTCACCTGTGCAGGGCGCTTACTCCATCTCGATCTCCCATGTTCCTGGCTTACCCAAGAAGGAACGAGGCGTCACTTAATGGTTGAGAACTGTGAGTGCGCTAATTAGGTTATTTGGAACATGATACCCTCAAACTTTGAATTAAGGGTCCAGAGGTTTGGGTTTGGGTTTGAAATTGAGAATTCTTTAATAAATTTTAGTAATTCTAAGCCTTGCTAATATATATGTACCCAAAAATAAAATTACGAACGGATATTAATTAATTCGATATGAATGCAACACGTGTTGCTTGCATGTCTTTTTGTAAGGCCAAGTGATTGCATGTGCTGATTCAAGTGCTTGCACACATCAGCACATGCACACTTAATGTTCATGGCCCTATTTTCTTTGCATGGAGTGCGAGCGGTCGTCTGTTCCGAGTGCCCTGCCTCGTTTCCGAGCTGCCATCTATTCTTTTGGCATCCATCGCTCCCTCCGTTCGTTTGGCATCCATCACTCTGTTCGTTTGGCATCCATCGCTCTGTTCGTTTGGCATCCATCGCTCTCTCCGTTCTTTTGGCATCCATCGCTCCCTCTGTTGCATCCATCGCTCCCTCCGTTCGTTTGGCATCCCTCTCTCTGTTTGTTTTGGCATCCATCGCTCCCTCTGTTGCATCCATCGCTCCCTCCGTTCGTTTGGCATCCCTCTCTCTGTTTGTTTGGCATCTATCCCTCCCTCATAATGCTGGTGAGTGCTGCAATTGTGCGGTTGTCATGTAACTCATCAACCATGGTAATCCATCCCTCACTCGTAACGTTGTTGAGTGTTGGAGTAGTGTTGTTCCAGCGAAAGACGATGGGCTACCGTGGAACTCGCCAACCATCGTAAATTGGTCTGGTTATTTATTTAAATTTTTGAAGTAATTGGTGGCATTATTTCGATTATTATTTGTTTATAATTTCTGAAGTGTGCTAATTTCCTTAACTCTCTTTAACTCCTCAACTAATCATGCTAGCAGCGAAAGACGATGGGCTGCTGTGGAACACATGAGGCTGCTGACTTCTCTACCTTCTTTGTATTTCAAATTCTCCTCAGTGGTCTTTTTTGGGTTCTATCCTCAACTATGGTAATTTCCTTTATTTATCTTGCCTTAAAACCTTTCTAGTAAATTATGGTTGTGATGTCAAAGCTTTTTCTATGTGCTATTTATTTATTATTTAAGTTGAATTGCCATTTTCATTTGAGCCTACATCATACGCATGAGGCTTTTAACTGTTCCTCCTTCTTTGTATTCCGGATTCTCCTCAGTGCTCTTTTCTGCATTCTATGCACATGCAAGGACACGTATATTTCGATTAAATAATTTTATCATAATAAAATTGAGTCCAAACTTTCTTTCAAACTTGGCCACTTGTATCACAACAGATGCTTTCAAGCTTGGCCACGTGTATTACAGCAGATGCTTTCAAGCTTGGCCACGTGCACGTAGTCATGTTACCAAAAATGACTATTATCTCCTCCATGTTTCTTTTTTTGTCCATGTTTCTTCTGGAAGTAGAAATTTCTCCTTCTGGTATGTTGTACGAATCATTCCACCCATACTGTGCTGTGGGTTTCTTATTGTAGACATACTGTGCTTATTTAACAACTTCGACTATAGTTATTTCTTCATTTCTATGTACTTCTGTTGTGTAATCGTGATGCCTCCCAAAAGAAAGCCCTTTGATGACATTAGCAATATAATGAAGATAGATCAAGGGCCTTGCTCTTCGTCTATGTTATGCCGATGCATGGACCCTGGTCCATCTTCTACGTCGTTGTTGTGCGATGAGGCTCAACCCTCTGCATCTACTGCTCCAAGGGCTGAGTGCATTCCCACAGCGTCCAGAATCGTGACGCCCCCAGAAGGCTCCTTCGTTGTTTGCAATCTGTGAAGCAGAAAGCTCGGTCCTTAGGTGTGAATGTAGTCCATAAAATAGTATCCTACTGTCTTTTTTTCATGTCACTTGATGGTTTATTAGTACATCTGTATATTAGGTTCTAGGTTCGTCTAAAGCTCCAAAAAAAAAAAGGCAAAAAGCCAATACTACCACCTTCTATTGGCCCTCTACCCAATGATAGGAATACAGAGTCTGAACCTTCTGTTCACAAAATCCCTAAATTTTCAGCAGAGAAAAAAACTAAATTGTTTGAAGTCTCTGTAACAATTGCTATAGGCAACAGAGATATTAATGTTTGCTCCTGAGATATTAATGTTTTCTCCTGGGAACCACTAGAAGAATTTGTTAGGATGGAATGCCTCAAGGGTTTGTTTGCCCTTGAAAAATGGAGGTACTCTAAATCACCTCCATTTCCAGATGGTGATAACTATCATGGCTCCTTCACTCATTCGTATTGGTAAAACCATCAGACGATACCTAGGATAGGAGTTCTGAAAACCAGAAGGAGCCATAGTCATGTGCAGAGGGCTATGACAGATTCGAATGCACACATTCGAAGGCATCGTCAGTTACTGCATGAAAGATCTTCATAAAGCACACTTCAAATTCTTCTCGTACAATGTATCAGCAGAAGAAATAACTAGAGCTAGACAGCTTTATGCACTGTACGGACATGCAGATCTTAAAAATAAAGTTTGTTTGTCTCTAGTAAATCTTTTTGAGAGAGCCTATGTTTTTATGGACAATTATGTATCTAACAAGCTAGGCGCATCGCTTGAAAGCAGACTTCTAAAAATGGTACGCACATGCAAGTACTATCCTACCACGGATACTACTGAAGACATGGAACGGGATGAGCAGGAGAGGAGGTCAACAACAATCTGGAAGGTAATGAAACTGCCTCACCTAACACAATGCATCGAAATTGATGAGATGACAACCCTGGGGGTAGAGGAAAATATTTTGATCCAACGTATCAACATTCGGACAGTGCGATGAAGATGAAAATCCAAGGAATAATGGAACAGATGCTGATATGCGCCTTGGGAGTCAGAACAGCCCTATTATTGTGGATGATAATGATGGTAGTTCCCAAGCAAAGCCAAATTACAGTCAATCTTATCTCTTTGTTGTGAGAAAACATATAACTTCAAAAAAGCCAAATTACAGTCAATCTTATCTCTCTGTTTGTGAGAAAACATATAACTTCAAAAAAGCTATCGTCAATGGTGATGAGTTTGTCCCACTCTCACCTTCCGTTTGTAAACATGTTGGGCTTATAGAGGAAGAGGTATGTTTTCTCTAGTTAAATTTGTCCTCTATTTGTAAAAATGTCATACACAGGAACACTCTAGTTTTTTGTAGTTTGTTTTGAGCTCTGTTTATAATATTCTGGTTTTCACAAGGAAGATGGTTACTATTTGTACATTGCTTTTACTATGGTGTCTTTGCGCTATCACATGTATATTTCATCATGAATATAATCAGCAATTCCCCAATATTGTGTTTCTCAAATATTTCTTGTATATTTTCTCATCAATATATAAGCAGCACTTCTCCATTATTTGTTGTATATTGTATTTCTTATTTTTTGTACATGTCTAATAAATTTCTATTTAACGTTTAAGCGTTGATTCAATGATTTTTGGAACCTTCGTTTCTTAAAGTCATGATATTCAATACCAAAATTTCTCAAATATTTCATGTATATTTTCTCGTCAATATACAATAGTTATCCGTTATTCTATTTGTCAAATATTTATGATTTTCGATAAATTTTTAGTTTACGGTTAAACCTTAATTTTTAATTTAGGTTTTAGCATTGATTTAATGATTTTTTAAACCTTTGTTTATTAAAGTCACATTATTAATTAGCTTCATTTATGCAACTAATTAATTCTAAGCCTTGCTAATAAAGCTTTTGCACCCATGAAACACTTGTTCACTAAGAAGTGTTTTTCCTTGTGTAATAAGCAATACATAGATTATGAATTAATTTCTAGGGGATATTCCCTTTTTCAAAGGTATAAATGGTTGATCTTTCTCAGGAGCCTAAAAAGCTCTTTGCATGTTCATTTTTAGTAAGTATTTTTCTTTTTCGTAAAAAAAACTCATAAGTAGTTTTCCAAGCACATAATTTGTAAAAAACATTAAGTTTATACTAATAATGAATGCTTTACACTATGGAAAAAACAAGTAGAAAATTTCTTTGTTTTCAAATGTAAAATTCTTCGTCTCCTCCATGTCATCACATACATGCAATTAACAAGAAAAAAGCACGATTAATGTAAGTGATCAACGTGACTTCACTAATAGACTGTGATACAGTTGGATCTATACAAAGAAGACTACCATGTCCTATGCACTAGGATTGCACTTCCAAATGCTTCTTGGTCCATAAATGAATAAATTTGGTCGGGGCGAGTTAGTGTGCTTCCTCTCCCAACATCTTTCTCTTTTAGTTTTTAGTCTCTTTTAGTATTTAGAGTAATGATTTTGATAGTGAGGCATGCAATAATTCGGAGAACAGTGTAATCCTTACATCATATTTTTAAGCTTGATACATAATTTCTAAAGTGTTCCAACTAAGCATGGATATTTTGCAAGAGCGAATACATGAAACAATAGACCTTTCAACTCACAAGGTAATCAATGCCAAAGCTTGAGCATCATGCGAATCCCATCTTCTTTGATCAGCACTAGTTTAAGAAACTTGATGCTAGATCTGTTGGCCCTAACCCCTTTGAGGAGTAGCAGGTGCAACTGTGCTAGGGTGGGGCTCATCTCACCAACTGACATGACCCCATAAGCCCTTTGCAATAAGGACATTTTTTACCACAAAACTCTATAGGGATTAATTTAACCCCTAATTTATCCTCTTTGGAAAGAATACCAATTAGATCATTTGTAGAATTGTTGGTCAAACCTGACTTTTGATGAATTTAAGAAGGAAAGATGCAAAAATCAACCTTGAATTGATGTCACTAGGTACTAACGAAGAATTTGTAAATTATTAAAAATAAGTAGTAGAATCATATGGTCCTTGAAAGTAGAATTGGAAGATACTTGGAAGTGGAATCAGTTGATTACAAAGATAGTAGAATCACCGAGTAAAAAGTAGAATCGGTCGATCCGAAAAAGTAAAATTGCCGAGGTAGGATCACCAAAAGGAAGTGGAATCGAGCAATCTAAAAAGTGGAATTGGACGATCTGAAAAGTTGAATCGTCAAAGTTAGATTGCCAAAGTAGAATATGTGGAGTGGGATCGCTAAACGATTTGACCTTTGGAATCACTAGAAAAAGTGGAATTAAGCAATCCAATTAAGTAGAATCGATTGATCAAAAAGTGGAATTAGTCGATCGAAGAAATCCATGTTTCAAGAGTTCAATCGATCAATTGTAGATCTAAAAAAGATCATAGAATTGAATGATTATAGACCTAAAGACGATCATAGAATCGGGTGATTATACCCTGAAAACGATATCAGATGAAAACAATCACAAAAACAAACAATTCTATTTGCCACATATTACATGCAGGTAAAGCGATGGAAAATCCGATTGTTTTATCACCTATGCTACTAAAACAATTCGATTGTATGTGACAATTCGATTGTATGTGACAATTCACCTATAGTAAACTGAGCCATTTGTACTATAGTTGGAATTGCTTGAAGATGCTAAATCACTGCTATAAATCGGCTATAGTAGTGCTATTGTCTAAAGTATATGCACTTGAGCAAGAGTTGATTAAAAAGAACAAGCCTCCTTCAGAGTTGGGAGTATAAGCTTCAATTTTGTAAGCTTAAAGCTATATAGTAACCACCTGATAAAAGCCAAAAGGAGAATTCTATGAAAATCTTGAACACATTGAAGAGAAAACCATAGAACAAGCTATGGAAAACTTAGCTCTAATACCACTAATTGCTTACATAGAATGGAGAGCTAGACTCACACATACATAATGCTTAAAGACAAGAACACAAGGTGGTTGCGAGAGAGTTTGGTAAGCTCAAAGGAAAGAAATGGAGCTCTCTACAAATAGAAAGAGAAAGTACAAATGAGCAACAACCCTAAACTGACAATAAGGTTGCTTATATACTAGCTAACCATAAGGTGCTCGTCCACACCTAGATGGCCATGGGGAAAAATCTAGTGGGACAAAAGTGCCCATGGTATAAGTACATGTCCTCACTATGTATTACTACCATATATCTAACAATGGAAAGAAATCCAAAAATATCATGCTATGAAAAACCTACTCGAAGGTTTTTGCTAAGAGAATATGCATACCCCACCAACTAGTGAATGGAAAGTGGCAACATGTGCAAATTTGACGTTAAAGGAGAAGGAAATACTTGTACCAATTAGATTTGTCTTACATGAGGCTTCACCCACATGAGGGATTTGAATAGGGTTATCAATAAAAGTGCACCTTTTATGAGAAACTAAACAAGGGCTATATGTAGAGATGGAAAGTTTAACAAAGACTTTAAGTAATACTTTGCTTGCTTTAGAGACTTCAGAAGGGATAACATGGGAGATTGTTCTTGTGCCTAACAAAGTTCACATATTTCACCTAGATATACCAAGGGGTCTAATGAAAATTATGTAATATATTGAGGTGAGATTTTTGAATTTCTTGGTTACACATGTAATGATTTTAATCTAAGGAAGACAAAAAAGGAAAACATATACCTTGCAGTCATAATTTTTTGCTACATGACTTGGCTTACAAAGTTAAATTCATAAATCCTTACACCAAGGTCCATTGATAAAAGGTTGACTTGGTTCAAGCATTGATGTGGAGAAGAAACCTTTACCCTTTTGAGCTCTATGAGTCAAAGAAACAGTGGCCCTTTTGAGCTCTATGAGTCAGGTTAACAAATAGAATGTAAAATGTCTTGAAATTATTTTTTGTGTTTTCATGTTCCAATTACTAGACCCTTGTTTATGTGTATATACTTTAATCTAACAAGAAGTGAGATTGCTATAAAAATTATACAAAGTTTTGTAATCATTTATTTTGATATCTCTTGTTTTTTTTTAATGGTGTATTAGAAATTACAACTCACACACTCCAACGTTACAAGGCATCAACTCAAGTATGTTAAATTTGCAGCAATGTGATGAGCTATGGTGGATCAAATGCAAGAATCAACATCATTAACAAAGAGATTAGATGATGATTAAGATGAGCAATTAATTGATAGCTTAATGTAGGCATGGATAATAAAAAACCAGCAAATTCTCATTAGGCCAATGCCTCAATTTATAGAGTTTACATCCAAGCATCTAATCCCACTGATCTCTCCTTGATTCACTCCACCTCTTTTGCTTGATTCTCTCCACCTCTTCCCAGAATATCTCCACACATCCTAAATCTTCTCATGCTACCCTTTATTCTCTCCCAGTAGATACCTCTCACCTTTTCACAGCTTCTCACTCATTTACAGATTCTCTTTTACAGCCTCTTGCTAAGGGCTTGTTCCCACACACACCCTATTCACTTGTATATTTCAACACCTCCCCTCAAGTGAATAATCCTAGCACACCTGGACACTATACCAAGTTTCCCTCTTACTTGGTAGCCCGCGACCAGTGCCTCAAGTCCCTAAACTCATAGTCCTTGACACACTCTCTCTCTATGTGTCCAAGGCTACTACAAGTGCCTGTACTTTTATACTTGTTGATGTGGCTTGTTAAATCAACACTAATACCTAGGTTGAGTTAATACAATTGCTGTTATGCTGAACCACACCTCCAAGAGGTTGAAGCCTCCAAGAAGGTTGAAGCCTCCAAGCTCGCAGATATGCTCCAAACTCCAAGCTCCACCTCCTTACTGTCACCGTGGAGTTGCTCACACCATCACATAGAGACCAATCACACTCTCTCTCACTCTCTCATACAAGCATAAACACACAAGCATGAGAGAGGCACAATGCTAGAATGCTCTCACTCCTCACTCTCTCACAACAACAAGTACAAAGGAAGAGCTCTCAATAGCACAAAGGGGATTGTGTCCTTTCATTATGAGAAAATACCTTATATACATTTGGCCCTTATTCACACTTGGGCGCCCAAAACTTACTAATTAGGCCTTGGGTGGCCAATGTCTCATAATGTACAACCTTTATAGTGCCTTTACATAACACTTATTAATGTTCTCAATTGAGGTTCATGGTGTTAATCCAAATGGGAATAATGTTCTCAATTGAGGTTCATGGTGTTAATCCAAATGGGAATAATGTTCTCAATTGAGGTTCATGGTGTTAATCCAAATGGGATTAACATTCCCCCTTTCCTGAAGTAGGTTCTGTCCTTAGAACCTATTACCGAGGTCGGAAGACTTGGTCACCGAATTCATGGAGATAGAAATTGCAGTGAGATTAGAGTTTCCTGAGTGTGCGCCGGAATGTCGAATGGGACTTCCAGAACAGTGTGTCGATCATGTCTTCAAATGTTATGTGCATGTAACCTGGAAGACATCTTAGATGATGGTAATATATCATTATACCTTTGTCTGTTGGCCCTTGGTTCATATCGAACTGTAGATGCTGAGCCTCTAGGTTGGTCTATCAGAACCACTAATAACTTCATGAACCTGACACTTGCTACAATTACAGGATCTGGTATATTTCGCCAAGTTTTGATCCAATTAAGTAGTTGTTGTCTTTGTGCCTGAATACTGGCAAATGTGGCTGGGTTAAATATTGGAAAATTGTAGCAGACATGAGAATCCCTCTCTTTTGCTACTTGAAACTCCAACGGTGTCCATTTCCTCTTTATAGGCATGTAGAGTGGATCCACTCGTAATGTTAGTGGCGCACTCATGTAAATGCTACTGTATTCAGCGAGACGACTGTTAGAAATTCCTTTCTCCATGAAGGTTGCACTCCAAAATCTTGCAGTTGTGGTGCCTCTTCATTTGTGTGTATGGTAGTGTATCCACCTCTGGTTCACCTCTCTGTGCACTGGATGTTTCCTCCTCCGTCTTCTATAAGAATAACTGACCATAAAAGTGACCAGGCGAATTTCCAACAAGTCTGATAGATGGGGTTTGCTAGCTTCATGTGTTTTGCCACATTGGACCATAATGTTCCTTCTCCAGCAAATGGCAGTAATTCCTGTAATTATGGACGAGTGGCCCGGAGAGGGTATGGCACATAATGTTGCCGAGTGGGGGTGACCGCAGAATATGCCTCTGGGAGAATCTTGCTTGTAGGATCGAACGGGGTAATCTTCATCAGGGCATTGAACATAAGCTCTGGCTTTAACAGTGGATTGCATTGTTGTATGAATTCTTCATATTCTGCAGCTGTTATGGAATCCAAAACATTATTGTTATTGTAAGGTGTAATATTATCAATTGGAGGCATATTACATACCTCCTGAGGTTGCCTTGGTGGAGATGGAACAGGTGCCAATATCTCCTCGGGGGCGAGAGTGTTAGTAGGAAATTCTAGTTCTGGTGGGGAGAAGGAAGAGTAGATGTATCTAGCTTGTGAAGAAGTAGTAGGAGGCGTGCTTGGATAGGTGCCAATATCTCCTCGGGGGTGAGAGTGTTAGTAGGAAATTCTAGTTCTGGTGGGGAGAAGGAAGAGTAGATGCATCTAGCTTGTGAAGAAGTAGTAGTAGGAGGCGTGCTTGGATAGGGATTAAGAAGCCTACTGGCGATATTAGTATACATAGGGTAGGTGTTTTTGAAAGAAGAAGATGGATCCTCATCCTCACCATGGCCCGAACTAGGGGGTGGGTGGCTAGGTTTGTGATTGAAAAAAGGTTTGAATTTCAGGGATTTCTTCGTTATCCACATCTAGGTAATTTATGTGAGTTACATCAAAATTATTGCTTACAGTGGTAAGCATAGCTTCTAAATGCTTATGAATATTAGTATATAACTTAAGGATGCCCACTCAGTGATATAAGGTAGACCCACAAAGATTTAAATGCTGGTGGGTATTATATACTTCTAACCACCCGTGGCTAATTACCCATTGATAAGTATTAGCCACAACCTCGTAGTTAGCTTTGTGGTGTTGCTAGTATGTCATCTAGAACAAACAGGTCGAGTTTGTCGACCCTGTTGTCCATAATTTCTGAATTTTGTAAGACAGACACCAACTATGGAGGTTGAGGACTATTGGATGCAAAGGATAAAAGAAGATATCTTGTGGGTTAGTTAATATCAGATCCCCGCTCAAAATACCCATAATGATGGTTGGGTCAGCATCGCGCTCGGTATTTTGTTTAATAAGGGTTAATTCTCCTAAACCTGTACCTTCAGCTAAGTTAATGTCATATTGAAGTAATGAGAGTGTTAGTGTAGACAAAAACAAGGTAAGAGTTTGAGAAGGGGCTCCAGGAGTGACTGGCAATTGTCCCAATTCTGAGGCGCACTCAAGGAGGGTACGTAAGTCATTTGAGGGCTCTGGTCTTTGACTCCTTTCCTGTGTGGCTAGTTGGCAGGCCAGTTCTTGCATGCGGATATCAGCGTTGCTGAGCTCTATAGAAATGGTTGTTTCTCTGATCATCCATTCAGCATCCAACGCTTCAAATCTTCTTGTTGCCACTTCTTGTGCTCTTCTGGCTGTAGCTTCTCTTTGATTGGTGTCAGTAATTTGAACTACCTGTTGTGTCAATCTTTGTGCATCCTGTAATTGATTTTCGAGTTGTGATATTGTTTCTTGGCTTCTTTGCACCACTGTTTGGTTCGTGATGATTATTTCATTGAGAGAGCCTTTAGTTTTTTTGCATGTGTTTTGTTAACTTGCTCTCGTTCTTGTTGCAGTCCTTGTACTCTTCCTTGTTCTTCTTTGAGGCTGGTTGTGAGGAGCTCTATTTGTGTCGAAGCATATCCGCAATACGCTTTGCGCTCTCCTGGTACTCCCCCATTTCCTTGGCATGCCTAGTTGTTACGCCTTTTGTGTGAGCTATCTCCCTTTGTATCTGCTCCTTTGCTTGCTCTAGCCTTGCATTTAAGTCAGTGTTCTCATTTATTTTTTGTACAATGGTTTGACTCAAAACCAAGTTGTTGCTCTCTAATGCACTGTATCTTGTTTCCTATTGTTCTGCAGCTTGTAAACTCCTTATGATTACTTCTTTATGAGTTTCCTCTGCTGCCGCCAAGGTATCTTTCACACTTTGTGTTTGGGCATTGGCCTCTTGTAGCTGATTCCATAGGCTAGCATTCCTATCGTGAAGCATGTGTGTTGTCAACAACAAATGGCAACACCATACCTTTTGTTCCTGTTCCCAGTTGTACTAGTGGCCTCACTTATTTTTGTATGGGGATCATTGAGAAGCGTGTCGAGACCTTCCAAGGTATCCTGGAGGAATTGTTGAGTATCCATCTCCTTGAATGAACCAAGATGCGGCAGTGGCTCGTCTTCATCGAATCTTCTTTGTTTGCTTGGCATGGACATTTCTAGGGAGTGTGGCCTCTTACTAGATTCTATTGGCGTTTCTAAATCTTATTGTGCAACTGATGTCTCCTCATGTACTGGTCCTTCCAGAGTATGATCTTTCAGTGTTTGTTCTCCAGCTTCCTCTGTCTCCGCTAGCTGTGAATCCTTTAGCGGGGAGAGGTCTTTGAATATTTGTTGCGCAGGGCTTGTTGGAGGAGAGAGCTGTTGGTGTTGTTCCTGTGCATAGTAGGGCTTTGTTGAAGAGCCTCTTGGTATGTCTTGATCTCCGATGCCACAACGACTTCCAATTGTTGAGATTTTGTGGTGACATCCACTAGTAGTCCTCTCATTCTTTTGCCAATCTTCTTCTTTCGGTCTTTCTTGATTGACTTTATGAGCTGTTTTGTCTCCATTAACACTGCTTGTCCTTCATTCATCCTTCTAGTAGCTTCCGTGGGTTGAATGGGGATTAGGGCTAGTGACAGGTTTTCCTCTGGTTCATCTTTTACTGGCCGTTGTGCCACATGGTTAAGTATTTGTGTTAACAGGTATGGGTTGCTGACTTTGGACTGATGTGCCTTGAGATAATTCTCCATTTCTTTGTGCATAAAAAAGGCCCAATCGTCCTCCTTTTCTTCATGTGCTTTGGCAATTCTGTTAAGGCTGACCCTGTTATACTTATCAACTGGTTTGATTTGCATCATCAAAGACATTGCCTTGCAAGCTTTCTCCATGGCTTCATCCTTGATGTTCTCGTACTCTGCACCATTGGAGTTATAAGAATCTCTCTTTAGCATCTCCTTGATGTTCTCGTACTCTGCCCCATTGGAGTTATAAGAATCTCTCTTTAGCATCTCCTTGATGTTCTCGTACTCTGCCCCATTGGAGTTATAAGAATCTCTCTTTAGCATCTCCTTGATGGGCATTGTATCTATTGTGTGTCTGTGGGCCGCCCTGACTGCCCATGGGGAGCTGTAGGGCATCTCTGATAAGGTCTTCTGTAATGAGCAGTTCTTCCATGGTACCATCTACCTTTGTAACTTTTCCTCGCTTTGTCTACTTATCATATGTACGGAGATATTCTGCGCAGAGATCTGTGTCGATCCCTCTGGGTAACAATGTAGCCATTCTACCGAGGGCGACCTTTTCCAGCTTATCTCTTACTTCTGCATCTTCCAACAGATGGAGGCATTCTTTACTGTGGCACTGCAGAGTGATTTTCCCATGTGTTGTAATGACCTCTCTTTTGATTAGTTTTCCCTAGAAGGACTGGGCATAAGGGCCTAAGAAGTTGCTCCTCAGCTTGTTGGCACTCTGGGACTCTGTGGCACTCCTAGCTTGTGTTGGGGAGGTGGTTGCTCCCGGGACTCAGATTTTGACATAGACATCTGTACAAGCATATATTGTCAATCGAATGACTGGTGGAAGCCACCCCCCACATATTTTTGTTTGTTAGTATGTTAGTAAAAGATTCGTGATGGCCTTCCCATATAGTAAAATGTGTGAATTTGAAGGTGTGGAAAGTTTCCATGAAGGTGCAGACTCGGGGACATGAAGTGCTCCTGTGAAGTTCCCTCGTGAAGTCCCCCCGTGAAGTTCTCCCGTGAAGTTCCCTCGTAAAGTTGGAGACTTGGGGATGTGAAGTCCCCCCGTGAAATTCTCCCGTAAAGTTCCCTTGTGAAGTTCTCTCGTGAAGTTCCCCCGTGAAGTTCTCCCGTGAAGTTCTCTCGTGAAATTCTCCCGTGAAGCTCCCCCGTGAAGTTCTCTTCTAAAAGTCTCCCGTGAAGTTCCCTCGTGAAGTTCTCCCGTGAAGTTTGCTTGTGAAAGTCTCCCATGAAGTTCCCCCGTGAAGTTCTCCCGCGAAGTTCTCCCGTGAAGTTTCCTCGTGAAGTTCTCCCGTGAAGTTGCAGACTTGGGGACGTGAAGCTCCCCCGTGAAGTGTCCCATGAAATTCTCCCGTGAAGTTCTCTTGTGAGGTTTTCCCATGAGGTTCTCTTGTGAAAGTGTCCCGTGAAGTTGTAGACTTGGGGACGTGAAGTTCCCCCGTGAAGTTGCAGACTTGGGGACGTGAAGTTCCCCCTTGAAGTTGTAGATTTTTACATATTTGCGTGAAAGTGAAGCTTGTTTTTATTTGTTTTCCATCCTTATGTTTTTATGCATTTATTTTTCATAAGGCGGATTTTCTCGTGAAGTTCTCCCGTGAAGTTTGCTCGTGAAAGTCTCCCATGAAGTTCCCCCGTGAAGTTCTCCCGTGAAGTTCTCCCGTTCTCCCATGAAGTTGCAGACTTGGGGACGTGAAGCTCCCCCCGTGTGAGAAGTGTCTCGTGAAATTCTCTCGTGAGGTTTTCCCATGAGGTTCTCTCGTGAAAGTGTCCCGTGAAGTTGCAGACTTGGGGACGTCGTGAAGTTCCCCTGTGAAGTTGCAGACTTGGGGATGTGAAGTTCCCCCATGAAGTTGCAGACTTGGGGACGTGAAGTTCCCCCGTGAAGTTGTAGATTTTTACATATTTGCATGTAAGTGAAGCTTGTTTTTATTTGTTTTCCATCCTTATGTTTTTATGCAGTTATTTTTCATAAGGCGGATTTGCATTTTTCTTTTTTCAATTATTTTTCAGTCCATGAATCGGCAATCAAAAGAGATATACCTTAAACACTCGCCCCAAAACTTTATACATTCAAAAGAAACAACAATGAAAACAAAGGATAAAAAAGGAATGAAAAGAAGGGTATAGCTCCCACCTTGAGAAGGCACGAAGGCGATGTCGAGAGTCAAAGAGTCAAAAGCACGCAAGGAATCAATGAAAGAGAGTGTGTAATCACAAGTGAAAATGACGAAATTAAGAGAACAATCACTTTTATAGCGTAGCCGTCGGACAGGGCAGCTACGTTAAATGATCAATCCACGTGTCAGTTTGTGATTGGCTCTGCATTTTTACCATTTCACGGCGTGAACTTCACGCACTTTTTCACGGTGTGAAACACTAAAATGGTTCACGTCGTGAAATAGTTTGGGATTCTTCACGACGTGAAACATAAAAAATAGTTCACGTCGTGAAACATTTTGGGTACTTTACGTCGTGAAACATTTTGGGTACTTCACGTCATGAAGTATTTTTCTGCTGTTTCACGTGAAGTTTATAAAATCAAATTTTCGTACTCAAACACACTCGCATGCACATGATGATGCATTGATCTCTTTACCATGGAAACCAAAGCCTGTTTTCTTTGGTATTTTTAGGCATTGTTTGATGAAAATTTTTTAATTCTAATCGAGAGATTTTTAGTGTTCCTTCTACCCAATTAAATATTTTTGTTGCGGTGTCTGGTTGTGTATTGCTTATACTGGGGACACCCTTGTTTTTTTCTTCACACATTGTTCCATTCTTTATTTATTGTGGGTATTGTTGTTGCTTGAGTCATTCTCAACTCAGGTTGCTGAGTATGCTTTCTTCTCCACACAAGTGCAGGTGGGGGTTTTGTCCTTTTGGGGAGTTGATGTTGAAAGCTCTTACCTTCTTTTGTATATTGATCCAAACCTATTGTGGGATCTGTCTCATCGATTTTCTTTTAGGTAACCATATTGTTGTATTGTCTTGATAGTAGCCTTGTGCTCGTAGAGTAGGTCCTTTCGGATCCACTGTGTTGACAGCAGTCATGAAGCTTCTGCAGGTTTTTGACCTTCTGCCACTTTATAGGTGGTGTCGATGGTTGAATTTTGAACCGGGTTCTCTTATGAGAATGTTCATCATTCATTGGTTCCTTCTTCTTAGGTTGACCTTTTGGGTGAATCTTGGGTACCCATTTGTATGTACTCTTGTATGTTGGGCTTTATGTAAGCAATTTGAACATGGTGGGTGTAGATTCTATTTTCTGAGGTATCGCTTCCTCAGCAATTTTTTTGCCTTGATTTTCCAGTACATAATGGTTTGGACAGTACTTTTGTACCGATGGGGTTAGCGATGTTGTTCTGTCTTCCCATTGGATTTTGCACTTGTTGGCACAGATCCAAGATCATCCTAAGATAATTTCCTCTTCCATTGTACCTACAGGTATTACAAACACCTTTCCAACCAAGGGATTATTACTGATGGAAATGTTAACATTTAAATACCCAAAGGCCTTTGTGGTTGTTAAGTGCGCACTATGAACTTTTGTATCCGTGTGTTCCAGGTTTGGTTTGCCTAAGGCTATCCAAGTATCATATGAGATTAAGTTGTGGCTCGATCCCCTATCTATCAATGCAACACTTGTTGCAATGCCCTTATTTGTTGTGAGTCCTAACTTGAGTCTTGCTGGTTCAATGTTTAGATCCTCTTCGTCCCCACCAGAGTTATGGACACCATATTGACATGAATCAGGTCCTTCTGCATTTTAGTTTTTGCTTGCCTAGCTTTAGCCTCGTCTTGCGTTTGCTGGATCTTTTCTTTTGCTAATTGTTTTTGTTTTTTTAAGAGGTGTTCTTGGAAGAGCATATCTTGGGTTAATGGTCCAAAGTATTTTTTTAGTTTACTCCCATTGACATAGCCCTCCATTTGGATGCGGTCAATTGTCTCTATTTGGACAGACCCTTGAGGTGTGATTTCTGATACGCAGAATGGTCCCAGACCGTGGTATTTCAGTTTCTTTTTCCTGGCACTTCCCTCACCATACATGAGGACAAGGTCCCTTGTTTTTAACTCTTTTTGCTTGAGGTTTCTATTAAACCAATGTTTTCTGCACAACTTTTCAACCATGAGTCCGTGTGATGCTATCAATCGGGTTTCATCCAGTTTTTCTAGGTCAATTAGCCTTTCGGCTAACGCATTTTCAGTTAGACGTTCTTGTATAGCAATTCTTAAGCTAGGGACTAAATATTCCATGGGCATATAACCACTTCAACACCATAAGCTAGACGAAAAGGAGTATATCCTATTGCCACCTTATAGGATGTGCGGTAGGCCCCAAAGAGCTGCTGTAAGCTTATGCTCCCAATCTGTTCGACTTGCTTCCACAGTTTTTGTCAAGATGGTACACAAAATCTTATTGGTACTTTCTACCTGACCATTTGCTTGAGGGTAGTATGGTGATGATTTACGATGGATTACCAAGAATCCTACAAGCAATTGATTAATCACTTCGTTAATGAAATGTGAGCCGTGGTCACTCACCAATTCCAATGGGCATCCGAATCGTGATATGATTTGCTCATATACAAATTTCGCAGTTGTTCGTGCATCCGCTTTTTTTAAAGTTCTGGCCTCTGCCCACTTAGTGAAATAATCAGTGGCTATGATTATATAGCAGACTTGTGATGGATGAGCTGCTGGACTTATAGGCCCCATAAAATCTATTCCCCATTTCTCAAATGGTTACTTGACAATGATGGGGGTTAGTGGCATCTTGTCTCTTTTTTGCGGATGGCAAAACGTTGGCATTCTGCCCTTCTTTTGGCAAACTCATTGGCATCCCCAAATAACGTGGGCCACCAGAGTCTAGCTTGGAACACCTTCCAAGTTGTAATTTCTCTGGCAAAATACCTACTTGCTATCCCGGAATGAGACTCTTCCAGTATGGTCACGAATTCATCCTCCCTTACACATCGTCTTGAGCACATTGTCTTTGCCCAGTCTATACAACTCACCAGCAATCAATTGATATGGAGCTGCAAGCTTGATAAGCCTTTGCATCTTATCCTTATTTAAGGGTATGTTCTGAGGGAAGCCATAAGCCAGATACTATGAAATCTCTTCGCTCCACTCTGGTATCATATCCAATTTGAATAGGCAAGCATCAGGGAGGTCATCGTCTACACCAGTAGTAGCTGGTTCTCCATTTGGAACTTTGGACAAGTGGTCGGCCAACACATGTTTTCCCTTCCTTACCAACGTGTGATTCTTCCCGTGGTGCAAGGTTTATTTACTAGATATAGCAAGGCTTGATGGTCCACAAAAAATATGAATTTGTTAGCCAAGAGATAATGTCGGTATTTCTTGACTGCATAGACCATGGCCAATCCTTCTCTTTCGGTAGTGGTGTAGTTCACCTATGCATCATTCAATTGACGGTTAGCAAAGCAAACTAGATAGTCCAACTTGAATTCACCAGGTTGGGCTAGAACACAACCAATGGTAAAATTTGATGCATCGATGTGTACGTGGAATATAAGATCCCAATCGGGGGGTCGCAAAATGGGTGCGCTTGCCAAGGCTTGCTTCAGACGATCATAAGCCTCTTTTGACACTTCTCGGTCCACTCAAAGATAATGAGCAGTTTATACAAAGGTCTGCTGGCTATCTCCGCATAAAATATGATGAAGCATGGATAATAACCCACATGACCCATAAACCTTTGCACACCTTTGTAGTTGGTGGGCGGTGGTAGTTCCAAGCTTAACTTGACCTTGCTATCATTAGTGGATATGCCATTCTTTGAGACTATGTGTCCTAGTATCACACCATGCTTGACCCAGAACTGGCACTTCAAAGGGTTTAGTGATATCTGATATAATTGGCAACGTTCAAACAACTTCCTCAAACAGTTCAAATGATCTTTACATTGAGAATGTGCACATAGATCATCAATAAACACTTCCAACCACTTTTGCAAGTAGTCTTTAAAAGCGGTGCACATCAATCTTTGAAAGGTTGCCGGGGCATTTGTAAGACCGAACGGCATAACCTTGTAAGCAAATGTTCCCCACATGGTATTGAAGGCAGTCTTATGTTGGTCTTCTGGTGCTATGGACACCTGGTTGGACCTTGAAAACCCATCCATGAAGTTGTATGCTTCCTTTCCAGCAGCCACTCTTTCCAGGACATGTTTGGTATACGGCAATGGGTAATGGTCCCTTCGAGTGGCTACATTTACTTTCTTAAGATCGACACATACTCTCAATTTTCCATTCTTTTTAGGCACTATCACAATGGGTGATAACCAATCCGTATGTTCGATCTCATAGATAAAGTTAGCAGCAGCAAAATGAGCTTATCGATTTCCTCCTTTACAATTGCTGCATACTTTGGATTCATTTGGTATGGTTTCTGCCTAGTAGGCCGTGATCCTTCCATAATTGGAATTGTATGTTGTACCACCTCGGGCGGTACCCCTTTCATTTCCTTATAGTTCTAGGTGAAACAATCCTTGTACTCCTTGAGAAGAGCAATAAGCTCTGCTTCTTTTATAGAGGTCAAATCTTTGGCAATATATACGGATCTTGCTTCTTCTGCAATATCAACCTCCTTGACTTCTGTCGAGCCATCGTATGATGTCGAGAGCCCTTCCTCTCTTAACCTAATGGTTGTTAACATGGCCACTCTTCTATCATCAATTGTAAAGTTCTTGAAATGGTTAGGCATTGAGAGTACATCCATTTTGTCCTCATTGTTTTTTTTTGTTTCTTCCATGATTGTCTTGGCCTCACGTTCTGCCTCTCTGCCAAAGCTTTGTTGCATTTTATGCATCCTGTTTTTGTAAGTTTAGGTGTATCGGTTTTCTTAAGGGTTTCTGCTCTAGATTCCTCGTCCTTCTACCAAGGATGGCAGAACCTCATCCATATTCTCCATTGGCCTTAGACCTCCTTCGACCCATTCTTTTACATTTCTCCATTGGCCTTAGACCTCCTTCGACCCATTCTTTTACATTTGTCCATAGGGTGGGTGATGAGGTTCTACCAAGGATGGCAGAACCTCA
Source organism: Cibotium barometz (assembly GCF_041138505.1). Lineage (NCBI taxonomy): Eukaryota > Viridiplantae > Streptophyta > Polypodiopsida > Cyatheales > Cibotiaceae > Cibotium > Cibotium barometz. Next base: position 26,796,695 of record NC_141084.1, read on the forward strand.
TCCATATTCTCCATTGGCCTTAGACCTCCTTCGACCCATTCTTTTACATTTCTCCATTGGCCTTAGACCTCCTTCGACCCATTCTTTTACATTTGTCCATAGGGTGGGTGAATTGCATAATAATTGACCCAAGGGCATCTGGACAAGCGTGGATAACACAGCTGCTAGGCTTCCTATATCCCTAGGTTCCTTAGTTAGAGTGTTCTTCCCATTGAGGTGTCTCGTATTCTTCCATAGGGAAGAAATGAATGGATCCCCCCAATTCATTTTCCTCGAACAATCTAGTCATTGTGTTTGTTTGGGAGTCTGCTTCAGTTTCTTCCAAAATCGGGGTGGGTAGGTTCAAGGCTCTAGTGCGGGGCGGTACATCCCGTGTGGTATCCCTTACTCGGCTGACCCTAGGCTCAGCTTTATAAATTTGTTGGTATTTTTCAACTAGGGCCTTGGCATCTTCTAACTTCCTTATTTCTTCGTCAGTAGCATTAGGATATTCACCAACCCCCCTTGGGGTTGTTGGTTGTTCTCCTTGTTTTCCCCAGTCTAACCCTTCCAAATTGATCCCTTGGCTCCCCTCTTCCTTTGATTGTGTGGATCCGGTCTCAATTGTATCTTCTTCGGCTCCATCTTGGATTGTAACCCGTGTGTCTCCCCTTTCCTAATTTCTTCACTCTTCTCCTATGACCAGATTTGGAAATAGTAGCATCCATTGGTTTCTCCCTTTGTCACCCGATTGAGCTTGAGCTCGTGTTAGGACATTAAGCAGTGTGATCTTCCCAGATTGTACACTAATGGTACGAATGGTGGCCTGATTAATAGCAGAAAGCTGAACCGCTTACTCCTTAGGGACAATCTTTGATCAGATGATCAATTCCACACTTAGTGCAAGTGAGCACTGGCATGTCATTGGTTGTGGTCTCACTACTTGTTGTGGTTGATGTGTATGAGTCATATTCTTATTTGGGCATTTGCCTACTCGATGTGGCCCAGCACAACCATGGCATTTTAAAGGTCCTTCTCAGATTGAGGTTATTTCCTTGCCCTACCACAGTACCGTGGTTTGAAACATAGGTACTGACTTATTATTCTGTAGGACATAATACTTTGGCGTGACCACCCATATTCTCATAGTATTCCTTACTAAATTCTAGTTCCCGTACTAGTTCAATATCTTTCGATGGCTCTTCAATCACTACTTGATTGATCTTGGCCTGTGGTGGTTATGGCGGTAGAATTGGTGGTGGCAAGGGCAAACCGTCTTGTACTACCCGGAACATCCCCTTTGGTAAGTAAGAAAGGTTGGGTTGTACAGCAGTGGCAGTGGTTTGCACAGGTGCCGGCAAAGCCAGTGGGGCTCTATTTGCTTGCAGTTGTGATATATTTTGAAACCTTGGAAATCTACACGATGATGTGTCATGATTGCCCAATTTTACACAATGTGCACAATACAACAATGGTCTTGCCCTTAACTGTGGACATTCAGTGGTGGTATGGTTTAATCTACACAACATGGAGCACCACACTAGTTTCCTTCGGGGGTAAAGGTGACTATGTCCATGGCCCGACATCTCTCTTCCTTCCCTTATCTTTAGTTTCTCTAATATAGCATTACTGAGCTCATCCACAGTCATATGTTTGACTTGTTTGCTTCGAGTTCCAATTTCTTGATGACACGCGAAGTTGTGGTTGTTTACTGTTGATGTTCTAATATCCTCAGGTTGTGGCAATTCTAACATGTTATCTTCATATTCGATTGCCAATTTGCAACATGCATCCAGGGTAGCTGGCCTGGCTAGTACCAAGTAATCATGCATTTTATGGTCCCTAACCCCTCTCCTGAAACAAGGTAACCATTGATCATCTGTCAATCTTTCCCGAATTTTGCATCTTGAATTCAAGTGTTTCAGGTGAGAAACATAGTCTCTCATAGACTCATCTTCTTTCTGTTTGATGTTATGTAGTTGGGCCACAGGGCTCCACCTCACCACTACGTGCAAAGCTGGGCACAAAAATGTTTTTTAACCTGGTGAAGTTAACCTTGTCCTCAGGCTTAAGGGTTCTGAACCATTGATGAGCTTTTCCTTCTAAGGTCAAAGAAAAAGCATGTATCATGGTCACATCACTAACTGGTCCATAGGTTTCACATGTAGATTCAAAAATCTCTACATGCTGGATAGGATCTCCATCCCCAGAGAATATTTGGACAAGTTTTGAGATGATATGGGGCTACATCTAGGAAGGTCGAGGTTCTAAGGTAGAACCCAACTCCCTGGCCATCCCCCTACCCATCTTAGCAGCAATATTTAACAAGTCTGTCCTTGTTGTGGCTCCATTAAGGTCCATGGCTGGATCGTTTCTAGGTCTCTCGAGAATTTGCCCCTCCCTTCCTAGACCTCGTCCCCTACCTATATTGGCTATTCTTCGTATCTCAGGTTCGTGGACTTGTCTGATTGTGGTATCCTGGTGAGATTCCCCAATAGTAGCTTCGGTGCGTCTTTGTGTAATTAAGAGCTCCATATCTTGTAGGAATGTAGGGTGATTGATCATTAGCTCTATGTCATTCTTGGTATAGAGCCGGTCCTCAACTTCTACAGCCAAGTTGGCTATGTTACCCTCTTCTTCTCTAGTTGTAACCCCTTCCTCTATTCTGGTCCTCATTGATGGGTTCTAGGTTCGGAATATCCCCATCGCCTCTACCTGTAGTAATTTCAGATTCCTTTCCTCGTGATTGGAGATGGTTAACATTATCTGTCTCCTTTTTGTCAGCTCTTGTCCTACGAGTATCAAGCTCCTGTTTTCTTAAGCTCAATTCTCGGAGTTTTTTCCTGGTTGGCTTTGACCCTTCCATGATTGGAATCGTATGCTACACTACCTCAGGTGGTACCCCCTTCATCTCCTTGTAATTCCAAGAAAAATAGTCCTTAAATTCCTTAAGGAGGGCAACAAGCTCATCTTCAGCCCCCGAAGTCAAGTCCTTGGCAATGTATACGGGTCTAGCTTTCTCCCCTGGTCTCGCAATATCAATTTCCTTGACTTCTGTCTCGGACCATCGTATGATGTGGATAGCCCATCCCACTTAACCCTTGTTACTGTTAGTCGGACCACTTTCCATTCATCTCAATAGTGTAGGTTTTGAAGTGGTCAGGTACTAAGAGCAAGTTTGGTTTGTCCTCATTTTCACTTTTTGTTTTAGTCATGATCTTTCTAGCCTCACATTCTGCTTCTGCCAAAGCTTTATTGTGTTTTTGATGCCCAGCTTTTGTAAGCTTGGGTGTTTCTAGCTCTTGAAGGGTGACTCTCTCCTTGTGTCTTCCTTCCAGTGAATGATTTACACAACTCCTCACCCTAATCCTTAGAAAACTCATCGTGTATCTTAGTGGCCTCAAGGTATCTCAGCCACTGGGCATCTGTGGATTTTCTTCATAAATAGGGCATTTCATCGAGCAATATATCGTTTCTGTTTTCACCATCTTCTGATGTGTTGAGCGTTGGTATGGCCTTGTGTTATGGTCTCTTCTATGCTAGAGGTCTCCTCTTATGATGCTTCATTAATGGTTTGCCAATTAACCATATAGATAGAGGTTGTTAGGGACAGTTCCAGATTCCACATACTGGGTCCCCCTGGGTTACATCGTAGCTAGCACATACATCCAGTTTTCACTGAAGTCCGAAGGAGGAAGTGACGCATACATTTCCGTTTCCTCTTCTTCCTTGGAATTTTCCACCATGGGCTAGCATATTTGTACAAATGTGGTCCGTTCCGTTGTGACCGAATCATTGCCGAACAATTTCCCTTCCATGGGATGTGCTTTCCATGTTCTCATATCTATCTTTAAAATTTGTGAATCCCTACACAGATACACAAGATCTAATACCCAGTCATGCACCAATTTGGATTTTCATGTTCTCATATCTATCTTTAAAATTTGTGAATCCCTACACACATACACGTGATCTAATGCCCAATCATGCACCAATTTGGATTCCCTCATAAAGGGTCTCTCCAATATTATGTCATATGAGTTCGGTTGGTGCAAGAAGTCCATTACCACAAATGTATGATGGTAGCAAAACGTAAAGATCCATTTTAAAAAAGAGTATCTGAATATTCTCTCTCTAGAATATTTTCTCTCTCTATGTCAAAATAGGCAGAGACAAGATCTTTTATATTTCTGAAGAGGGGATTGATTACAGGGGAAGATGCTGGACATCTTGAGAGGATGGGGAGGAATCTTACAGATCAGATTAATATCTCCTACATGGAGCCTCTCTTTGACATAGTGGTAACCTACTTTAATGTGTTTAGTCCTAGTATGAAAGATAGGATTCTTTGCAAGTATCATTGCGCTACTGTTAGTGAGAATAGGAGTAGGGGTGTTGATAGGGACACAAAGGTCCTCCTTCAATCTTCTCAACCACACACATTCAACTATCTAGTGAATGCTACTCTATATTTAGGTGTCATAGTAGTGAATGCTACTATGTATTCAGCTTCACAGGATGATGTTGCCATAGTTAGTTACTTGTCATCACTGAGCTAAGATATGTACAAATTGTTGAGAAAGAAGAAGTAATCACCTACACTTCACGCATAGTAATCACCTACCCAGTTATAATCATTGAAGGCATGTAGTTCTAAATCACCCCCTTGGCATAGAACAATCCAAGATATTGAGTATGAATCCAAGATACATTTAACTACTTGGGCAATGCATAAACTTTTAAAGTTGTGACACACTATGTTGGATGTTTGGCCAGTAGTTGCATAAGTAAATTAGCCATCCAATAGCTTGATTATAAGTGGTTATGTCGAATGGTTCACCGACATCCTATAGACTAAGCTTTGCCTCGGTGTAGAGATTAGTTTGTAACTTTTTGTATTGAACCTCTTAAGCAGTGCCTTAATGTACTATATATAAAATATATACCCAAGGAGTAGTACCAAACACCAAGTCATTTGATATCTCAAAATTTGAGGCAAGGTCAGCCTTAAAAGCTGTAATGAAATCCTTATTGGTGCCAATCACTATCATACATAGAGGATAACAACAAGCAAATCTTGCTTCTCCTTTTTCACATATAAAGTGTATTTTGTAAGACTATTTTAAAATCTATGTCTAGTCAAATAGGCACAAATCTTCTAGTACCAAGCTCTAGGAGCTTGTTTTAAACCATATAAAGCATTATTATGGCAAGGTGCTTCTAACCCATCTTGGCATAAGCATAGATTCATTGATTGTTGATCTTTCAACATTCACTATATCTTCCAACTAGTTTGAAGTTGGTGCATCAAATCCTTAAGCATTCCCCCCTTGCAATACAAACAAGGATCAATAGGCAAAATGTAGCATTATATGGTAGTGATGTGTGTGAACACACTTCGGATTGCCAGGGCACTTTTTCCCTCACTAAGAGGTTTTTTCCCCCGTGCATATGTACACCCTCTTATCTACTCATTTTGGGGTGTGTACTTATCTTTTGTATTTAGCACACATTTGTTCATTCTAATATAGTAAGTTCATGTGCTCTCAAGCTTCTCTATCTTGTGTGCATTGTTGCAACCCTAACCCTAATTTTAGCACAAAATATACTAAGAATCAATAGATATTGGCATAGGTAATTACCCATCAAACTTGTCTGGAGAATTGGCAAAGGCATGCTTATTGAATTCCATCATTGGATAGATAGAATCCTCTACAAAAATGGCATCCCTACTGATAATAATCTTCTTTGTGAGAGGATTGTAGAGACGATAACCTTTACTTTCAACACTATAACAAAAAAAGAACCATTTCACTACCTTTTCATCAAGTTTATGCATGATGGAGATGTTGTTTTGAGCTATAAATCGATGTACTCTCTTACTCTCATTGTAGGGAGAACTGTAATGCAATTTATTCTTATTTCTTTGAGTTTTTATGTTTATCTCATCATTATAATTTTGCCTATCTTAGTATATCAATTTCTTCATTTAAGTTAGCTCCTTATAAGTCTAGATATTGAAGCAAGGTTCCTAGACTCTTCCTTTTGTGTGTGTCGGACAAGAGTTAGTTCTTCTTATTAGATTAGAGAGAAGAGCGAATATGCATGTGGCATCTATTATTAGGTTTCTTCTTTGATTAGAGTTAGAGAGAAAGAGAGAGTATTCATGTGGCTCTACTATTGTTAGGAGACTTCACTATATGCTCTTTGCATGATTAGGGATTCTCTTCGCAAAGTTTCATTGAGATAGCTTGCCTCTCATAAACAAGGATAAAGTTGCTAAGTAGCACGCATCTATGTCACTACTAAAATATTTGAGTAATAGCTTCTCTTCATAGCCCATTTTATTTCTAGGTTCTAACTTGTGTAAGATATTAATCAACATTTATTTGGCCATAGCTCATTGAAATGACACATTTTACATAGCCTATAGACATCCATTTTGGTGCCAAAATGAGCATGTAAATGTGTCCTTATTACGAAGGCACGAGACATGGGAAAATATGGTGGAAGAAACCCAAGATGAGCCATGGGAAAATGTGGTGGAAGAAGCCCAAGATGAGCCATGGGAAAGCCATGCAACAAGAATTAACAAGGGATTGAAATCTTGGACAAGGAGGAAATGCAATGGAGGAAAAAAGGCTAAAGATTGGGGACCTCTATTTATCAAAAGTTTGAAGGCACAGATCACTATACAAGTCAATTTTTGACACTTTAGGCCTCCTTCTTCTACCGGATTGAGTTAAAGCCATGAGCTCTGGCAAAGCATATGTAATTTAAACTATCATGTGTGTTGAAATTAGAGCAATGTGATGAGCTATGGTGGATCAAATACTAGAATCAACATCATTAACAAAGTGATTAGGCAATAATTAAGACATGAGTAATTAGCAAATAGCTTAATGTAGGCATGGATAATCAAAAACCAGCAAATTCTCATTAGGGCAATGCCTCAATTTATACATCCAAGCATCTAATCCCACTGATTTCTCCTTGATTCACTCCACCTCTTTTCCCTGATTCTCTCCACCTCTTCACTTTTCCCAGAATATCTCCACACTTCCTAAATCTTCTCATGCTACCCTTTATTCTCTCCCAGTAGATTCCTAAATCTTCTCATGCTAACCTTTATTCTCTCCTAGTAGATTCTTCTCACCTTTTCACATGTTCTTTCACATTTACACATTCTCTTTTACAGCCTCTAACCAAGGGCTTGTTCCCGCACACACCCTATTCACTTGTATTTTCAACACCTCCCCTCAAGTGAATACTCCTAGAACACCTAGACCCTATACCAAGTTTCCCTCCTTACTTGATAGTCTGTGAGACTAGTGTCTAGCACAACTCCCCTCAAGTTATCTTAGCACACCTGGACCCTATACCAAGCTTCTCTCTTACTTGATAGCGTGCGACCAGTGCCTCGAGTCCCTAAACTCATAGTCCTTGACAATCTCTCTCTCTATGTGTCCAAGGCTTACTATAGTTGCCCGCGACCTTGACTAAAGTGCTCACACATACATCTATCTACCACGTGGCCTACATCATCGGTGGCTCAGCAGAGGTGGTTTTACTTTGTTGCTCGCGACCTTGACTAAAGTGCTCACACATACATCTATCTACCACGTGGCCTACATCATCGATGGCTCAGCAGAGGTGGTTTTACTTTGTTGGGACAGGTTACATTGGGTTGTGGGGTCTCTCTCTCTCTCTCTCTCTCAGAGATTTTCACATGGCTCCTCACTCTTTGGAGCCTCACATCTTCTCTTGTCTTTAGTCTTCTTGTCGTGGCAGCTTCTCTCTACACGTCCGTCTCTTCTTTTAGTCTTCTTGTGGCAGCTTCTCTTCTTGTGTCCATGTCTTCCTTCAATGCTTCCTCTAGATCTTCTTGGTGTGGATCTTTCTCTTGGAAGGAGATGGCCATGAGCTTGTCCATTAGGTCTTCTTGCTCCATGTGAGCAACATGTTCAAATGTTTTGCTGACAGTTCTTTTGGGCTTTTGATGTTTATCTTGTATCATTATGCAATGCAAACCCAAATTTATGCGGGAGGTCTTACCTCTTGCCTTATTCTGGACAAGGGCAGTGTCTAATCCCATATTTACACTGATGTAATGTGCCCAATACATAATGCATATAGCATCCATTCTTATGCACATTCCCAAATATAACTCTGGCTGTGAATAATCTTGAAATTGAGTGAGATTTACAGGCATTAATCAAGGGCCAGAAATTACATTAAATCAAGGGTAACCAATTTGTACGGAATGGTTGGAGTATCAAACCAACTCTTAGATTAACAAATTAATCCACTGTTTTATGTGCAAAAAATAGAGTATGCGGGGAGTCCAGATTTGATGCCTTAGACTTCAAATGAGCTCAAATGCTTTCAAAGCCATCAATAGCAATGAGTCTAGTAGAGGATTAAGCTAATAAACACAAGATTTGACCAAATATTGAATGCTCTGTTTTACCAAAGTCACCTGTAGATTTGATGAAGAGCTTGGATCTCACTATAGACTTGATGAAATTGAATTCTGACTTCACCAGCTTGTAGAGCATGCTTGAAAACCCCTGGAGCTATGAGGAATTAGAGCAATTTGATTTGTGGAAGTAGAACTCTTTGATTTGCTGTGCAGAAAAAAGGCGCCCAGTAATCAGCGAAAATCGTGAGCTTCATCCGGCGGTTTGACGTTTTGTCTTGATGGGCTGAATCATGGGGATGATGGCTGTTTGTGGCTAGAAGGGATTGGCCTAATATTGAGTGTGTAAAGAGCTAGAGCTCCTCCACCAACTGGGGGTACATAGGCTAGTCGAAAAAAGAGGGAAAATTATAATTTTCTACTAATCCTAATTAGCAAAATGATTAGCAAGATAATGGGCTCACAAAATGATGGATTCTAGGCATGGCTCTGATACCATGTTGAAATTAGAGCAATGTGATGAGCTATGGTGGATCAAATACTAGAATCAACATCATTAACAAAGTGATTAGATAATTAGTGATTAACAAAGTGACTAGATAATAATTAAGATGTAATTAGTGACTAATTAAGATGTAATTAGTGAGTAATTAGCAAATAGCTTAATGTAGGCATGGATAATAAAAAACCAATAAATTCTCATTAGGGCAATGCCTCAATTTATAGAGTTTACATCCAAGCATCTAATCCCACTGATTTCTCCTTGATTCACTCCACCTCTTTTCCGTGATTCTCTCCACCTCTTCACTTTTCCCAGAATATCTCCACACTTCTTAAATCTTCTCATGCTACCCTTTATTCTCTCCCAATAGATTCTTCTCACCTTTTCACAGGTTCTTTCACATTTACACATTCTCTTTTACAGCCTCTAACCAAGGGCTTGTTCCCGCACACACCCTATTCACTTGTATTTTCAACAATGTGGGCATAAGGACTAAATTTAAAGTGGATTACACATTCACAAAGAATGCATGATTATGTTTTATTAGCTTTTCCTATTAATAAAAGAGATTAGAAATGAGATTTGTGGATTTTTTTGCATAGTTTTGGGTTGGTTTAAGTTTTATTTAGGTGTCGAGGGATGTTTTGGTGAAGGCATGGTTACATCAGGCCTCCTATTTTTTCCAGGGAGAGAGCAAGCCTCTCTTCTAGATCGTAGAGTTTTTCTTGGAGTGTGAGGAGAGGCTTTACTAGTTTTGGTCCTTGATGCATTGAAAATTGAGTGAAGGTATGAGGCCATTTCCAATTTTGAGTGAAGGTATGAGGCCATTTCCAATTTTGCAAGTATTTTGCTCAAAATTATTAAATTTGGTACAAGAAGTTTTTATGCTTTGCACAAAGGAGTTCAAGATGGGGTGTGTGGTGAAAAAAAAGAGCTATTGTAGAAGCTAGTTGTAAGCAAAAGAAGGGTGATATTGTTTAATTAATGCTCATGAAGTTGAGTCCTTTAGTAAATTCAAGATATGGATATTAATGGTTAAAAAATGAGATAGTTAAGAAGCTAAAGAAGTTTTAGATGGATCGGGTGGAAAATTCCCTTCAATGGGACTCACAGAACTGAGTGGGCAATAAAGCACCACCTTACAACCACATATACTCCAAAGTAGAATAGCATTATAGAAGAACATAAGTCAATATGGCACAAAGTCATAGCATTATAGAAGAGCATAAGTCAACTCCCTTCAATGGGACTCACACAATGTTAGAAATGTGGTGCCTAGATGCACAAGATTTGTGTACCAAGGGGGGGTGTGAAGAGAGCATGTGAATCCACTCCTAGATGGTGGAGATGAGATATTATCAATGTGTGGAGGATAGAGATGATGAGGTGGCATCATTTGAAACCACATGGTTTGTATTCCTTTGGCTATATCTAGAGCCATAATCTATATCTAGAGCCATAATCTAATGATGAGGTGGCATCATTTGAAACCACATGGTTTGTATTCCTTTGGCTATATCTAGAGCCACAATCTAATGAAGAAAAACATGCTTTTGCAAGTCGTGATAACTTGCTTATGCACTAACACCATCATTAACACACTCATCCTTTCTCTCTCATGCACTAAACAATGCCTTTTCTCACATATCATCCACCATAGCCTTCATCTTGCACTTGTCTTGCGCTCTCAAAGCATGGTTTTCAAGTTGATATCAGAGCATTTTTGATCCTAGAAACATCCTTCATCATTCCCCCAACCATTGCTTGAGGTCCTTTGAACTAATCACCCACTAATCCCTCATTAACCACAAGCTTATCCTCTCAAGCTTCCATGGAAGCTCCACCATCGACTAAACTTCTGGTTTGTGTAGCTGCTTAAAGTGAACCATTCTGCGTGAAACTTGGAACAAGGCTTCTCAACCACTGAAGCTTCAAAAGACCTAACACAATTTGAGGGTAAAGAGGTGAAACCAGGCACCATTTTGCTAAGAAGTCATCACCAACTATGCGGCAGTTGTTGTAAAGGAGGAAATAGACAAGCTCATTGCTGTGCGGATTTCATCTATGAGAGAGAACATACGGATTGGTTGTCACCAATCGTAATAGTGCCAAAAAAGAATGAAAAACTTAGGGTATGTGTTGATCTTAAAAAGGTCAACGTAGCTACTAGGAAGAAAGACCATTATCCCCACTACCCTTTACGGAACATGTTTTGGAGAGAGTGACTGGTGAAGAAGCTTACAACTTCTTGAATAGATTCTATGGCTACAATTAGGTGTCCATAGCACCAGAAGACCAGCATAAGACAACTTTTAATACAATGTGGAAGACATTTGCATACAAGGTTATGCCCTTCGGTCTCACTAATGCCCTAGCAACATTCCAATGATTGATGTGCACAGCCTTCAAAGACTACTTAAAAAAGTGGTTGGAGGTATTCATTGAGGATCTGTGTGCACACTCTCGATGGGCGGACCATCTGGCTTGCTTAAGGAAAGTGTTCAAGCGATGTCGACTATATCTTATATCCCTGAACCCTTTAAAGTGTCAATTTTGGGTCAAACATGGTGTGATATTGGGACACATTGTCTTAAAGAATGATATATCCACGGATGATAGCAAGGTCAAGTTGATATTAGAGCTATCACCACCCACTAATTTTACAAAGGTGTGCAAAGATTTATGGGCCACATGGGGTATTACCGTCGCTTCATAATTTTCTATGCTGAAATTGCCAGGCCATTGTACAGGCTACTCATTGTCTTTGAATGGACTGAGGAATGCCAGGAAGTATATGATCGACTGAAGCAAGCATTGGCGAGCGCACCAATTCTATGACCCCCAAATTGGGACCTCATATTTCATGTGCATATTGATGCATTAAACTTTGCTATTGGATGCATACTAGCCTAGCCTGGTGAGTTCAAATTGAACTATCCACCAGTATGCTTCGCTAGTCGTTAGTTAAATGATGCAGAGGTGAACTACACCACCACAAAGAGAGAAGGATTGGCCATGGTTTATGCTGTCAAGAAGTATCGACATTACTTATTGGCCAACAAATTCGTGGACCATCAAGCCTTATTGTACTTAGTGAATAAGCCTTGCACCACGGGAAGAATCACACGATGGTTGCTGTTATTGTTGAAATTTGACTTTACAGTCACCACGGTAAGAAAAGGAACACAACATGTGTTAGCCGATCATGTGTCAAGAGTTCCAAATGGGGAACCAGCAACAACTGGTGTTGAAGATGATCTCCCTTATGCTTGTTTATTCAAACTGACATGGTTCCCGAATGGAACGAGGAAATATCGAATTATCTAGCTCATGGTTTTCCATAGGAAATACCTTTGAACAAAGATAAAATGTGGTAGCTTATTAAGCTTGCTGCACCTTAACTGATTGCGGGAGAACTATATAAGCTAGGAAAAGATAATGTGCTAAGAAGATGTGTGAGAGAAGATAAGTTCGTCTCATAAGATATTGGATGAAGATCATTTAGGGATAGCAGGCGGGCATTTTGCTGGAGAGATCTTGGATTGCAAGGTACTTCAAGTAGGATTATGGTGGCCTACATTATTCAGATATGCCATAGAATTTGTCAAAAGGTGCGAAGAATGTCAGTGTTTTGCTATCCCACAACAAAAGGACAAGATGCCGCGCTCACTCCTATTATTGTAAGACAACCCTTTAAAAAATGGGGAGTCGATTTTGTTGGACTATTAGTCCCCTGGCACATCCATCACAAGCCCGATATGTGATCGTGGCCAGAGACTATTTCACAAAATGGGCAAAAGCCAGAGCCTCGAGCTGATGCATAAACACAACAACAAAATTATTATACGAGCAAATTATCTCGAGGTTCGGCTGCCCATTAGAATTAGTTATAGTAATCACGGCTCACATTTTATTAATGAGATGACTGATCATTTACTTGCAAGATTCTTAGTGGTCCATCGAAAATCATCACCTTATTATCCACATGCTAATGGTCAAGCAGAGAGTATAATTTTTTTTATGTACTATCTTGATAAAAACCTGTGAAGCAAGTCGAACGGATTAGGAACATAAGCTGACAACAGCCCTATGGGCATACCGAACATCATATAAGGTAGTGACGGGATACACTCCCTTCCGTCTAGCTTATGGTGTTGAGGCAGTAATGTCTATGGAATACTTAGTTCTGAGTTTAAGGATTGTAGTACAAGAACATCTGATAGAGAATGCATTAGCTGAAAGGCTAATTGACTTAGAGAAGCTTGATGAGACCAGGCTAATAGCATCGCATGGACTTATGGTTGAGAAACTACGTAAGAAGAATTGGTTTAACAAAAATTTGAAACAAAAAAATTGGAAATGGGGGACCTTGTGCTCATATATGGTGTAGGAAGCACCAGGAAAAAGAAACTCAAATACTGAGGCCTAGGACCCTTCCGAGTGTCTGAGATCACACCTCAGGGGTCAGTTAGAATTGAGACAATTGATGGCATACAGATGGACGGTTACGTTAATGGAAGAAAACTTAAAAAATATTTTGGACCATTGACCCAAGAGATACTCTTGCAAGAACATCTCTTAAAACAACAAAAACAGCTCGCAAAGGAAAAAATCCAGCAAGCTCAAGAAGAGGCTAAGGCAAGGGAGGCCAAAGCTAAACAATTACTTCGAAAGAGACTGTTACATGTTAGTATGGCCTCCTTGACTCTCTCGGATGAAGAGGAACTGAACATTTAGCCAACATGACTCAAGGGTGGAACTTACTATACAGCTAAAGGCCATGCAATGAGCATTGCACAAATAGATACGGAATTAAGCCATAACTTGATCTCGTATGAAACATGGGTAGCATTAGATAGACCAAGCCTTGAACCCACTGATGCGTAAGTATGCAATGTGCACTTGATAACTACGAGAGATGAGGGATTCTTAAGTGTTAACATTTCCATTAGAAATAATTCCTTGTCTGGGAAGGTGTTTGTTATGCCTGCAGGTTCCATGGAAGAGGAAACGATTCTAGGATGATCCTTGATCTGCGCCAGCAAATGTAATATCCAATGGGAAAAGAGGACAACGTTGTTGAACGAGGGTGACAAGGTCATGTCCATACCCTTATGGAGCCTGACAAACAGAGGGAAACATATCATGATTGACGAAAAAACAATACCGAATATAGTAACATTAACTCATGAAATAGAACAAGCATCACTCCCACAAAACTTACATAAACAATACCCAAAGTCTCATGGTACACAGAAGTGGGTGCCCAATGTTCAACTCAAAAACCAATCCCACAAGAAGGAGAAGAATAATAATATGGGGACAACAAGAAAAATCCACAAAGAAATCAAAAGTCAGACCTGGCTTACACAAACAGATTGGCAGGACTCCAGGCATACCAATAGCCCACAAGATTTCCATGAGAAATGGGTTTGAAAAGACTTACTACACGAGGACAAGGATACTACCAAGGCAATACGGCAATATGGTTACCCAAACCCCACTTAGTGGGCCACTACCACAAGCAGTTCCAGTAACAAAGGAAAGAGTAGTAAAAGCATACAACATCAACTCCCAACCCATGTGGGAACTTCGCCAACCTTGGTGTGGAGGAAAAAGACAACTCAACAAAATGGGTTGGGAATTGCCAAAGCAATGTCGGTAACCACTTCGGTCACATAACTGAATAGGGAACCTAAAGGTAGAAACAAAGAAGTTCAGCAAAGGGACACTAATAAAAGCCCCCAACCATAGGACCCAGTAATAACATTGTTCAGTTGGGTGGAAGGAAGAATAAAAAACTCCCACATGGAGCTAAAATGATTGCATTAACAACTACCTAGAAGTGCCAAGGTGTCACCTTAGTTTTCATGTGGCAATAAAAAATGAAGGTATCCAATTGTTGCACAATGGGTACAGGGTAAGCTGGGTATCATTCACTCATTATGTGCATGTTTGAATGACTGAGCATGTAGAAAAACACGCAAGACCTGATCTCACGAAACCTCAATTTACGGAACCTCAGTTCACGTAACCACTTCTCATGAAACCACCTTTCATGGGGCAACTTCTCTCACGACCCGTAGGTTCGCAGAACTACCCAGACCCCGCACCTTCATGCCACAGCTTTAACCTGTCAATTAATGCACCTTGTGAGTACTCCTACACTAACACACTTCTTATTTCAACTAACCAATTAACCATTAACGCACCTTGTGAGTACTCCTACACTAACACACTTCTCATTTCAACTAACCGATTAACCATTAACCCATAAAAGAAAAGAAATGGTATCTACCCCACTAGTCAGGAGATTGATGTACTTTTCATGTACAAATGTCGGCCTCAAAATCAGAAGCTGTAGAGACCCCAGCTACCACTCAAGCTAGCGCTACAGGCTCCCCAGCAAGTCAGAAGAAGAATCCAATGATGCAGGTACCCAAATTGAATTTTTTGGGTCCATATGTCCAAGCCTTCCATGGGGCCATCATCGACAAAGAAGCCCTTACGGCCCATGGAAAGGTCACACTACATTACCACAGCCTAGAGTGCCTCCAAGTTCTGGAAGAGGTAGAAGTCAAGGCGAAGCTGGATAAGGTAGGCTTGGGGAGAATGGCGCAAATACTTCCAAGAAGCATCGACATGGAGCTCTGTGCCGAATATATAAAGACCTAGAACAAAGGCACCAAATGGGGCACTAGACCAAAGGTAGCTCCTGATCACGGAAGAACTCATACATGACGCTCTGCAGCTCCCGTGCAGTCAAAGTCCACGCCCACGCATTCCATAAAATGCCTTTAAATGCAATGCTAAAGAAGAGTTCTTATAACTCCAATGGGGCAGAGTACGAGAATATCCGGGGATGAGGCTACAGAAAAAGCCTGCAGGGCCATGTTACTGATAATGGACCGAGTGTCTGAGATCACACCTCAGGGGGGTCAGTTAGAATTGAGACAATTGATGGCATACAGATGGAGGGTTACGTTAATGGAAGAAAACTCAAAAAATATTTTGGACCATTGACCCAAGAGATACTCTTGCAAGAACATCTCTTAAAACAACAAAAACAGCTCGCAAAGGAAAAAATCCAGCAAGCTCAAGAAGAGGCTAAGGCAAGGGAGGCCAAAGCTAAACAATTACTTCGAAAGAGACTGTTACATGTTAGTATGGCCTCCTTGACTCTCTCGGATGAAGAGGAACTGAACATTTAGCCAACATGACTCAAGGGTGGAACTTATTATACAGCTAAAGGCCATGCAATGAGCATTGCACAAATAGATACGGAATTAAGCCATAACTTGATCTCGTATGAAACATGGGTAGCATTAGATAGACCAAGCCTTGAACCCACTGATGCGAAAGTATGCAATGTGCACTTGATAACTACGAGAGATGAGGGATTCTTAAGTGTTAACATTTCCATTAGAAATAATTCCTTGTCTGGGAAGGTGTTTGTTATGCCTGCAGGTTCCATGGAAGAGGAAACGATTCTAGGATGATCCTTGATCTGCGCCAGCAAATGTAATATCCAATGGGAAAAGAGGACAACGTTGTTGAACGAGGGTGACAAGGTCATGTCCATACCCTTATGGAGCCTGACAAACAGAGGGAAACATATCATGATTGACGAAAAAACAATACCGAATATAGTAACATTAACTCATGAAATAGAACAAGCATCACTCCCACAAAACTTACATAAACAATACCCAAAGTCTCATGGTACACAGAAGTGGGTGCCCAATGTTCAACTCAAAAACCAATCCCACAAGAAGGAGAAGAATAATAATATGGGGACAACAAGAAAAATCCACAAAGAAATCAAAAGTCAGACCTGGCTTACACAAACAGATTGGCAGGACTCCAGGCATACCAATAGCCCACAAGATTTCCATGAGAAATGGGTTTGAAAAGACTTACTACACGAGGACAAGGATACTACCAAGGCAATACGGCAATATGGTTACCCAAACCCCACTTAGTGGGCCACTACCACAAGCAGTTCCAGTAACAAAGGAAAGAGTAGTAAAAGCATACAACATCAACTCCCAACCCATGTGGGAACTTCGCCAACCTTGGTGTGGAGGAAAAAGACAACTCAACAAAATGGGTTGGGAATTGCCAAAGCAATGTCGGTAACCACTTCGGTCACATAACTGAATAGGGAACCTAAAGGTAGAAACAAAGAAGTTCAGCAAAGGGACACTAATAAAAGCCCCCAACCATAGGACCCAGTAACAACATTGTTCAGTTGGGTGGAAGGAAGAATAAAAAACTCCCACATGGAGCTAAAATGATTGCATTAACAACTACCTAGAAGTGCCAAGGTGTCACCTTAGTTTTCATGTGGCAATAAAAAATGAAGGTATCCAATTGTTGCACAATGGGTACAGGGTAAGCTGGGTATCATTCACTCATTATGTGCATGTTTGAATGACTGAGCATGTAGAAAAACAAAAAAATAGAAGGTATCAATCTTGCGCATTCATAATCTAGAAATGTTCACACCGTGAAGAACTGATCCAAAAATGTTCACGCTAAGCCAACCCTAAAAAGTTCACGCTGTGAATTGGTTCACAAAGGTTCACACAGTGAAAAGGTCATTTCTCATGGGCCAATCGAAAGATGCCACGTGGCTTTCTTCATTAAGGAAGCCACCTTGTTTACGGCTACGTTATAAAATCAAAATTCTTTACTTTCTTATCATTTTTGCATTGTGTGTCCATCACTATTCGCTTGAGACCTCGCTTTCAATCATCATCGTGCATTGTCCTTCCTGAATTTTCTAGATATAATCGACTGTCATCTATCAAGGTGGGAGCTTGGTCCATTTCCTTTTCGTATTCTTTTTCCTTTTTTATTTTGATGTTTATGTTCAATATCTTCTCAATAACAATTGTTGTACATAAATAACACCCCATTCGGTGGTTATTCTGAAAATTTCCTTACAATATCACTTGCATGCATCACAGTCTTTAATAACGAAAAAAATGGAAAACCGATACAATAACAGAAATCTACACCTTCACGGTTCACTGAAGTTTCATGAGACTACCACACCTGTAGTCTCACAAAACCTGAGTTCATGAAACTATAGTTTCACGAAACCTCTCTTCACAGAACCTCACTTCACAAAACCTGAGTTCATGAAACCTCACTTCACGAAACCCGAGTTCATGAAACTGTAGTTTCGTGAAACCTGTAGTTCACGAAACTGTAGTTTCACGGAACCTCATTTCATGAAGTTGTAGTTTCACGGAACCTCACTTCACGAAACCTGAGTTCACGAAACTATAGTTTCATGGAACCTCACTTCACGGAACTTCATTTCACGGAACCTCACTTCACAAAACTGTAGTTTTACGGAACCTCACTTCATAGAACCTCACTTCACGTACCTGTAGTCTCACACAGAACCTGAGTTCGCGAGACCTGATCTCACGAAACCTCAATTTACGGAACCTCAGTCCTCACGTAACCACTTCTCATGAAACCACCTTTCACGAGGCAACTTCTTACGACCTATATGTTTGCAGAACTACTCAGACCCCGCATCTTCACACCACAGCATTAACCTGTCAATTAACGCACCTTGTGAGTACTCCTACACTAACACACTTCTCATTTCAACTAATCGATTAACCATTAACCCAAAAAAAAGAAAAAAAAAGAAATGGTATCCACCCCACCAGTCAGGAGATTGATGTACTTTTCATGTACAGATGTCGGCCTCAAAATCAAAAGCTGTAGAGACCTTAGCTCTACCACTCAAGCTAGCGCTACAGGCTCCCTAGCAAGTCAGAAGAAGAATCCAATGATGCAGGTACCCAAACTGAATTTTTTGGGCCCATATGCCCAAGCCTTCCATGGGGCCATCATCAACAAAGAAGCCCTTATGGCCCATGGAAAGGTCACACTACATTACCATAGCCTAGAGTGCCTCCAAGTTCTGGAAGAGGCAGAAGTTAAGGCGAAGCTGGAGAAGGTAGGCTTGGGGAGAATGGCGCAAATACTTCCAAGAAGCATCGACATGGAGCTCTGCGATGAATATATAAAGACCTATAACAAAGGCACCAAATGGGGCACTATAACAAAGGCAGCTCCTGATCACGGAAGAACTCACACTCTGCAGCTCCCGTGCAATCAAAGTCCACGCCCACACATTTGATAAAATGCCTTTGAACGCAATGCTAAAGAAGAGTTCTTATAACTCCAATGGGGTAGAGTACGAGAATATCTGGGATGAGGCTACAGAAAAAGCCTGCAGGGCCATGTCACTGATAATGGGTCAAGTCATGGTGGATAGATACAACAGGGTGCCTTTGAATAGAATCACTAAGGTACATGAAGAGAAGGGGGAGAACTGGGCCTATTATATTCATAGAGAGATGGAGAACTATCTGAAGGCTCACCAGTCCAAAATTTGCAACCCATACCTGCTTACCCATGTTCTTACTCATGTGGCAAAAGGCCTCTCCCAGAGCCCGAACCAACATAGCAACTACAACGAGCAACTACAACTGGCACTATTGCCAAAGCAACCAACACTGACAAAACTGAAGAAATGCAAGAGGGGAAAGCTGTCTTAATGGAGACCCAGGCCATTATGAAGGAGATAAAGAAAGGGAGAAAGAAGAAGAAAGAAAAGAAAATGAGGGGGAGCATCCCAAACATAACTGCAGAATCACAAAGACTAGAGGCTGAGGTGGCGCAGGAAATGAGAACATACCAAGAAGCATTGCAAGAGGCCACAATCAGCCAAACCACACAAGAGCCCATGCAGCAAGTTACTGCCCCAATGAGCCCGACACAACTGATTTTCACGGACTATCCCCACTTAAGAATTCAGCTCTCTGGCGACACCATCGGCAAAGATAGAGCTCGAACAAGCAGCATCAATTCCAGTATAGGCTAAGGAAACGGCTCAAGTGCATGAACCAGCAGCCCATAATGATGTAAGAAAAAGACCAAGAAGTGTAGAACCATCAAGCCCAAGCAAAAGAAGGTGTTTGGAAGATGAGGAAAGAATACCCCAGTTGGCCTCCCTACAAAAAGTCGACTATCAACAATTCATGCAAGAAACAATGGAAGGTTTGGATGAGCTATTGAACCAACCACAGGTTGGGCTCAAAGAAGGCGCAAGCACAAGTGCACTATGGGAGTAGGAGCAAAATGTCTAGCGTTTCCACCTCCTCACAACACACATGCTCCATGATGGTAATGCTGCCCTTTGGAAGCAGGTTAACGAGTCAAACACACAAGTGTTAACCTTAAAGGACCACTTGGAAGCAGCTGAAGCCACACATAGAGATGTCATAATGAAAAGCTTGAAGACCACGGAGGAGTAAGAGAATAGATATAAAGCACTAGAGAGAGCAATAATGTGGTCCTTAGCCAAACCATTGTACAAAGGATCAAAGAAAATGCAGACCTCAAGGCAAAGCTAGAACAAGCTAAAGAGAAACTTCAAAAGGAGGCCACCCACACCCATGAGCTCACAGCACTTCATGCCCACCAAGTACAAGAGCTTCAACACAATTCCAGGGCCAAAGAAGAGGACCTGCAACACAACAGATCCAACAGCTATCCTCCAATCTGAAAGCAGCGGAGGACAAGGCAACTCACTTACAGCAAGAGAGAGAGCAATCGAACAAGGCACATGCAGAAAAAATAAGAACACTTAATGACACTATAAGTGCAAGTCAAGATGAAATGCAAAGGAAAGAATTGGCCCACCAAGAAGCAATGGCACAACTTACACAGCAACTACAAGATAGTCAGAGGTTGGCTGCTGCCGAAAGGCTCCAAAGAATCACAGAAGCTCAAGAATGCAAATCAATAGCCAAGCGTGCTCAAGAGGAAGCAACCCAGAGATTCGAGGAATTGGATGCTGCGAGGATGGTTCGTGGAATTGCAATATCAAACCTCCTCAGCAATAATGAATCTCGCTTACAAGAGTTAGAACGCCAGTTGGTAATCCAAGACAGAAGTCAGTGGTGGCTGGAGCCTATAGATGACCTATGCCTACTCCTTGAGCGTGCCTCGGCAGTTGCCAGTAACTCCTCAGGCCCCTCCTCAAACTCTCACTCTATTTTTGTCTACACTAACCCTCTCTTTACTTTAGTATAATAGAAATCTATCTAAAGACCTAGGCCTAGGTGAACTAACCCTTATTAAGCAGAATACTGAACGCGATACTGACCTTACAATAATAATGGGAATTTTGTGGGGGGATATAGTCTTAACTAATCCACAAGATATCTTCTTTTACCCATTACATCCTATTATGTTAAACCTTCATAGTTGGTATTGGGTACTCCAAAATTCTGAAATTCTGGACAACAGTGTTGAAAAATTCGACCTGTTTGTTCCACATGACATTCCTGAGACACCGGCCAACTATGAGGTGGTATCACATAGCTATCAGTGGATTATAAGTCATGGGTGGCTTGAAGTTTATAATACTCACCAACATCTTAACTTATGTGAGTCTACTTTGTATCGTCCTTTTGGAATTCTAAAGCTATACTCTAATATCTAAAACACTTAGAATCCATGTTAACCAATGTACAGTACAATTTTGATGCCACTCATATTGAATATCCTACTATAAATCATGAGGAAATCCCTAACTTACAAGAGTTTATAAAATCTCACAAGCCTAGCCACCCAGCCCCTAGCACAAGTCATGGTCAGGAAGAAACCTTGTCTTTATCTTCAAAGTTTACTTACCCCGTCTATTCTAATGTCGCCTAGTAAGCTCCTTAACCCCTATCCTAATACACTACCTACTAACACATCTCAGGCCGACTCACTCCTAAGCAGATAGATTTCCCCACTAACCCTCTCGCCCCTGAGGAGATACTGGCACCTCACCTGTCTCCCCCACTAACCCTCTCGCCCCTGAGGAGATACTGGCACCTCACCTGTCTCCCCCAACGGTACCCTATCCGATTCCCTAGGACAATATTGAAGCCTTCACTGAGATGACACAATTTTTGGAATCAGTCTAGTGCAGAATACGAGGGCTTCATTCACATTGGCAATCCTCTCTTAAAGCCCAAGTTGATGTTCAAGGTTCTCATGCAAGTCACTCCATTTGAGCCAACTTGATGGATTATGCCAGAAGCCTACTCCGAGGTCACACCAACATCAACATGACTGAAGGGCCATTTTGACCAGGGCATGATGCTCTATTACCATCATCTAAGATGTCTTCCAGCTTAGATGCATATCACGTTCGAAGACATGGTGGACATAGGATTTTGGCGCTCCTACTCAGTGTTCAGATGCACACTCAGGAAGCTTCAACCACAAATAAATTTTTACCAATATGAGTTCGGTGACTAGGTCTTTAGACCTTGGTAAAATAGGTTATGAGAATAGAATCTACATTAGGAAGGGGGGATGTTAATCCCATTTTGGATTAACAAACGTGCTCCTCCAATTGAGGACATTAATAAGTGTCATGAAACGACACTATAAAAGTTGTACATTATGAGATATTAGCCACCCAAGGCCTAGTTAAGTAAGTTTTGGATGCCCAAGTGTGAATAAGGGCCAAATGTATATAAGGCATCCTCTCATAATGAAAAGAGACAATCCCCCTTTTGTGCTATAGAGAGCTCTTCTTTGTGTCTTGAGAGAGATTGAGAGAGAGAGAATTCTAGCATTGTGCCTCTTCTATGCTTGTATGATTCATGCTTGTGTGGGGGAGTGAGAGAGTGATTGCCTTATTATGTGACAGTGCGAGCGACTCTACGGTGACAGTGTGGAGGTGGAGCTTGGAGGTTTGGAGCTTAACAAGTGAGCTTGGAGGCCTCAAGGGACTCAAGTTCGAAGCATTGGTAAGTGCCCTACAACGGTTGTGATCTATTGCTCATGCTTTAGGTGAATGCATTGCTACCACACCTCCAAGGGGGAACTCAATGCATTCACCTAAAGGATGAGCAATAGATCACAACTATTGTAGGGCACTTACAATGCTTCGAACTTGAGTCTCTGAAGGCCTCCAAGATCACTTGTTAAGCTCAAAACCTCTAAGCTCCACCTCCACGCTATCACTGTAGAGTCGCTCGCACCGTCGCATAAGGCAATCACTCTCTTTCACTCCCCCACCACACAAGCATGAATCATACAAGCATAGAAGAGGCACAATGCTAGAATTCTCTCTCTCAATCTCTCTTAAGACACAAAGAAGAGCTCTCTATAACACAAAGAAGAGCTCTCTATAACACAAAAAGGAATTGTCTCTTTTCATTATGAGGGAATGCCTTATATACATTTGGCCCTTATTCACACTTGGGCGCCCAAAATGTACTTAACTAGGCCTTGGGTGGCCAATATCTCATAGTGTATAACTTTTATAGTGCCATTTCATGACACTTATTAATGTCCTCAATTAGAGGAGCACGTTTGTTAATCCAAAATGGGATTAACAGACAAGGCCAATAAGAGAGGAAATGTGACCAAAGCAGATGGAACAATAGAATAGGTATTACTCTCAGAGGACTTGATATAGGAAGCTCTACAGCTACCACCACCTCTCAAAATACACTCTCATAATTTTGAGAAGATGCCCCTAGAAGCCATGCTGAAGAAAAGCTCTTACAACTCTAACGGGGCTGAATATGACAACATCAGAGATGAGGTGATAGAGAAAGCTTGCAAAGCCATGTCCCTCATAATGCAGGTGAAGCCGATAGATAGGTATAATAGGGTTCCCCTTAACAGAATCGCCAAAGTACATGAAGAAAAAGAGGAAGATTGGGCATGGTACATTCATAGGGAAAAGGAAATGGAAAGCTATTTGAAGGCATACTAGTCAAAGGTATGCTGAAAGAAAGTAACTGGGGTGGGTTAGTCCCTCACCAAGGGAGTGGCTCATGAAGGAGTCACCACTTAGCATCTCACGGGAGAAGCTCACCATTGATTCTTGGAATAGATAACATTATCATGAATGAGCCATAATCCCATTTACATTGGTATTTATACTCCACCCAAGAGTTCACACCTACTTTACTAGTTGTCCATGGCCTTGGGCCCATAATGCTTTCTTACAAACCATCCCTTCCCCAATGGTTTCGTCCTCGAAACCTCAAATGAATACCCCAAATTTGGAGAAGAATGTTCCATGTGGCTGAATTTACACCAACCCATATTGCTCTATCAATGCTTCATATCCCTCCAATGCTGAAATAGGTTGCCATGAAGCTTCTTCCTTAGGTAAACCTTTCCATTGAACAAGATACTCCACCAAGGTACGAGTGCGAAGTACCTTTTTCCTTGTACCCAAGATAGCTTCTGGAATGTATTCAATCATTCCCTCTTCATTCATTGGAGGTAACTCATCAACCATTTGATCGATCATACCCACATATCCTTTGAAGTGAGAGACATGAAACACATCATGAATCTTTGTTGTAGATGGAAGTAAGAGTTGATATGCAACCTCCCCAACTCTTCGTATCACTTGATAAGGACCATAATAGCGATGAGCTAGCTTGGTGTTGGTGCTTCCCTTCAAAGACGCAGATCTTGACTTTGGTATTCTCAAAAGAACCCAATCTCCCACTTTGAATTCCAATGGTCTTCGATGAACATTGGCATATTGTCTCATTTTCTCTTGTGCAACCTTCAAATTACTTTTGCATTGTTGCAACAAAGCTTGCATCCTTTCAGCTTCCTCCTTGGCATTATGGTTAGAACATTGGCATATTGTCTCATTTTCTCTTGTGCAACCTTCAAATTACTTTTGCATTGTTGCAACAAAGCTTGCATCCTTTCATCAGCTTCCTCCTTGGCATTATGGTTAGAAGTCTCATATGTACCCACCAACATAGGCAAATTGACCTTGTAACCATATAAAGCCTCAAAGGGTGACATGCAAATGCTCACATGATATGTTGAGTTGTAAGCAAACTCAGCCAAAGGTAACCAATCATCCCATGTGCTTTGAGTATCATGACAATAGTGGCGTAGATATGTTTCCACCCATTTGTTTACTCTTTCTGTTTGACCATCGGTTTCGGGATGATAGGCGGTGCTTGGAGTAAGCTTGGTTCCCATATATTCAAACAATGTTCTCCAAAAAGTGCTCATGAATTTGACATCGCGATAACTCACAATTTGTGACGGCATACCATGCAACTTGAAAACCCCATCAACAAATTGCTTGGCAACATTTTGGGCTGAATATGTGACCTTGGAAGGAATGAAATGGGCCACTTTGGTCAATCTATCCACCACAACATACAAGCTGTCCCACCCTTTCTTTGTGCGCGGAAGGTTAGTAATGAAATCCATTGATATATGACTCCATTTGCCTTCGGGAATGGGCAATGGCTGAAGCAAACCTCCCGGTTTATGTGTAGGATCCTTGTTCAATTGATATGACCGGCACCCACTTACATAAGCATGAAACATCCCCTTCCAAAAGAAACTTTTCCTTATTGCATCAAAGGTTTTGTAGACACCCAAATGACCAGCCACCTTAGGAGTACAATGCATCTCTTCCATGATCTTCTTGATAAATGATGAAGTAGGAACCAAGTAGACTTTTCCTTTGTAGTAGAGGAGACCATTTTTCAGCTCATAATGGGGTAACTCTTCGCATACACCTTGCTGTAATTTCTGCACTATTTGTGAGGTTTCTTCATCAAACAAGTACTCTTCTTGTATCTCCATGATCCAATCTTTATGCACCTCAGAAATAGCATACAATGAGCAGGCCCACATACGAGACAAGGAATCGGCAACCACATTTTCTTTGCCCTTTGTGTATGTGATTTCAAAATCATAGTTTTGTAGTGTTGCTACCCACCTTCTATGCTTAGGAGACAAATTGGTTTGTGTGAGGAAATACTTCAGCACCCTACGATCACTTCTCACATAAAAATGACTCCCATATAAGTAATGGTGCCATTTCTTGATAGCATGGAGTATAGCAATCATCTCTTGCTCATACACATGGAGTTCTCTTTCTTTGTCATTCAGCTTTCTACTTTCATAAGCAATGACTCCATGGTCTTGGTAAAGTACCGCACCAATCCCTCTTCCACTTGCATCTGCCCTTATTGTGAAAGGTTTGGTGAAGTCTGGACATACCAAAATAGGTGCTGATGTGAGCATCTTCTTCATATCTTCAAAGCTTTTGTTGGCAATGGCATCCCAAAAGAAGGTTTCCTTCTTCAATTT
This sequence comes from Cibotium barometz, assembly GCF_041138505.1. Lineage (NCBI taxonomy): Eukaryota > Viridiplantae > Streptophyta > Polypodiopsida > Cyatheales > Cibotiaceae > Cibotium > Cibotium barometz. The sequence goes on from NC_141084.1 coordinate 26,822,791, forward strand.
ATCCGTCATTGGGGCTGCAATTTCTGCATAGTGGGCAATAAAGCGCCTATAGAATGAAGATAACCCCAAAAATCCCCTCAATTGAGTAGTGTTTGAAGGAACCGGCCAATTCCTAATACATTCCACTTTCTTTGGATCCACACAAATGCCATCCTTGCTCACAATGTGACCCAAATATTCCACCTCATGTGCCATGAAGGTACATTTTGTCTCCTTAACATACAACTTGTTTTGCCTCAAGACCTCCAAAACCTCTTTCACGTGCTTCAAATGCACTTCCTCATCTTTGCTATAGATAAGTATGTCGTCGAAATCACCACTTTTCATCCTTATTTGATGGTATCCGGAACGCAAATCAATCTTTGAAAAGCATGTGGCACCCTTCAACTCATCCAAAAGATCATCCACCCTTGGTATTGGAAATCGATTTTTGATGGTGATCTTATTCAAATCACGGTAATCAATGCACATGCGGAAAGTACCATCCTTTTTCTTCACAAGTAGCACCGGAGAAGCAAAAGGATATTGACTTGGTTCAACCCATCCCATGTCAATAAGTTCTTTGACTTGCTTTGCCACCTCTTCCTTTTCAACCTTTGACAAACGATAGGGAGGCTTGTTGATTGGTTTGGCATTTGGTTCCAAATCAATAGCATGATCAACACTCCTCTTTGGCGGCATTGATTTTGGCATGGTAAACACATCTTCATAATCCTTGAGTAGCTTAACCATGTCCACATTTTCGATGCAATCCTTTTTGCTATTATCTTCCTCTTTGCAAAGCTGCAGTACATAAACATAGCCCTCTTTCTTGAACTCTTTCTTCATTTGAGTAGCATTGATCATGAAGAGCTTGGACCCTTGCATTCCATTCAATGTAATAACCCCTCCATGATGTTAAAAACTCATGAAACTTTTCTGTAAGTTCATGGTAAAAGAGTTCAAAGTGGACAGCCAATCACATCCAAGTACTATGTCAATTGGTCCCAACTCAATCACCAAAAGATCAACTTTGCAAGAGTAGTTCTTGGACAACTCCAATTCTGTACTTTGCAAGAGTTGATCTTGGACAACTCCAAGATCAACTTTGCAAGAGTAGTTCTTGGACAACTCCAATTCTGTACTTTGACACTTCATATTGCAACCCATTGAATCACCATTGGCCACTTGCACCATGTGCTTGTTTGGTAAAGAAGTTGGTTGCATTTCGAGAGTGTTCAAAGACCTTTTATTGACAAAACTATGCGTGCTTCCAGTATCAATGAGTGCATATGCTGTTCTCCCATTCACCTTGATCTTCAATCTCAATGTGTTGGCACCCTTACTTCCTGCATAAGCATCATGAGAGATTGTACACAAGGTAGTATGTGCACTATTGTTTTCATTCCACACGCATAGAGGCATCCCATCATCCATTTTGTCATGAGCAAACTTTAGTTTCCCACCCGGATCAAAAGGAAACTCGGGATTTTCTTCATCAAAACCATCATCATGAGAACCTCCACCCTCATGAGGATCTCCCCATCCTAAGGCATCATTGCATTCAAGGAATTCCTCCTCCTCATGATTAGCATTGTCCTCAGTGATAATGTAGCTTATGGAAATATCCTTGGATTTGCATACTTTGAAGTGATCCTTGTTCCATTTTTCTCCACATTTGAAACATAGACCTTTGAGCCTCATTTCATGCAAACGGTCCTCCTTGATAACCTTGCTTTTTGAACCCCCATTTGCTGGCTTGGACTCATTGTATGTAGCTTTGCTGGACATAAATGGTGGTTTAAATGGAAGTCTATTAGACCCTCTACCATACACGGTAGGAAATCTTGGAAGATTAGGTCTTGTGTTTGCATGAGAACCCATGTCAGTCCTTGTGATCACTTCCCCTTTGATATTCCCTTTGCTAGCCCACTTTGTCAAGTACTTCTCTTCATGAATTTCTGCAAGCATCATTGCCTTCTTCAAAGTGGCGGGTTCATGAGACTTGACATCACCACCAATAGGAGCTTTCAAGCCCCTTATATACTTGACAACAAGATAATGCTCATCAAAGTCGTCCAAGTATAATAGAAGCTTTAGAAACTTGTGAGAATATTCCTTCACGGTAGTGATTTGCTCTAGCTTGTCCCATTCCACAATGTGATTGTCCCTTTGCATGCGAGAAGTAAACTCTTTTGCCATGTCATTCTTGAATTCTTCCCGAGTAGTGATGACATAACCATGAGATTGCTTCCTCCTCCACCAAGTGTGAGCAAAACCTTCAAGATGAAGTGAGGCAAAGTAGACTTTGGCAATCTCGCTCCTTGGGCTGATTTCGAAGTAGAGATCCATCTTGTTTGCCCACTCTTCAAAGTCTTCGATAGAATTTGATTCTCCTTTGAACTTATTAAATATGATTTTGTCCTTCACAGCATTGTCAAAATTACCATGCATTCTTGAACCCCTCTGCCGTGCTCTTGGATCATCAAATCCTCTTCCTTCACCCAAGTGTCTATGCATTTGCTCATCTTCCAATTGCCAATCACCTGCATCTTTAAATCCCTTCTGTTCATACCCTCTTCTTGCATCTTGCATAAAGGATGAAGTTCTTGGAATACTGGCATTTGATCTCTCATAAGAAGCATCACCCATAGGTCTCTTGCCCTTGTCCATGTAAGAAGAATGTGGCATCATTTGAGGTGGCATCATTTGTCTTACTTTGTTCTCTTCTGGCATAGAAGGCTTTCCATCATGTTTGGCATTATAATGTACACCATCCATTCCATTCATATCGGCTTCTTGATTGAGCTTGAGAGGAGCCAATTCACTAATGGCTTTCTCCAAGTCTTTTAACCCTCTTTGCATCACGTCATCCAGGTAGTGGTGTCGCTTGTCGAACCGTTCCATGAGATGTTCACCAAATTGTTGTTGCCGATTTGTTTGGTTGTTTTCAATCCTTTGAAACATACTCTCCATAGCCATTAACATCATGTCCACTGTTAGCGGAGTAGTTCCCAAAGATTGAGGCATTTCCACTGGCTGAGATTCATCTGGAGATGGTGCTTTTATGGTTGAACTTTCTTCATTCCTCGTTGATGAACTCGTTGCCATCATTGCTTCCGGTTGTCTTTGATCATTTTCATTCCGGGCTCCCTTGTTTTGACCTCCTCTAGTCATTTCCATGCGCGTAATTGATCCCTCCTTGCAAAGACCACTTACTTGATTTTTTTTTCTCTATTCAAACGGTATCCGATTTGGGTGATCTTTATATCAACGCGAAGCTCTCGATGAGACGAATAAGAATCCCCAAAAACAGATCTGAAAAAGTCAACAGCCTTTGACCAGTCAACTGTACCGGCTGAAAGTCAACTCTTGATGTTAACCGCTCAATTCTTATCCGATTTGGGTGATCTTTATATCGATGCGAAGCTCTTAACGAGATGAGTAAGGATCCCCAAAAATAGATTTGAAAAAGTCAACAACCTTTGACCAGTCAACTTGACTTTGACCGCTCAATACTACTCCGATTTGAGTGATCTTTAGCTTGTTTGAAAGAGGTTTTCGGGTAGATTGAAGGGCTTTCAGGATAGATTTGAAAAGTTTTTGAAAAACCCTAGAAATTCAAGGATTTGTCCTGGCTGCAAGTAGGCAAATTTTGTAAAAATTTTGCCATAGTCTCCCCTCTTTTTGCCCCAAATCTCAATCAAATCAAAGCATCTCAATCAAGTATTAAAATCCTTATGCATTTGACCACTGTAAGCAAATCAATCCTCAATCATTTTTCCATCTGAGTATGTGACCTTATGGCATCAATTTGTCCTTTTGCATAGGAAGTCGATGTAGAGGATTTGCTTGTTTGCTCAAGTCGAATGAAGTGGTCGATGAAGCGCGTCGATGCTTGCCGATCTCCCGGCCAAGCACTTCTCACCCCTTCACCAAGTTTATATCCAAGGTGAAGGTTGAGGCCATTTCTTTACCACCAAGTACCTAATCCTCTTCCTTACTGCGTTACCCGGCACTAACGGCAAGGAAGATTCAAGACATTCTCCCCTTGGCCTCTCCTCCAAATGCCAAGGTACCCTTACTTCATTCTAGATTCTAGGAATAAAGTGGGGTACAATCGTGAGTGGAATGTGGTTACAAGCTCAAATGAATGAGTAGAGTTGACTTACAATTGATTTATAGCATGACTCATGCTCATTCATATCATAATACATGGTTCATAGTGCTTCCTTCATCACATCCACTCATGGAAATGTCAATACATTTCCACATACATCAACAACATCCAAGTGTCACGAAGCGGTGATCTCGGGTCGCGTTCTGGGCGCGAGTTCCCGCTCGGGACTAGAAAATCCAGTACAAAAGTGAAAACAGAGAGCACTTGCTGAATCCTGCACCTCAAGACCTATAGCTCATCTCGAAGAGGACGACGAGCCGGTCGTTTTGAGTACTAGAACTCCAAAAACGGAGTTCGTATGAGAGAGTTATGACAAAAAACGTGCAACCGGCAATGGAAAACGGTGTCACCAAAAAGTGGGCTTCCAACCCAAAGCATTTTATTCAATCCCCCAAATGTGCCAAAAGCTATGCTCACTTATGCCAATATGCAAGGCATAGCATTGAATGGCTATGTGTAGCATTCAAGCATTCATAATGCATAAAGAGCAGCATGAATGGCTATGATTAAAGTCCAATTTCTGAAAATTAGGATTTTATGTGTAATAAAACCCTAATTCACTCCATAGCTTGAAAGAATGCTTCAAAATTGTAAGGAAGTGATGGCTTTGGTGAAAAACGTGGGCAACTTTGGTAGTGATTTTCAGCCACATTGGGAGCCCCATTGCTCATGGAAAATAGGTGAAATACTTCATAAAACATTGCTAGATACATGAGAGACTCAATGCCCTTTGCTCATGTTGAGATTCCATGGCTAGGGTTTGCAAGAAAGCTCCCAAACAAAAAAACGTTTTTGATTAACAACTGCTAATCAAGATTAGAAATTTTTCCCAATTTGGTCCACTCATTAAAAAAAAATAGGTCCATGTGCTCAGATTTGAACCACAAACTCTACCTTAGCCATATCCCCTTTCCCCATGAATCAAATGAAGCAGAAATTTTACGAAATGAGAAGAAGAAAAGAAAAATTACTAATCATGGATCAAAAGCCATGCTCTGATACCAATGAAAGAAAGTAACTGGGGTGGGTTAGTCCCTCACCAAGGGAGTGGCTCATGAAGGAGTCACCACTTAGCATCTCACGGGAGAAGCTCACCATTGATTCTTGGAATAGATAACATTATCATGAATGAGCCATAATCCCATTTACATTGGTATTTATACTCCACCCAAAAGTTCACACCTACTTACTAGTTGTCCATGGCCTTGGGCCCATAATGCTTTCTTACATATGCAATCCATACTTAATGGCAAAGGTGTTGAATCATATAGCATGACTGCTTCTTGTGCAGATCCAGAACAAGAAGAACAAATGTAGCAGGCAACATAGCTAATACCACCATCACTTACCTCTAAAGAGCTGTAAGAAGGATAAGCATTATTGAAGGACATAGAGGAAATCATGAAGGAGCTTAAGAAAGGTAGAAAAAAGAAATCTGACAAGAAGATGAGGGGAATAATGCCTGGTGTCGCAGAGGAAACACAAAGATTAGAGGCCGAGCTAGCCCAGGAGATAGCATCTTATCTCAGGAAGTATTGGGGTAGTGGGAAGCAACAACAAGCTTCAGTTTATTAGCACCTCCAGTTGGCACGGCAGCAGAAACACATCAACAAACCCCACCTCCAAGCCTAGCACAATTAATTTTCAAAAACCTTTCCCCTCTTAAAAATTCCACCATATCAGATACACCTGCATCCGCTGAGTTGGGTACAGAGAGAGCCACTCAACAGGAAAAATTACCAAAAGAAGGGCACCAAAGCCAAGAAGAGGAAACCTCATTACAAGGAGAAATCCCCGAAGAACGACTGGGATACAGGAAAGCGAAAGAGAAATGAGGAGACACCAAGCCCTAGCAAATGGCAACGTCTAGATGATGCAGAAAGGATTACAGAAAAGTCTTTCCTACATAACCTGGATTATGAAAAAATCCTTCATGAGACTGTGGAAGGCCTGGACAGTCTCTTACAGTTACCACACTCATAATTGGAAGGAGCAGCTGCAAGTGCTTCCATTTGGGAACAAGAGCAGAAGGTAAGGCGATGCCATCTTTTGACCACTCATATGCTTCAAGACAAAAATACAACACTATGGAAGCAGGTCTAGGATGCCACCAACTAAGTTCAAATGCTTCAGGAGCATTTAACAGTAGCAGAAGCAACCCACCGAGATGTAATCTTAAAAAGCTTAAAGACTGCCTAGACGAGAAAGAAGTAAGATATCAAACACTCAAAAGCAATAATCTCGTTCTCAGCCAAACATTGGTATAAAGAATTAAGAAAAATACATACGTAAAGGCACAATTGGAGTAGGCAAAAGAACACATTCAAAGAGAAGTGGCACACAACAAGGAACAAGCAAGCATCCAGGCTCAACAACTACAAGAATTCCAAAATACATTCTAGGCTAAGGAAGAGGAACTACAAAGCAACTTGAAATCAATATCCGCGCAGCTCTTAAGGATGCTGATCACAGAGTGCTCCAACTTCAACAAGAAAGAGAACAAATAAATAAAGCCAATGCAAAAAAGGTACAGGAACTGAATGAGACCATCAACACCAAATCCTTGGAGATGCAAAAGCTGATGGACACCCACAAGCAAGAACTGATCCACAGAGTGCTCCAACTTCAACAAGAAAGAGAAGAAATAAATAAAGCCAATGCAAAAAAAGTACAGGAACTGAATGAGACCATCAACACCAAATCCTTGGAGATGCAAAAGCTGATGGACACCCACAAGCAAGAAATATTACAGATTACTCAGCAGCTCCAAGCTAGTCAAACCTTGGTCGTCTCGCTGAAAGGCTTTAAAAGATTGTAGAGGCTCAAGAAATGGAAGTGTGGCCAAATGCACACAGGAAGCGGCCACAAGATGCTTTGAAGAAATGGATGCCACAAGACTGGTATGAGAAACAACCATCTCCAATCTTCTAACCACCAAGGATTCTCAGATACAGGAATTGGAGCGCCAACTGCAATCCGGGAACACAGCGAAAGACAAGACCCTACCGACGAGTTGTAATTACTTCTTGAGAGAGCCTCGGAGATAGGTTCGTTTGCCAGTAACTCCTCAACATGAAATCAACTTGTCTGATGATTTGAGCCCAGGAGAATCAACACTAATTAAACAAAATACAGAGCATGATGCTGACCCTACTATAATCATGGGGACTTTTCTGGGGGACCTAGTATTAATTGATTCAAAGGATGTTTTCTTCTATCCATTACACCCTATTGTGCTCAACCTTCGTAGTTGGTGTTGGGTGTTACAAAACTCAAACATCCTGGACAACAGTGTCGACAAATTAGACCTGTTTGTTCTAGATGATATTCCTGATACATCGGCGAGATTGCAGCTCGTAGTTACCAGTGGATCATCAGTCATGGTGGTTAGAAGTATATTTAATACGCATCAACATTTAAATCTCTGTGAGTCTACACTATAGCATCCTTTTGGCATTCTTAAACTGTATCGAAATATCCACAAACATCTAGAAGCCATGCTAACTATTGTACTTTATAATTTTGATAAAATACATACTGAGTATTCTACCATATCTCTAAAGGATATCATTGAGCTATAAGAATTTATGAAGCTCAACAAATCCACCCACCCACCCCCTAGTCGGAGAGGGTCAAGAGGAAACATCAAGTTTGTTATCTAATCCAACTTATCCTGTGTTTTCAATTATCGCAAGTAAATTACTTAATCCATACCCAAGTGTTCCTCCTATTGACAAATCTCAAGCAGATTGTATTTTCTCATGTCTTCCTTCTCTTCCATTAGAATTTTCCACTAACACTCTCGTCCCCAAGGAGTTGTTGGCAACCCATCTCCACCACGGCCGACTCAACAGGTTAGTCACACACTCTACCCCACGATACTCTTGAGCCGTTTACTGATGATACTCTTCTTGAGTCATTGTCTACTGCTACAGAGTACGAAGGCTTCATCAGAGTAGGGAATCCTTTCCTAAAGCCAAAGTTAATGTTCAAAGTGTTAATGTAAATAACACCTTTTGAACCTACCCGACGGATCCTGCAAAAGGTATATTCTGATGTGACATCCACAAAGCAGCCATATGTACCATACCCTCTTCGATTACCAAAGCCGGAATTAGAAGAATTATTGCCCTTGGCTGGAGAGGGCACCTTATGGTCAAATGTGGCACGACATACAAAGCTAGCAAACCTGCACTTGGCAGATTTACTTGACATCAGAATTGTTACATTCATGATCAGTCTACTTCCGCAAGTGGAGAAAGGCAAATCCAGTCCATACACGAGGGGGATATACAACCATTGTCACAGATGATGCCAACCCCAAACTGGAAGATTTTAGTATATAGCCAGCATGGAGGAAGAATTATCTGACTATTCCAGAATATAGTCATTCCATCAGTATATGTGTGCCTCGCCAACACAAAGAGTGGACCCTTTGTATATGCCAATAAAAAGAAGATGGACACCATTGGAATTCCATGAGGTTCAGCAGAGAGATTCACATGTCTCTACAACTTTCCTTTATTCTTGCCAGATATAAAATAATAAAGGAAGCAATTGCTGACTTGGATGCATGCATGGCGTCGCATCCCGGACATTGATTGTGGTCCTCATTGATCAACCTAAAGAGAGACATGATGGATATAATGTTGATCAGCTACAATTCGACATGAATCAAGGCCTTACTGATAGAGACATGATGTTATAACATTCAAAGATATGGTTGACACTGGGTTCTGGAGATCACACTCTGCATTCAAAAGAACCTTGAAAAAGCCTCAATCACGCCGAAACTTCTATCGTCTCACGAGTTCGGAGACCAAGTCTTTAGACCTCAGTGTGACAGGTTCTGAGGACAAAACCTACATCATGTAGGGGGGATGTTAATCCTAGTTAGGATTAACAATTATGCTCCTCCAATTGAGGACATTAATAAGTGTCATGCAAAGGCACTATAAAAGTTGTAACGTTATGAGATATTGGCCACCAAAGGCCTTAGTTAGTAAGTTTTGAGCACCCAAGTGTGAATAAGGGCCAATTGTATATAAGGTATTTTCTCATAATGAATGGACACAATCCCCCTTCGTGCTATTAGAGTTCTTTCTTTTGTCTTGAGAGAGAGAGAGAGAGAGAGAGAGAGAGAGAGAGAGAGAGAGAGAGAGAGAGAGAGAGAGAGTGAGAGAGAGTACTCTAGCACATGTGCCTTCTCTATACTAGTATACATGCATGCTTGTGTGAGAGAGAGATTGCCTTGTGTTGTGTTGTGGTGTGAGCGACTCTACGGTGACAGCGTGGAGGTGAAGCTTGCACACCTCTAGGGACACGAGCTCGAAGCATTGGTAAGTTTCCTATGACAGTTGTGTTCTATTGCTTCTTGCAAAGGTGAATGCATAGAGTTCCTTCTTGGAGGTGTGGTAGCCCATCTCACTAATGGATGCATCACTAATCAAATACACACTATCCTCTAGAATGTCACCACGATCAACTAGAGTGTCCACATGATTTGTAGGAAATACGATAAGCATAGAAGTGTCGATGTCAAAGCTCGCTACCATCTCCACCCTCGAGATCATGCCCACATGATTTGACTCACACACATCACTATCATATACACACCATGTTGCACCTTGACGCCATATGAACATTCAAAATGCCCAAAGTATGAGACGTGTCTGAACAACCACCAGTAAGGCCTAAGATGTATACATGAACTCATAAAATCCCCCAAATGTGTAACACAAGCCCACAATGTGCTAATGCATGTGATCAAGCACAAATAGTGTGAGAAAATGCTGGCAATGCCAAAGTGTACGTGAATTAAGGCTAACAATGCACATCACATGTGAATTAAGGCTAACAATGCACATCACATGTGAACAAGCCCAAATAATGCATCAACATGTGTGACATACCTCGCACGGGTGAAAAATCACCAAGGAAACTCACAAAGATGCACTCACGCATGAGAGAACCCCGATAATCCACACATAGAAGCATGTATCAAGCTCTCCTAATGATAAGACATCTACCCAATCAAAGCCTAATCTTACACTAATGATAGCATAATTAACATGATTAATCTAAGGTGAGTGATACCTAAGTGAACTCATGATGATGAGTGTGTGTGTGCTAATTAAATTACACTCAAGTTAATTAGACTTCATTAGAGATTAACTTGGACACATAAAGAAACTTGAGATAAGTGCAAGTGATATGTTCATTGCTTAAAATGGCCCTCTTTTACATGAGGAAGTACACCCTTGGGCTTGTACATCAATGTGGAATAATTCCCTTTGCTCATGTGGCTTCAAGCTAGACTTTGCTCTTTCTTAGCTACTCATTCTCACTCCCTACCTCTTCTTTGTATTCAATGGCACCACATTTCTCAATAAACATAACCTTTGACAACCATACCTATGGCCCCTTCAATCCCTAATGTCCATGACCACTACCATTACCCAATGTTTATACCATGACCATAATTGGAGATGGTCATTGAAGCTAACTTCTAACACACCTAAGAGGATAGATCAATATGAGATAATCAAAATAGTAGCTTAAGGAGAAGATGACAAGGGGGTGAGAGCCAAGAGAACCTATTTTGATACCAATTATTGGATCGGAGAGATCAAAGTAAAACCACCCAAATAGATGTAGTAAGAAAGGAAGATAGATGGAAGCACAATATTCAAAGTAGATTGATAGGAATGAGTGAAGTAACATAATAAGATCACTTACACACGCTCATAAGAGTGTGTACATATGCAAAGGGGAAAAAACATTTGTAACTCAAGTCAAATACTTGTGTATTCATTTGTTGTAATGTCATGCAATTGACTACATTCTATTGTGTTAATCAAAGTGCCAACAATCCCCATCATGCATAGCCCTCTGGAGTCATATGAGACTCAACTATCACAAACATCTAGGCGATATAATTTTCTTATTATTCCTTTTATAGCCATTTATATGGTAGTGATATGTGGACATAGGCTAATAATGGGCCAATGCACTTTTTCATGCTTTATGAGGTTTTTCTACATGTGAGGTGTTTTCCTTAATTAAATTTACTTACTATGTTGTCTATGTTTTTCTTAATTAAATTACTTTTTACGTTGTATATGCTACTCAAAGTGTGGTCTAAGTGAACATAGGATTATTGAACCAGATTTGAAAGATATTTTGGTGAGTATTGCCACCAATTGGTGCAAGCATAATGCAACTTATTTTTCCCTTAAATACATTCCTTACAAAATAATAGCTATCCTTGCAAAAGATGACAAAAGATAACTTAAATCAATCAAAAGATGAAAAAGGAAACATCTTATTTCCCTTTGATCCAAAGTGACCTTTCTCAAACTGGTTCTAGTTTCAATTTGTGTTCTAGTTGTGTAATAGATACAATGTGGTGAATGAAGCATAAGTTTCAATTTGCCTTTGATCAATGTTTTGAAACCTTTTGTTCTTGTTTAAGGTTATTATCATGCCAACCTATATGTGAGACCAAAATATGCTAAAGAAAAGCTATTTGCAAAAGAGAAAAAAGAAAGAAGTAAGTATATAAGGTATCTATGGTTTGTGGATCTAGAACTTTTTACATATTTTAAATTGTTACTTTTTTGACACATGGGTTTGATTTCTTGGTATTTTTTAGGGGTTGAACATTATTCTTTTCAGGGAGGCAACAAGTGGATATCCTTGGATAAATTGAATGTGATAACAATATATGCTTGCCTATTGAGAGAAATATACAACGACTGATGATATCGACAATGCTCACTTGATGCAATCTCTTGATCCCACTTCAAATTGTGATCATTATTACCTCATGAAAAAAACAAAGAGTTTTTAAAATGGCACATTAAGGGTAGAGCAACAAGGTTAGAAAGAGTAGAAATTCTAAATTAGCCAAAAAGAGCCATCATCTAGTGTGTGAACTAATATCCAAGCTACTTATTATATCTATCTATCTTAAGGACCAAATTTTATGAAGTTTGAGGTTCTCTCTCTCTATAATAGTTGAGGAAGAAAGATATATCAAAACTCAAAGCACACTATCCTAACTTTGTATTAAGAGACCCTAATACTAATCTTAATCTTTAATGCCTTTTTGGTAATCTAAGGAGGATGGAAACACGATATCACATCCACAATAAATTTGTAACTATAATCATTAATGAAATGTGAATATCAAAGTAGATTCAAGTATGCCTATGATTTTCTCTCACTAACTATGAGTCAAAGGCTACCATAAGTCTAGAGGACATTTTTCATGTGGACTTTTTCGAGATTTCTCTTTATTTCACCACCCAACTACTCACTCATATGTTAACTTCATGTGGCTCCAATGTGTTGTCACGTAGAAATAAACTCTGAATATTCAATCATACACATAAAAGTACAAATGGCATTGCACCCCCTTCATCCATTTATAATTACGAGGATCATATTTCTAATAGTTTAGTACTATAAAAGTGTCATTGAAATTACTACGAACAAGTATTTTCATTTGAGATTATGTTTAAAGTGGCAACTAGCCCATTGAACTTTGATGACTATGCTTGGGATCAAGAATTCCCCTTGAAAAGAAATTTCCACTAGTTGTTTAATGGAAGCATTACACTTAAATCTTTAGCAAAAAGGAGGAGTTATGACATGAACTAGATCTAATTGTAAAGGAGACCATCCCAAAGCCTTAGCACAAGAATGCACATGTGAGATTTTGGTTAAACATGTAGTCTTTAGGCTTGCCATTTAGAAAAGTACAACCCACCATAGTTGAAGGCCCTCAACCTTAGAATGAACCTTATGGTTGGTTGATTTGTAGCGTTTGACTATGCAACGGTGAGTTGTTGCTAGTCTTGGGGGGTTTGATGTAGTTTAATTCATTGAGCTATGCACAATGTGAGACCTTGAATCTTTTCCACCTTCTATACTTTTTGTGGGTCACTGCTGCAATAAAAGTGGATATTTGATTTCAACTGCAATACAAACTTACAATGCCTAAGATGAAACCATACATGCATGAGATGGGTCCCAATCTTTGAGCTTGACAATCTCCAACCACTTTGACTATCTTCTCTATACCTCATAGGTAATGTGAGAAAAATGACAAAATAAGCACCCTTAAAGTTATTTCGAACCTTTTAATAGTGTTGCAACTCCAATAGTTACTTGCTAGGACCTAAGGGCTTTAAAAAATACATGGTTTCTTTGCAACCACAATCTAAATATCGATGCATCTTTTATAGCAGATGAGATAAGAAGCATGCATAGTTAGCATAAACGATCAATGATGCAGCACAATGGCAAGCCTGAGGTATTTTTTATTTCCTTTAGAGTTGGGAAATCTTAATAGTAAAGCCCCCTCCTCCCTCCTCTCTTTTAGAGCATAGGAGAGTTAGACATGCAAATACACTTGAGGAGAGTTAGATGGGTGAATACACATTGAGCATGAGATTATTTTGGTTTACTAGCATGAGATTATTTTGGTTTACCATATAAAATAGAAGCTCTAAGCATACAGAGCAAGGCATCACACATCCAAGCATTCAAGCACTGAAAGCCCTCCATATGGTTCTACCATGTGTTGGCTCTTTTGATGAGGTTTTATTCTTCATTGACATAAACCCTTAAATATGTCAAAGAAACTTAAAAAACTTACAGCTAGTTGCAAAACCTAACCATTAGAAGAAGTGGGGGTTGAGTTTGCAACCACAAATAATAGACCTTATGAACTTGACATTTTGCACATCAACATGCATCTAAGCCACAACTCGTTTTCACACTTTCGTTGGTGCGTGAAAATTTGGCTTGCATGTATAAGGATGTTCACATGCCCTTGCTAGTTGCACCAACTCTCAACTAGGCTCAACCAAGGTAGCATGGATCCTATTGTCTATTGTAGGAAACAAATCGAGAGCTTGAATTTTACACAAGTGGTAGGTTTCAATAGTTTTTTTCCAAGGTATTGGCAATGTAGTAAATGTACTACATGTTCAATTTTATATTATCATGCGTGAACGGCAAGCCAACACTGAATTCACCTTGGTTGCCAAGGTGAATTCCCCTTGGTTGTTGCCCTATAGGGGGGAGCCTTTGAATATGCCTCCAATAGCTCATTCTCATGGCCCATTTCATTTAAATTTTGTTGTGAGACTTGGTTAATTTCATTATAGTGGCATGGAAACTTGGTTAATTTCATTATGGTGACATGGAAACTTGGCCATGAGAGAATCTAGGAATCTTTGCATTTATGGCATTTTGATGTCTCAAATCCCACTTAATTGAACCATGGGAAAGGTGTCCAAGTGTAGAAAGCTATGATATTTTCCTTTAAACACTTCAGTGTACTTTGTAATTCCACCTCCATTTGGAATATTCAATTACGGCCATGTAAGTTTTTAAAACAAATCAACTTATTTTCGTGCTTTTGATTATAAAAGATAGTACGAAATTGAATTCCTTTGAAAATTGTCTATGAGAAATATTGGCTGGTAAAAAGGCCTGTTTTGGCGGGTAAAAGGTAAAAAAAATCTACTAGAATGCTTTTGCCTTCTCGAAAACGGAAAAGGAAAATAACGAAGAGATTATTTTTGGGGATTTTGTGACCGTTTGAATAATAAATGTGGACTCATAAATAAGCTTTCCTATGGTATTGTGTTAAATGAGAGAGAATTTGCCTTAAAAATAAGGGAAAAAAATAATAGATGCATTTATATGGTTCTCTCTATTTTTGAAAGGCATCCTACAAAAAAAGCCACGAGACGACACGTCATCATCCTCACAACACAACAAAGATGGATGCCTCCCATCTTGCAGTATATTGCCGTTGTGAAGACACGCCCATTGCCGTTGTGCAGAAACGCCCATTGTGATGGTCTGACGCAGGGAGGCGCGCTCTCTGTCACGAAAATGGCAGCTCCAACCCTTTCCGACACCGCCAGAAAGGTATCCGTCCCCCCATGTGGTTTCTGTTTGAGATTATGCATTGGTTCTGATTCAGTCTTTGCTGTTGAATTCTAGGTAGACCGTGCTGTTGCCCGCCTTGAAGAGCTCCAATGCGTCATGCGTCGCGGCCTTAGCAGCGCCCCTGGAAATAGCACTAGACGACAAAAGCTCGCCTTACATGCCGGCGATCGCCGCTGCTGTGCCCCCGGCGTTGGAGACTCTGTCGACGGAGCTAAAGGACGTTCACAGACCTCTCGCCACTGCCAGCCAGCTCCCCCCATTGCCGCCTCCCGCCGTTATCCCAGGGTCTCAGCTTGCCCGCCACCACCTCAAAAAACGGAGCTCCCGGCCTCTACGCCTTCGCCGTGGTTGTCTCCGCTGTCTTCGCCGCCGTCCTCTGCTTGTTCGTCGTCAGTGGTTGTGAGAAGAAAAGGTCCCGCCAACCTTGCCGCTTCTAAGCTGCCCAGAACTTTCTTCGTGGACGCCCGCCCGGCCAATCCCAACTGCCCATGGCGCCTCTCCTCGTCTCCCTCTCCCTCTCCCTCTCCTACCACCAGCACCACCAGCACCAGCACCACTAGCAACTACATCTACACCCCCTCCACCAATTCCACCGCCCCCGTCCCCGACTCCGGTGCCGCGCGTCCCATTAAATCACCCTCCAGATTTAGCCCCCTCCACCGCCAAGCTTCCAAGAGCAATGCACATCAAACACAACCCCTGCTCAATAAAAGCCCCGACTTGCACCACCACCGACAGTCACGCTCGATCGCCACCAACAATCCCAAGGCCAGCCCTACGCGCCGCCCAAAAACGCCCTGGTTAAGCCAAACCAGACTCTCTCTACCAACTCTGGCCTCCCCTTCTGCTACCAAGGCCACACGCAGGTTCTCCTTAATCCCAAAAGAATATCGCAACTCTCCTCCAAGGCCCTTGCCTGCGCTTATAACCAGGCTTCCAAACAGGAGGAAGCAAACAACGTCCCCAAATGCTATACCGATCACAAGCCAAGGCCGTTCGTCGCATTCTACGCCGAAATCAAGCCCCACGAAAGCGCCCATCATTGCCATACGCCCCCTCCCGCTGCCGCCAGCCCTCCAAGCAGCAGACTCAACACAAGCCTTGGCTGCAACGACAACCCAAAAGAAGGCTTGCCACAAGCGTTCCACCAGCTGCCCTCGCCAGCGGCTGCTGCCGCTGGAAGCCAATACTACCTCCTCCTCCCCCGCTCTCGCCAACCGTAAGAAGCACTCGTGCTTTAACACCACTGGCAAAGAGAATTGCTTCTCAGGGTGCAATCCTGCCGGTTGGCCTTCGTTGAGGAGGAGCTGGTCTTTCAGCCAACAACCCAGCTTGGATAACTCCGACTTAACTGGTGCAGGTACAATTGCAACCCAGCTTGGATAACTCCGACTTAACTGGTGCAGGTACAATTGATTTATGACACACAAGAGTGCCCTACTATGGGTGTGTGGACGCTACTCACAAGGGGGGGGATGTAGGTATGCATGCATGCCTTGTGCGTCCACACACCCTACTATGGGTGTGTGGACGCTATTCACGCGTAGGTATGTGCATGCATATGCCTGGCTATGCGTATACATTTGTGTGTATGTATGCCATGTGTGTCCACACACTCTATTATGGGTGTGTGGATGCTATGCTATTCACAGGGGTGTGTGTAAGTGTGTGCATGCATGCCATGTGCGTCCACACACCTTACTATGAGTGTGTGGAGGCTATTCAAGGGGGGGTGTGTAGGTGTGTGCATGCATGCCATGTGTGTGCGTATGCGTATGCGTTTTGTGTGTACATGCATGTGTATGTGTGTTTGTGTGTGCCTGTTTTTTCTTAAAATACATGCAAATATGAATGGCCATAATGCTCACATTGACCAACGATTCGCTTGACTGTAGGTCCTTATCTTCTCAAACATGTCAAAGGATACGTGCACAGAGACAAAAATGTGAGCTCACAGGTTTACAAGGTTGACTCATTCAAGCAAGAACCTTCACGAGACAAGCCAAAACTCTACATTGGCTAAGAGTAAGCAGCCAAGGTTTTGGCATAGTTGTACATATATATATGTGTACCCCATTGTAGCATCCGATTTCAGATGTCTCTGATTTTGTTAATGTCTTAATCTTTCAAGGAAAGAAGCACCATAATTCATTGAAATTGCATGTATGTAGGCTCTATTTATGAAGTTTCATGATACCATTTTATCAACAAATAAGCTTTCTTGCCCATCATTAGTGCATGCACAGAGAGAGAGAGGTCATTCTCTGTGACAAAATCCCTGCAGTAAGGATGCAAGAGAAGTATGTTGCATCATATTCCCACACAGCATACCCTCTCACACCGAGATTTACCACGCAAAATCGCCTTGTTTCACATCTCAAATGATGAAATCTCTGTGCAGATTGCACATAATGACACTGGTTTTATCAAGTATTGGAGCACTTTACAATCTTTTTCTGCAAAGAAAGAGAATTTATGTCATGGGCTTATGTGTACACAGTGTAATGTTGATGCTTGGATTCATTTGCCTCTTTCCCATACGGTCAAGCACTACCTTGGAAGAAAAACCTCGTTGATTTTGGAAATAAGGAGCCATTCGAGCATCCCAACTTAGCAAATCATCGCATGGTCTTGAGCTTAAGTGCTTAAGTTTGTGAGTGAGACAAACATTGTAGAGCTAGATTTCCATGCAATATTAGTGAGCCCCGCCAAAGGGTGCATGTTAGAGGTGTCTGGCCAAGGGTGCATGATGTCGAACGTGTCTTGCCAAGGTTACATGTTGGAGGTTGATTATGAACTCAGTTTTCCGAAGAACCCCCCCCCCCCCCCCCCCCCCTAATGACATAAGATGGAGTCCCCAACACTAGGATAGCAATAAGGTACTTCTAACATGAGAGGTAACTTACTTGAAATTAGCGAGTTGATTTGGGTGGAACTTGAAATTAGCGAGTTGATTTGGGTGGATATCAATGGATTAGGCTGTCAAGATATTGGCATAATCTAAGTAGAAGTAGATAGGATAACAACAATGCTTGAGGGTTCATCTAACACATGATTTCCATTACTTGGGAGGCCTTTAAATAGCACATGGCTTAGCTTAATCCTCACAAAAACATGCTGTGATCATCTCCCTTGATTCTAGGTCCACCTCCGTTGATTGGAGACTTTTGTGCTCCTCGCATGCTCACTTGGAAGTAGGTACCTTCTTCTCAGGAATTTACCATGTCTAGATAATACATTTTGAGGTTTACATTACTTCTTAACGCTTACCACTGTGATTTCTCATATCTTTAGCAATCTTTTATCTCTAAGGTGCATACTCCCTACTGTTGAATCCCCAATCATGCATGTAACAGTCTACACTCTCACTTATTTTCTAGCACTTTCCCTTAGTGATGAATCCTACATGTACTCAGTCTACACTCTTAGTTATTTGCTAGAGTGATCTACCTCAGTTTGCCTCTTGGGCTACAATGATAGCTTTAACTTGGGACTTCACACTATGGGGGGAATAGTGTGAGAATCATGCATTCTTTTAAAGGGAGTATCTGAGTCTTCATTAATCTCCTTGTCTTTAGTCATCATGTTTGCTTTGGCTTAGAGTTAATGCTAGCATTTATTTGTTATGTGTCCCATCTTACCACAATGGTGACACTTCATCTTGGTCTTGCCCCTTGCCCTTTCCCATTGAGGTGCAACTTTGGATTTGATTCTTTGGCTTCCTCCAATGAGTGCAAGAATATTCTTTAGTCTTCAAGCTTTGGGTCAAGAACATTCTTCAAGATGGCCACACCAATAATGGCCCAATAGAGAGAAAGTAATTAGCACTACCGATAAGATAATTGATTCAACACATAATTTTCATTAGATCGGGAGGGCTTTCAATAGGTTGAAATACATCATCATTAGTCCATGCCTTTTGTGCTCCTCACATGGCCATTTGAAGTACGTGTTTTCTTCATGGAAATCTACCATGCTTGGTTAACAACTTTTGAGGTTTGCATTGCTTCCTAAGATTTATCAATGTGATTCCTCATGTGAGACCCCTCTGCCCCCTCCGCGTACCAGATTCTTGGTTGCTAGAAGTGGAAGTATCTTGTGCGGGGCAAGGTTTCCCACTCGGGGCCTCGCCCTTGAATGTCCGGACACGAGACTAACATTCCAAAACTGAAACCGAAAAAATTTCCCTTGCCTGGAAAACGGGGACGATTCCACCTTTTTGATTTTCTTAATAACGAATTTTCTAACGGGTTCAAGAGATTAAACCATTCTTCACTTGATTAAACCAGATAGAAGGAAAACTATCACTGACTTAATTTGAAGAAATCAACACTTTTTCCTAACCGAAATCAGGCACAGTCGTTGATCTAATCATCTGAGAAAATCAACGCTTTTTTCCTAACCGAAATCAGGCACAGCCGTTGATCTAATCATCTGAGAAAATCAACGCTTTTTTCCTAATCGAAATTCTTCAGGGTTTTATTTAACTACTCGAATTCTAAGCGTATTCCTATTATTTCAATTTAATTATTAAAACTCCATTGATTCCAACCTAACCTCATCCGGCCCATGGATTAGCCACCACCCAACCACTGGAATTGGTAGAACCAGACAATTACTCACCCACCTATAATTGAATGCCTTTCTTAACTTTTGCTTTCGAATACAGATACGCACACACTCCTCTTTAAAACTTTAACATATAAAATAATCCATTGACAAACAGTTATTGGTTACAGATATCATAACTCAAAATTTTCATCCAGTCCCTTGTTTCTCAAAAAACAGTATCACTCTGGACTCTCCTTTGAGACCCATTGGTCAGTACAACGAGATCTAGTAACAGATTACAATAATCATTTCGTCCATCATACATATCTTCCACGACATACGCATGGGTGTCCTAGGCACCGCGAGCCCGTGCATCGCTTGGTTAGAACCCTCTAGGATCCTCCTTAGGTGTCCTGGTACTTCACTTAGGGACCGCTTCGTTGGCCCTCGCCCATCGTACCGGAAGCACACCATTTTTCAACCATACCGAGGCGGTTGGTCAGGCTTTGCCGTGTGAGCCGTCCTTTGAACACTCCTCCGCCAGCTGTTGCAACTGAACTTCCCTTAGAAAAACATATACCAAATGCTCCCTCCAGCATTCTGGCGTAAGACAGTCCTTTAAGAAAACAGGGTTTCTATGCAAGTTTTCAGTTTGATTTTCTTTTGAATACAAGGAGTATTTCTTGAATCAGTATCTCCAAAACTTGATCGGAATTCTGAATTTTATACCAGAATTCCTCGAATTCTATAACCTTGATCCATAGATCAATTCGAAGGGTCTCAAACTTAGTTTCAGATTTGGCGAGAGTTTTGAGAGTATTTTTCTAAACTGGTCACACCTTCTTTCTTCGAAACTGACAAAAGAGTTTGGTCTTGGTCATAGTTTAATTCACGGTTCGAGTCGGATAAGATTTTTCTTGAACTATCTTTCTCAAAAAGGTTTGATAATTTAGTTACTATTTTACTGAATTTCTTTCTTTGAATATTCACTTAACTGATTTCTAAATTAGTTATGAATTCCAATGAGGAATAAATTAATCATTTATCTGAATATTTCGATCTCGATAGATAAAATTTTATTTTTACAATCCGTGTGAATATAAAGCGATAGAAATTTCTCTCTTAGAGTATTTAATTATTCATTTATCAAATACTCATAGAATTTAAGAGAATTCTAATTTTGTTATAATAATTCATTTATCAAATACTCATAGAATTTAAACATAGAATTTAAGAGAATTCTAATTTTGTTATAAAAATTCTTTATGCATCTATATATGCATAAAAATCAACTTTAATGGGAATAACACTTTTATAAAAAAATCTTTTTATGCATCTATTTATGCATAAAATCAAATTTAATAGGAATAACACTTTTAAAATTAAAAGAATTTCTTTATGCATCTATTTATGCATAAAAATTAATTTTTATAAGAATAACACTTTTATAATAAAAAAATTTCTTTATGCATCTTTTTATGCATAAAAATTTAAATTTAATAAGAATAACACTTTTATAATTAAAAAAATATCCTTTATGCATCTTTCTATGCATAAAAATTAATTTTAATAAGAATAACACTTTTGTAATAAAAAAATTCCTTTATGCATCTTTCTATGCATAAAAATCAAATTTAATAAGAATAACACTTTTATAATTTAAAAAAAATCTATGATGCATCTTTCTATGCATAGAAATCAATTTAATACGAATAACACTTTTATAATAAAAAAATTCCTTTATGCATCTTTCTATGCATAAAAATTAAATTTAATGAGAATAACACTTTTATAATAAAAAATTTCTTTATGCATCTTTTTATGTAAAAAAATTAAATTTAATGAGAATAACACTTTTATAATTAAAAAATTTATTTATGCATCTTTCTATGCATAAAATTTTATTTTAATAAGAATAACACTTTTGTAATAAAAAAATTTCTCTATGCATCCTTCTATGCATAAAAATCAAATTTAATGAGAATAACACTTTTATAATAAAAAAATTTCTATTATGTATCTTTCTATGCATAGAAATCAATTTTAATAATTAATATCAGTGATATCCATGCATATTCATAGGTGTATGGACATGGAGTAATTAGAATATTCTTTTAGATGCAAAAATGGTGGGAATTACTCTTTTGGAATAACATAAAAACAATTTTCTTTTTCATAAAATTCTGAAAAATTTTACCATAACCTCCTTCGTATGGTTGACCATTTCTTATTTTTATCATTCTTTATTTAACTTAAATTAACGCAAATTAGATTCATAGAACTCTAATCTACATAATTTTTTAAATTTAAGAGAGTAAATAATAAGAAGAGTTTAATTAATCTCTTAGTTAATCTTTTTAAGATTAAGAAAAGTTGGAATGTAAAGAAGAGAAGGAGGTGGTCTTTTCCTCAAAGGCATAGCATTTGAATTTAATTCAATCAATTGTAAAACATAAAAATCAAGAAAATCATAGATTTAAAATTTATAAATAAGTAAGAAAATTAGCTTACATGGAGCTTGTAAGCTCTCCTTTGGCTTGAGGGATTGAGGGTTCTACTCTTGTTTGAAGCAAGAGTGGCCACCAATTCACGTTGGAGAGGATTAGGCCAAAAACAATTGAATTATTAAGAAATTCAATGTAGATGGCTCTTAAGACAGGAGTAGAGTAACAGTGCATAAACACCATTAAGCTTTTACAAAGGGAGAGGCTTCTATTTATAGGAAAAAGTGAGCCTCTAACCAAGCAAACTGATTCTAGAATTTTCCAGATCAGTTTGGTCAGTTTTTGACCATTTTTGGGTCAGTTCAACTCACTTTTTGAATGTAGTTTTGAAATAGGAGAGAGGAGAGATAAAAATATCTCATTTTATTGATTTAAAATTGGGGATAATGATGAGAAAAAGGCGCCTACTTCATGAGGGAAGATCCCCACTCTGAGGTATCAAAATTTAAATTTTAATTGTTTTCTTTGGTCCTTAGTCCACTCTTCATCTTATGTGAGCATTTACTCATGGGGAGTTTTTCTTTTATTCTTCAATTTATCTCCTCCCTACATCTGGATTAATCTTATTGGTCCATAAGAACCTTAATCTAAATTTTTCAGAAAATCTGGACCCTTAGGCTAAGGTCTTTTGTGCACATTATAATTTATTTCTAATGCACCTTAGGAATTTCTTTTTAAACTTCTGTTTTGGAAAAATTTATTTTAATAAGAAGGGATATTTTTTATCCAAAGATATCTAAAAATTGAATTATCTCTCTCTCTAGGTCAAAACAGGTAGAAACAAGATCTCTTATTATTCTGAAAAGGGGATTGATTACATGGGAAGAAGGGCTGGGAAGGAATCTTACATCCTCTCCCACACTTGAAAAACGTGAGATGTCCTCATCTCGCAAACTGGGGATAATCCCGCATCAATTCGGCTTCTTTCTCCCAGGTGGCGTCTTCAAAAGGATAGAACTTCCATTTGACTAATAATTCTCTCAGAATTCTATTCTTGAGAACCTTCTCTCGAACATCAAGAATTTCTTCACGTTGGAGTTCCATCTGCTCTTGGGTTGAAGAAGTTAAGAGTTTATCATTAAGCACATGATTCAGGCTCGGTACATACTTCTAAGTAGGCTGACATGAAATACATTATGGACTTTGAGAGATGAGGAGGTAGAAGAAGTTCATAGGCTAAGTCACCTACTTTCTTTGTAATCAGATATGGCCCAGAGTATTTGGGGGATAACTTCTTGTACTTCCCAAGAGATAGAGAACTTCTTTCGGGGCGTACTCGAATGAAGACCATATCTGCTTGTTCGAATTTTCTGTCTGACCTCTTCTTATCTGCATGTTCCTTTCTTTCTGAAAAACCATTAGCTAAAAAGATAACGATTTTCTCGCTCCACTGTGGAATAGCCTCGACCCTTAATATAGAGTTATACATAATGAACAACTCCTAGCCTTATCAAGATCATGGGGCTAGCGAGAAATTTGGCTGAGTCTCTGTCATTGATTGGTATTGACGTTAATACTTTGCCCTCCAAAGAACCACATATGCTGACGTCGCTCTATTGGATCAGGGAAGTATAAATCCTCAAAGTGACGAGCGAGTCTCACTTTGCTTTCTCGGGTTGTAGCGGAGTTGATGAGATTTTCGAAGGCAAAGGCGATCATATCCTGACTCTGGGAGAGTCCTGGAGGAATGCTAGAAAGATTTGGGGTATCCATCTAAAAATCCAGTTCAACTGAGAAATCAACGCCTTTTTCCTAACCGAAATCAGGCACAGCCATTGATCTACTCATTTGAGAAATTCTTCAAGGTTTTATTTAACTACTCGAAGTCTAAGCGTATTCCTATTATTTTAATTTAATTCCACTGATTCTAGCCCTCGGCCCCCAATGGGTTAGCCACCACCCAACCACTGGAATTGGTAGAACCAGACAATTACTCACCCACCCATAATTGAATGCCTTTCTTAACTTTTGCTTTCGAATACAAATACGCACACACTCTTCTTTAAAAGTTTAACATATAAAATAATCTAACCAGTTATTGGTTACAGATATCATAACTCAAAATTTTCATCCAGTCCCTTATTTCTCAAAAAACAGTATCACTCTGGACTCTCCGTTGAGACCCACTAGTCAGTAACGAGATCTAGTAAAATAGATTATAATAATCATTTCGTCCATCATACATATCTTCCACGACATACGTATGGGTGTCCTAGGCACTGTGAGCCCATGCATCGCCTGGTCAGAACCCTCCAGGATCCTCCTTAGGTGTCATGGCACTTCACTCAGAGACGACCGCTTCATCGGCCCTCGCCCATCGTACCGAAAGCACACCATTTTTCAACCATACCGAGGCTGGTCAAGACGACCAGTGGGCAGGCTTTGCCGCATGAGCCGTCCTTTGAACACTCCCCGCCAGCTATTGCAACTGAAATTCCCTTAGAAAAACATATACCAAATGCTCCCTCTAGCATTCTGGCGTAAGACAGTCCTTTAAGAAAACAGGGTTTCTATGCAAGTTTTCAGTTTGATTTTCTTTTGAATACAAGGAGTATTTCTTGAATCAGTATCCCCAAAACTTCTTGATCGAAATTCTAAATTTCATACCAGAATTCCTCGAATTCTATAACCTTGATCCACAAATCAATTCGAAGGGTCTCAAACTTAGTTTCAGATTTGGCGAGAGTTTTGAGAGTATTTTTCTAAACTGGTCACACCTTCTTTCCTCGTCAAAACTGACAAAAGAGTTTGGTCTTGGTCATAGTCTGATTCACGGTTCGAGTTGGATAAGATTTTTCCTGAACTATCTTTCTCGAAAAGGTTTGATAATTCAGTTACTATTTTACTGAATTTCTTTCTTTGAATCTTCACTTATTTGATTTCTAAATTAGTTATGAATTCCAATGAGGAATAAATTAATCATTTATCTGAATATTTTGATCTGGATAGATTTTTTGAAGTTTTATTTTTACAATCCGTGTGAATATAAAATGATAGAAATTTCTCTCTTAGAGTATTTAATTATTTATTTATCAAATACTCATAGAATTAAAATATAGAATTTAAGAGAATTCTAATTTTGTTATTAAAATTCTTTATGCATTATTTATGCATAAAAATCAACCTCAATGGGAATAACACTTTTATAAAAAAATCCTTTTATGCATCTATTATTGCATAAAATCAAATTTCATAGGAATAACACTTTTAAAATAAAAAGAATTTCTTTATGCATCTATTTATGCATAAAAATTAATTTTATGAGAATAACGCTTTTATAATAAAAAAATTTCTTTATGCATCTTTCTATGTATAAAAATTTAAATTTAATAAGAATAACACTTTTATAATTAAAAAAATATCCTTTATGCATCTTTGTATGCATAAAAATCAATTTTAATAAGAATAACACTTTTGTAATAAAAAAAATTCCTTCATGTATCTTTCTATGCATAAAAATCAAATTTAATAAGAATAACACTTTTATAGTAAAAAAATTTTCTTGTATCCATCTTTTTATGCATAAAAATTAAATTTAATAAGAATAACACTTTTATAATTAAAAAAATTCCGTTATGCACCTTTCTATGCATAGAAATCAATTTAATAAGAATAACACTTTTATAATAAAAGGTTATCTTGGATAAGGTTGGTGCAGTCATCATAGATGCCAACAACAATGTCATTGGGAGAGCAATCTCATGTAACAAGTTGTATGAGTTATTGACTTTTACAACCCAAGACGATATCGAGAGACAAGAAAGCTATAGCCTGAGAGATTTGGGTACCTAAACTTTGCAGTCTTAAAAGAGATGCAAAGGTCTAGGATTGTGGCACATCTATCAACATTTTTGAAGATGTTAGATGTGTGTGAAACTTGTATAATTGCAAGTAGCATCATCATGCATTTCAACAAGAAAGCAAGAATCATGCAAAGTCTCCTCCCTTTAGAGCCTAGATATATGTAGATCTCTATGGTAAAATTCCAACCACTACATTGGGAGGTTCTTCCTACTTCTTGTTTTTACTGATAAATTACTTTAGTAGGAAGATGTGGGTGTATTTTCTTTGGGATAAGGCTAAAGCTCTTGGAAAATTCAAAATATGCCATCGCTTGTAGAGAATGAGAAAGGAGAGAAGCTGAAGAAGTTTTGAATAGATCGAGGAGGAGAATTCACATCAAGTAAGTTAAATGCCTACTACAAGGAGAACGGGATCAAGAGATATTTGACAATTTCTTTTTGAGTTGAGGCAGTAACGGTACAATGCATATCCTTAATAGAAGTCACACAAAGGTAGTGAAGAGAATAACACCTCACGAAGCTTATTCAGGTAAGAAACTCTCAGTTGCATATTTTAAGAAATTTGGTTGCAATTGCTTTGTACATGTTCTACTCTTATCTAGACCCAAGTGACATTCCAAGAGCAAGAAGTGTATCTTCTTTGGGTAGTACAGTATAGAGTCAAAGGGTTACTGACTATACGACCTAGAGGCAAAGAACATAATTCATACCTGTAATGTGGTGGTCAAGAAATAATCTCATCAGGTGGAGGAGAAGGATCCGTCCACACTATCCTTTAACGGAAGAAGTAGCCCAACAACAAACAACAACACCAGTGACACTACTAACTCCACACACAAGAGGTTGATTCATGAAATGATGAAGAAGAGAAGCCTGAAAATAACCCAGAAGGGGCCATATCCTAAATGGGTGCTGCTAGCAAACAATCACAAAAGAGCACTGTTTGTGGATCATCCAAGAGAATAAAGGAGTAGAAGAGGGCCTCCGCTCACATTGCCATCAATATGGCATTGATGGTTAAGATAATGAAAGTACAAGAGCCAACTAGCTTGGAGAAAGCATTAGTAGATCCAAACTAGAGAGGGACCATGGAATCAGAGTATGACTCAATTTTGAGAAACCACATTGTCAATATGGCATTGATGGTTGAGATAATGAAAGTACAAGAGCCAACTAGCTTGGAGAAAGCATTAGCAAAAACTTTGAAGGCATTCAAGTTGAAACAATCCCCTAGGCCTCGGGAATGGTCCACTAGTGATGATAGATAGATACTTTCTCTGTAAGTATTAGTCTTTCTAAAATCTCATCAGTTGCAAATTTGTATATTTTCTATGATTAGGGTAGGTGCATGATCATTGTATTATATGAGGATGACCTCATTATAACAGGGAACCATGAAGAGAAGATATGGCTGACATATAGGAGACATTGAGTTCAGAGTTTGATATGATAAGCCTTGGCTTATGCATTTCCATTTGGGGATTAAGGTCTAACATGAGTCAAATGGAATCTTCATTTCTCATATGGAATATTTATTTCTCAGCAAAAGTATACAGGAGAAATTTTGAAGGCATTTAGCATGGTTAAGTACAAGTCAATGGTTACACCCCACGGACATTGATGTGAAGCTTTCTATGGAAGATGCTTCTTCACTTGTGGATGAATAAGTACAAGACGTTAGTGGGGAGTTTGATATTTATGTGCAATACACCGCCTGACATCAACTTTACAATTGGTGTCCTTAGCAGGTTCTTAAATCAGCCCCAAGAGAACCACTGAAAGCAAAGGATGCAAGTGTTAAAGTACATCAAGGTTACCATTAGTATGGCATCACTTACAAATCGGGCAATTCCTTGATTGGATTTTGTGACAAAGATTGGTAAAGATATTATAATAGAAAAACATATGTTTTTGGTTATCTTTTCTTATTGGGTCTAGAATTACATCCTGGATCAGCAGCAAGAATTTGCATGTAGTGGCACTTTTTTTAAAAAAAGGCTTTTCTTCATATGAAGTAGTCTAGTTGAGAAAGATCTTAGGAGACATGGGTGTTGCTCAATATACAGAATAAGAGTGTTGTTGTGTGACAATCAAAGGTGTATGGAAATCACTAAGAACCCAGTGTTTCATGCTCACACAAAGCACATTAAGATACAATATCATTATGTCGTGAGCTTATCATGCATGGAGAGTTGGAGCTTGTCTAATGACTAATGACTAAGAATTGTACAAATAGTTTCACAAAGGCTCTTGGGAGATATGTGTGCCAAAGTAGTGCAATCTTCATCGACTCGATGCTGGATCAAAGAGATAGTTTACCTATGGCTGAACATCTTGTTGTAGTTTAATATGATTCCAATCGAATGATGATATGGTCGGTTGGTCATTTTGAACCAAGTCGTGGGTTGGCAATGTCGTCTATGTTGACCATGGATACTATATTTAGACTAGTTTGGCAACCACTAGTTTGTAATCAAGTTTACAAGCAATAATATTGTTTACTCTCCACTTCTTTCTACAACTCAATGCTTTCTATTGTGTCAATCTTGCTTTGGCTATTATGTACTCTCATAACAGAAGCTTCTATGAGGTCCTGGGGAAAGTGGGACTACTACTTGTGCTTGTTGTTGGGTGTATTGAGGAAAACTTATCCCTAATGGTATAACAAAGGAGACATGCCTTGATTGCTTGTTGTTGGGTGTATTGAGGAAAACTTATCCCTAATGGTATAACAAAGGAGACATGCCTTGATTGCTATAAAACTATGTTTGTTGGGTTGCTTATTGGTCTTGGTCAGCTTGGGGTAATCCCAGCTCAGGAGAAAACCTTGAGGTTCCTAACCCTTCTCCCACTCCTTCACTAAAGCTTCGTCCAAAAATAGGGCAATTTAGTACCCTTTTATGAAGTTTATGGTGGTGTTTACGAAGCCAGAGTTTGTGAATCTAGGGTTCAGAGTGTATCGTGTGGCAAATCATGGTTCCATATGTTTCATTGTTCCTCCCCTCATATTTATGTTTAGTTGGCTCATTTTGTCTCAAAGCTCCTCGTATGAGGAAGATCAGAAGGAGTTTTGCCTTCTTAGCACGGGAGCGCTTTATTGAGTACTGGTCATTTACTGGCACTGAAGGCTAGGTGGGTTTAAGGAAGTGTATTTTAATGCATTATAGTCGACTATATTATCGTTTCTAATAATTACTCTAGCTCCAATTTTGCATCAAGAGAAACGGGTCTCCTAGTGCTTCCTGAAGTAGGTATAAAACTGATTTCAGGTATGACTATTCTACTCAAGCTATAAAAATATATTTTTCTTCCAAAAAATTTTTAATGTGTAAAGATTATTTAGTTTTTTTATTTTTATTTTTAAGGTTCACATGTATTGACTCTCACTCCTCTAAACTCACATCTCTAGGCTCATGCCTGAAAGCTCATGTTTGTAGGCTCATGCCTTTTTTGTATGAATCAGGTTCATGTACTTTATTTTTTATGAAATCGACCTATCTTAGGCACGAAAATTTATGTACTAGGAATATAACATGGTTGGTGTGCAATTACAAAAGATAAGATTTATAGCTAGTACAAATTATATGAAAAGAAATCTTAAAAATAAAAGTCTAATAAATAAATTAAATATATATATATACACACACACACATACACGTTATTGTTCTTATATTATTTATTTCAATAATAATAATAATAATATGAGAGAGAAAAAGAAAAGAAGAGAAGAAGAGAGCAAGAGAGAAAGAGAAAGAGAAAGAGAGAGCAAGAGAACGTCGAGAGAGAGAGAGAGAGAGAGAGAGAGAGAGAGAGAGAGAGAGAGAGAGAGAGAGAGAAAAGAAGAGAGCAAGAGAGAAAGAGAAAGAGAAAGAGAGGGCAAGAGAACGTAGAGAGAGAGAGAGAGAGAGAGAGAGAGAGAGAGAGAGAGAGAGAGAGAGAGAGAGGGAGGGAGGGAGGGAGGGAGGGGGAGAGAGAGAGAGAGAGAGAGAGAGAGAGAGAGAGAGAGAGAGAGAGAGAGAGAGAGAGAGAGAGCACGAAAACAGAAGAGGCAAGAAAAAGAAATAAAGAGAGAGAGAAAGAGGGCACGAGAGGGTGCTTGAAAACCTCCCTTAAGAAGAGAACCTGACCGGGGATGCAATTGAAGCTAGTAAAGCGCAAGAATCAATTGGGCTCCACACATCTCCCTCTAAGGTACAAACATGCCCACGATCATGCTAATCAAATGAGGTAGAGATGCCCAGGTCGTTGCTGCAAAGCTACATCCCATGGTCTTGGTAGAAAAGCCACCCATCGCTCATAATTTATCAATGTATAGGCCATATTGAGTGTCCTAAAATCTTCCATATTAGTTGTCTTACATTCTTTCATTCTCATGGGGACAACCCAACCTTATTCACCCTCGCCTTATCAGCCAGCCATCTTACATGTCAGCAACCAATTCCCTATCTAACCTGTGTAAGAGTCAAAAAAAGTTGAATGAAACCTCTGCTTTGACTCTGATTCATCACTAACACAACCTTGTAACACAACCTTGTAGCACAACTAGCCTTGCGTAAAAAGTCAATCACCATGCTATAACCAATGTAATAATTTTGACTCCTTAAGAAAAGGGATGTCAAATAAATATCAAAGAAGGGGTCCCAACTATAATTTCACACTCCCTACCAACTTCATGTACTCCTTCACATCCACAAGTGAGATGTAAATAAAAATTCCAAAGGGGTTCGCAACTGTAATATCAACACTCTACATCCATTCCCTTATAATGATTCTCTCTCAGGGCTGATTTGAGGACCTACTCAATTGCACAAGAAGATCAAACTCCCCACCAACTTCATGTACTCCTACACATCCCCATAAGTGATCTAGAGACAGCTTCACATCATCAAACTTACTAGCTCCTATATCTTCATTAGACTGAAAATGTGTGCTAGCTCATCATAGATTATATTTAAGCTTGTATCTTCAACATAGTTCACAGTTTTTAAGGTGCCTAAATAGTGCTTTTACTTGTATTTTATGTATAGTTTTAGATATTTATCTTTTCAAAATCTAAGTTAAGCTTCAATTTGAGAGGCTTTCTTGATGTTTTAGGTAAGAAAAGAAGAAGATAACAAAGAAGAAAAAAATTCATCCAAACTTTAAAAATGTGGAGGATGCTAATGTAGTGCAAATGGTCAACACCACTAACTATTCAGCATCATTAAAAACCCCAAGTTTAGCCTAGTGCAAAGAAGGATAATATGAAGAGGACTCTCGTCTCTAATAAGGTTGATTCTTAAGAGGATAAAAATATAATTCTACAAGAAATGAATAGTTTGGGGAAAATATAAGTTAAAACTTAAAACATAGATATCCCTTTGGAACATAGATATCACTTTCAGATACTATCACAAATAACACATTGGGACAATATCATTGTCCTCATGCTAGCCCACTCAATACAAATATTAACGTGAGTTTGGACATTGAAAATAACATTCAAGGGCCTTGTATGGGCTAGAATTAGAGGTCTACCCCCATTAAGATTAGAGAGTTTAAACAAATAGAGAGGTGGGGTGGGGTTCATGGTGGACCTAGACAAAATGAGCCCACAACAAATGGTACTTTTTGTTGTCACTTTGGGGACCCAAATCTCTTGGTCTTCATACTTTTTTATCTCGTGCATGTTCTACCACATGGACAACTAACTCATTGTGGGATCCCTGTTCCCACCGCGCAACAGATTCGGGGTACTAGCAGCGGAAGTAGCACTTCTTGCACGAGGCAAGGACCCACACTCGGGGCCTCGTCCACGGATATCCGGACAAGAGACTAATCCGTCGGTTTTTCCAAAATTGAACTCGGAAAAACTTCCCTTACCCGGAAAGCACGGGCGATTCCACTAGGATATTTTTTACTCTAACGTAGTCAAGATCATTACTGATCACGCTGATCCGACTGCACCTATAAAGATACTCGGTCGGATCAAGGAAGAAACTTGCACTTGGATCATTGGGATCAACGCTTTTTTCCCCATCAAGAGGCACAGCTGTTGATTCCTATCCATAGAACAATTACTATCCGGGATTTACTTTATCTATCGTAATAACGAAAATTGAGTCTCGATTTACAGATCCATCAGTCTAGCCTAACCCCATCCGATCCCATGGGCCAACCACTGTAGTGATGGGATCCAATTTGAAATTTTGTTAGGTTTTGTCCCGGGTACCAAGGAAAAGAGTTCCAAGGCCCCCTAGCCAGAAGTTCATGCAAACATAAAACTAGCCACACCCAATATGAAATTGCCTTTTCTTAGCATCAGCTAACTTTAAAACAATCCTTTAATGAAACCATAGTACCACTGATCACAATCTTCCAATTTATCTGGTTGATTCATAATTTCCCATCATTCCTTCATCAGAGTATCTATGGCATCATTGGCAACTAGAACGCTCACCACCTGTCCACACAGGGGCCTTTTCAATAGTTCCTAGCCCATAATACTCGGCAATATAATCACTTATAAAAATCAAGATGGACTCTCGTTGAAGATCAGCAAGATCAACCAACAGATCCATATAAAGAGCCATGGACTCATCCATTGAAGACCAGCAAGGTCAATCAACCAGATCCATGCCCGGTTTCACAAAACAACTCTTACTCCTTGTTCCAATATCTTCCTCGACGCACACGTGGGTATCCTAGGCGACCCAGAGCCCGACCCAGAGCCCGAGCACCGTATGGTCAGCACCCTCTAGGATCCTTCGCAGGTGACCTAGCGCTTCACTCATAGGCCGCTTCCTTGGTCCCTCATCCACCGTACCGGAAGCTCACCATTTTAATCGAAAACCGAGGCTGGTCAAGACCTCGGCCGACCTTGCTACGCGAGACGTCCTCCATTGACTCTCCGTCAGCAGTTGCAACTTTATCAGTTAGGTCTCCACGACCTTAATCACAAGACGGTCAAAATGCTTCCCTAGCATTCTTGACATAAAACAGCCATTTACAAACAGCATTTACAAACAGTTTACAAATACAATTTCTATATTAACTCTCATTTTTCCACATTAATCCTCATTAATCCACATTAATTATTCCACATTCCATTTATATATGTACTCATCCAATCACATCATTTTCCATCTCTTCACTTCAGATTCCTTCACATCACATATCATAATTTCACATCCATATCCACATCCATACATCCACATCCATACATCCACATCCATATTCACATCCATACATCCACATCCACATCCACATTCACATCCACATCCACATTCACATCCATACATCCACATCCACATTCACATCCATACATCCACATCTACATGCTTACCTCCATTTTCACATCTTCATTTATACATCCACATCCCATATCCACATTCATACATACACATCCATATCCACATTCATACATACACATCCATATCCACATCCATACATCCACATCCACATGCATACATCCACTATCACGTCCTCATTCATACATCCACATCCACACACATACATCCACACACATACATCCGCACACATACATCCGCATCCACATTCCCATTCACATCTATACATCCACATCTACATCCACATCTACATCCACATACATACATACATCCACATTCACATTCCACATCCATATCTACATCCACATTCACATACATCCACATCCACATTCCCATTCACATCTATATACCCACATCTACATCCACATACATACATACATCCACATCCACATTCCACATTCACATCTATACATCCACATCTACATCCACATTCACATACATCCACATCCACATTCCCATTCACATCTATACATCCACATCTACATCCACATATATACATACATCCACATCCACATTCCACATTCACATCTATGCATATACATCTTCATGTATACATCCATTTTCACATTCATACATCCACACTCCCATCTCCACATCCACACATCCACATTCATACATCCACACTCCCATCTCCACATCCACACATCCACATACATACATCCATTTTCACATTCCCATTCATATAACCCCATATGCCTTCACATCTAATCTTTTACATCACATCCATTCTCGCCCTATCACAGCCCATATACATCTTATCCTATCACATACACTTCTTACCTTATCCCATACACATTTTATCACATCTTAATTCATCTTATCACCTCCTAACTTATTTCATAAGCATCTTATCACCTCTTATCACATCTTATACACCTCTTATCACATCTTATACACCTCTTATCACATCCTATCACATCTCATATCTATTTATAGAATACAAGAGAATTCTTATATTTGATATAAGATTTCTTTACACATTTATTTATGCATAAATTCTATTTAAGGAGATTAATACTTTCGAAGTAAAAATTAATCTTTTATGCATCTTCCTATGCATAAATTCATTTTAAATGAAAATGACATTTTTGAATTAAAATTCAATCTTTTATGCATCTTGCTATGCATAATTTCAATTTAGATGAGAATGACACTTTTGAATTAAAATTCAATCTTTTATGCATCTTCCTATGCATAAATTCAATTTAGATGAGAATGACGCTTTTGAATCAATCTTTTATGCATCTTCCTATGCATAAATTCATTTTGGTAGGAATTACACTTTTAGAATAAAAGAATTTCTCTTATGCATCTAAGTTATGCATAAAATCCATTTATGATGAAAATCACACTTTTAGTATAAAAAGGATATCTTTTATGCATACTTCTATGCATGAAATTCAATTATGATAAAAGTAACACTTTTATAATAAAATAATCAACTTTTATGCATACCTCTATGCATGAAATTCAATTGTGATAAAAGTAACACCTTTATAATAAAATAATCAACTTTTATGCATACCTCTATGCATGAAATTCAATTGTGATAAAAGTAACACTTTTATAATAAAATAATCAACTTTTATGCATACCTCTATGCATAAAATCCAAATATGATAAAAGTAACATTTTTATAATAAAATAATCAACTCTTATGCATACTTCTATGCATGAAATTCAATTGTGATAAAAGTAACACTTTTATAATAAAATAATCAACTTTTATACATACCTCTATGCATGAAATCCAATATGATAAAAGTAACACTTTTATAATAAAATAATCAACTCTTATACATACTTCTATGCATGAAATTCAATTGTGATAAAAGTAACACTTTTATAATAAAATAATCAACTTTTATGAATACCTCTATGCATGAAATCCAATATGATAAAAGTAACACTTTTACATTAAAATAATAATCTTTTATGCATACCTCTATGCATGAAAATCAATTATGCATAATATAAAAATCAATTTCTCTATGATTACAATGAATATCTTCAAATAATCTAGGATGATAATTCCTAGAATATGGTAGGAAGTCCTCTTTTCATGCTTTGAATGAAATTATTTTATGCGTAATTTTTATAAAAATTTTGCCATAGCTCCGCTGCTATGACTGATAAATCTCAATTTTTCTAAGGGATAAAGCTTATCATTAAGAAATAATTAGAATGATCCCTAATTGGATCAATAATCCATAATGGATTGAATCATCAATATTCATGAAATACATAAACTAAAAGCATAGAAAAAAGCTATTAATTTGGCCTCAAGTATAGATTAATCTTGGATTAAGGAAAAGCTTTATGAAAAGCTTCATTTGGATTGAGAATGGGTCATGAGTATGGCCATTTCTTGAGTGAGAGAGAGAAATTACATAAAAAACCATTTGAATTAATCATAAATAGAAATTTATGTAATTCTTAACTATCATTAATCAATTACTTCAATAGCATTCATCAAATTATATAACTCTTCACTACCATTCATCAATTAACTTCATTAGCATTTAAAAACCATTCCAATTAAGCTTCTCAAGCTTGAGAGGGGTTGAGAAGAGAGAAGCATTGAGAAATTATAGAAAAGATCAAAATTCACCATTTACCTTACAAATTGCTTGATTCTTTGTTCACGGTAGAGGCCCCCAACCAATCAATTGGTTAAGTATGTTGATGGAGCCACTAATGGGGATTGAAGAAAGAGGGAAGCTCCAAAAACTAGTGAATTATTAATGAATTCATAGTTCTTGGCTTAGGTGGAGTAGAGTAACGATGCATAAACACTATATATTTTTCAACAAGGGGGAGGCTTCTATTTATAGGAAAAATTGAGCTCCTAACCAAACAAACTGATTCTAGAATTTTCCAAATCAGTTTGGTCAATTTTTGACCATTTTTAGGTCAGTTAAGCTAACTTTTTGAAACTAGACTTGAATGAGGAGAGAGGAGAGATGAAATATCTCAATTTTTATGAGTTTAAAACTCATTCAAGCATGTGAATATGCACCTCCTTTAAAGAACTCCCCTTCCTTACATATGTGTCAAAATGGAATCATTATACCCAAATATCTCATATTTTTAATATTGCTCATAGTTTTTTACTAATAAACCTTGTACATTTTCAACTCTTCATCTTATGTGAAATATGCACCTCCTTTAAAGAACTCCCCTTCCTTACATATGTGTCAAAATGGAATCATTATACCCAAAATGGAATCATTATACCCAAAATATCTCATATTTTTAATATTGTTCATAGTTTTTTACTAATAAACCTTGTACATTTTCAACTCTTCATCTTATGTGAGCATTTACTCATTTTTGGATACCCAAAATATCTCATATTTTTAATATTGCTCATAGTTTTTTACTAATAAACCTTGTACATTTTCAACTCTTCATCTTATGTGAGCATTTACTCATTTTTGGGTATCTTCTTTTACAAATTGGATTTATCTCCTCCCTACAAATGGATTGATGCTATTGGCCCCCATAGGAACCTTAATTGAACCATAATCCAAAAATTTCTGAAAATCTAGACCCTTAGGCTAAGGTCCTTTATACCCATTTCCAATTAATTCCAATTGCACATTGGAAAGTTACTTATTTTAATAAGATGAGATAATTTTCTATCCAAAAATATTCAAAATCTGAATATTCTCTCTCTAGAATATTTTCTCTCTCTAGGTTAAAACAGTTAGAAACAAGGTCTTTATATTTTTGAAGAGGGATTACAGGGGAAGATACTAGACATCAAAAAG
The DNA here is from genome assembly GCF_041138505.1 of Cibotium barometz. Lineage (NCBI taxonomy): Eukaryota > Viridiplantae > Streptophyta > Polypodiopsida > Cyatheales > Cibotiaceae > Cibotium > Cibotium barometz. The sequence goes on from NC_141084.1 coordinate 26,859,880, forward strand.
GGGGTTGGGGGAGGAATCTTACACTCATCAAAGCTACCCAATTTTTTATTTTAAAACATTTTTCCCTTTTCATTGTTTTCAACGTCCAAAATGTCATTCTAACGTGCCAAAGCTTATGGCGTGTCCAAAACATATAACTCAAGCCTTATATGAGCCGTTTTTGCTACAATGGTAGGCCTTTGGCCATGTACAATGTGAAACATGTTAGTTGGGTGGGGATTACAATGAGTGTATAGAAAGGAGTACCCCCTATATATGCTAGCGTCTGTCCTCAAAAGCGTTATTACACACAGCGTGGTTTGATTGAGAAGTTACGGATGGTGTCATGTCGAAGAAAAGGATTCATAGAAAAAGGTTGGAAAATTTTTAACATGTCGTAGTGTCTGTCAAAAAGAATTCCTTGAACATCCTTTGGTGATGAGATGGGAGGGAGAAAAATCGCTCTAATATTCGTAGATCTACCAGAGAGTCAGGCCAATGGCAAATTCAAAGGCTAACTATTGCACTTCACTTTTATAGTATATGTGCCACCCTTGGTGCTTTTTACTTCTTTGAAACCTGTCAACAAGAAAAAAGACGTCGTGTGTGGAAAATTACATAGGTGGCTTGGATGTGTAGGTCCTTAGAGAATCCTTGTGTTCATCCATGAACATGCTCATGACTTCGAGCATCTTTCTTAGTGATGGCTTCACTTGGAGGCGAACAGGGTAGCTTTGGAAAGTTAATCAAGAAGGAGTTGGTGGTTTGCTACTTGAAGTATATTCTCCATGTATAGATCTTATTAATTGGCATATATTGTGGATCTATTCATTTTGCTAGATTGGTGCCTTGCAATGTGTTCTTGTATTGTGGGCTTCTTGTAAACCAAACGAGCCTCCATGTTGGTTAGTTTTCCATGGTGCTCTTTGTGAAGAAATATTCTTTTAGCAACATGCCCTTTCATGCTCTATGTTCCATTACCTTCATTTGGATTTCAAATATTCCTTTAGCAAAGGAAACTCCATTTTGGAGATATCTGGCATTGCTAAAGACTGCACTCTATGGTGGGCTATTATGTAGATGAAAGCGCTGTACCTTTGTATTCTGAGTTTCTGAGAGGAGATCCCCTTGTCCAAACTTTCCTCTCCTGCACTTTCTTCCTGTTCCAGTATTAGCGCATGCCAAGGGATCGAGGGCTCAGGCCAAGGTTGTTCATTTGGAATGGTTTTTTGGAAAAGCCTTAGGGGATTTTATTGTGCTTCAGTTAGTGCCACGACTTATGCTACTTCTTTTACGAGCTTGTAGAAGGAGGTAGATCTATAAACTCTTAAATGCTAAGGCTAGGCGGGCTATTCTCCTTCCCTTGGTTGTTCGTTGTGTTCCCCACCCTTGTTTAATCCTTGTGTAGCCTTGGTGGTGAAGGCTTTCTTTGAGCTGAGTTTTTTTATTTAGATAGCCATGGGTGTCTTCCTTTGAATCTTGTCTAGGAGAAACTGACCCTATGCCTTCCCTATCTTTGTCCTCAGTTAGCTTTTTTCCCTCTTGCTTATCCTCCTTATCCTTGCTGCCGTGAGCATCCGACCTAGGCCTTCCTTGTCTTTGTCCTTAGTTGGCATTTTTCCCTCTTTATTAACCTCCTTATCCTTGCTCTGGACATTTACATCTGCCTCCTCCTTGGATCTGTTTGACTCTTCTCGGCCCTTGTGCTTCTCTAGATGCTCCAATTTCTCTAGGATCCCTTTGACTCCTACTTGCTCTTGTTATGGGATTTCTTAAGGGCATGCCACATGCTCGGTTCCAAAGAAACAAGCATTTTCTTCTACATGTAACTTCTACATGTAACTAAAGTTATCAATGGACCCACAGATATATCAATAGGAAGTTTGTAGGCACATATGTTGGGCATGCGATATCCACTAGATTTTTGTAACGCTTGTTGGCAACCGGCTTCTTGCCTATGCCCTCTAGTTGAGATAGTCAAAACACCGACCGAAACAAGCGAGACCTAAAATCGAGCGATAGAAACTAAGCAATGACTTGACTTATCCTACTATAATAGATTCATAGTATGTTAAAAGAAGTTATTAGGAGGGGCTCTTGGTGTGCCTAGGTGGCAAAAGGCCATGTGCTAGCCCTTAAAGCTTTTAGGTTGTTAACCCAAATTCTAGGGTTAACAAGATCTACCGCCATTATCTTACATCAAGGAGTCATGTTAGATACACCAAAAGGTTATACATTCAAGATATGAATCAATAGCGTCCAAAGCTAAGGATGAAACAAGTTCTTACTCTTCACTCAGTGCACCACATAGACCAATCAAGAAACTAGAACCCACCCAACCACCCCAAATGAATAATAATGATCACAGGACATATGCGGAACACAAAAAGCAAGCTCAGGAGAGCATTCTTAGCTTGGTTGAATGTCTTTCCCTTTCAAGAGGAAGGCATACGCTCTACACAGAGGAGTTATTTGAGATAGATTGTATGTGACTTTACACTTCAGAAAGCAAGTGAAAAATTTGATAATTTCCTTACAAGATTAAAACAATCTCTCAAAACCTCATTCGGAGGAATTCTCTTCTCTCATGATAAAGCCAACATCACATCAGCACTTGCACCTTTAGGGGCTCAACTTGAGTTATATTAAGACATAAAGAACTCCATAAAATAGGACTGTGAGGATTCACAAGTTTCCAAATAAACCTCATTAAGAATTGTCAGAGGGCCAAGTGTACCATTGGGTACTCTTGAAAAAGCTAAGACGCAAACAGAGGATGAAAGTGAATGGAAACAAAAACATGATCTGAAGCTGAAACATAAATTGAAACACCCATGGTTCCTTTGGAAGATATTATCATGGTATGGTTGGATTTCCCTACAGGCAATGATGTTAAGCGCAAACACGCATTGATTAGCCCTCGCGCTAGTCATAACATCATATCAATAGACACTCGGGTATCATTGGGACAACCTAAACTCATCCCAACAGATGATAGCCTTGCAAGAGGAGCCAATGGACAAAACATTGAAGTTCCAGGTTACTTTAACTACACTACTTAAACAATCGATATAGCGATATGGAATTTACATTCCATGTTACCCTAGATTCCCTTGAGTATGATGTCGTCTTGGTGAAACTTAGATAGGTGAATCATTGTATTCAATAGATGAATCCATGCAAATAGTCACCTTGAGCACTCCTGTAGGCAATGTACAATTGCTATTATACGGGAGGAAGAAACCTCCTTGCCCCAGGAGCTGGAACTTCCAATGTATCTTAGTGAACCCCCTTGCAAGTTTTTTGTGGTTGAGTATGTGTTGGAAGCAGATTTGATCTTGGGGCATAAATGGACTATTGCTGCCCAAGCACCACTGTGCTTTACTAGCGATAGAGTCATCATGATGGTTAACGACAAAAAGTTGACAAAACCATACTGCAAGAGGATACAACTTTAATGGACATCTATGATGCTAATTGCAAAAGGATACAAGCCTCTTCCACAAAATCCCCTCTACACAATGACCTACCATCTGTGTCAAAACAACCAACTCCGATGATATTTTGGAGGATCACATACCAAGTTGGGCAAATCAAGCTGGTTGACTCACATAAACTTCTTCCTGTAAACCAAAACTCGCTTTTTTAAAAAAATTTATTTGTATTGCCTCACAAGAAGTCTATAGGCCTTATGTGTGTGCTCTAGGGCAAGTCTTGAAAGAGTTGGAAAAGAGGTATTGTGGAATTCTTCCACCTCACTCCAGTGTCATCCAATGTTGATTCCATGGTTGCTCATGAAGAATAATGATGTCGTTGTTAGGTCTAACTTAGAAATGGCAACACATATGAAATTCCAACTAGAAAAAAAAATGATCTTTTCTCTACACTTTCTACGTGAGTTTTCCCATTGAGCCTACAAGTTTACATGCATCTCTCTCTCTCTCTCTCTCTCTCTCTCTCTCTCTCTCTCTCTCTCTCTCTCTCTCTCTCTCTATGTGGTTGTTATACTTAACTTAGAAATGGCAACATATATGAAATTCCAACTAGAAACAAAAATAATCTTTTCTCTACACTTTCTATGTGAGTTTCCCCATTGAGCCTACAAGTCTACATGCATCTCTCTCTCGCTCTCGCTCGCTCTCTCTCTCTCTCTCTCTCTCTCTCTATATATATATATATATATATATATATATATATATATATATATATATGTATGTATGTATGTATATACTTATATATATATAAGTATATATAAGTATATACATACATGTATATATATATATATATATGTATGTATATACTTATATATATATAAGTATATATAAGTATATACATACATGTATATATATATATATATGTATGTATGTATGTATATACTTATATATATATATATATGTATGTATGTATATACTTATATATATATATATAAGTCTACATGCATCTATAAATTTATAAAATTATGCAATACTTCTCATAAATACATATGGCACACATGGAGGATAGACTATATGAAGACCTACTAGTTCACAAAAATAGCCAAAAAAAGAATTAAATAGTTTTGTAATCAACCAAATCCAAAGACTAGTTTGTGATTTTTTTCATTTTTTAAAGTTTATTTTTGGTATCCATGAGGCATGTACAAGGTCTTAGAGTCACATAGGTCACACCATACAAAAGAAAAATGCACACACTCCTAACTAGCATGGCGCGACCAAATCTAATCCAATAGCAACTACTAGATTTTGGCTCTAGTCATGCGTCGTGTTTGTTGGGAGTGTGTTTGTACTTTTTTTTAAAAATAGTTTGACATGGTAACTCTGGAGACCCTATTGTTGTTATTATATCAAGAAAATTTATAGAAAAAAATAAATTACTTCCTAGCCATTGGCACAACCTTGGTCACGGGGTACTCTAAGGTAGCTTAAGTTGTTGGTCCCCCCTCAAAGGGTGTGACCTTAAATTATACTTCACATCAAATCAAATGTATATAAATATAGTTTTTTGAAGAGACCAAATCGATTGCAATACTTCCATTAAAATCAAAGGATTACAAAGTAAATAAATGATGAAGTGATTAAAAAACTTCTATATTTGACCTCTATCCTAAGCTATGATCACACACGAATTCTCTCGACCAGTTGCATGGATAACACATACTTCCATTATTGCTACCGTATGGGCATGGATAACACATACTTCCATTATTGCTACCGTATGGGCATGGATAACACATACGTTCATGTCTTCAAAAACGGCCCTAGTAAGCATTGCTATGTAGCATCTTACATGACCTCTAGTGCACCTGGGGTGAACCTTATCCCAAGAATATATATAGTCTTGAGCTATTTCATGAACCACATGTTGGGAAGGTGCTCTTTGACATACTTGATGATAAGTTTTTTACTTTTTTCTTATTTCCTTAAGTGCTTTGACACTAGGTTTGGTCCTTTACATCTTCTTAAATGTTGGGGATGCTGGTGGCGTCATTTTAAGTGTAATTGTGGGCTTCTTATTGAAGCTCTCCTTTCCCCAAGGCCTAGATGGCCTAGCTTCTTCTTCTGCTCTCTACTGTGGAATTTTGTAGGCTTCTATTTTGACCTTTTTGATATACTTTCTTGGTCAATGGTGGAGATGGTGGTGGCCTCTCTTGGTCTACTGGTTGCTTTTGTTTCTTTTACGGTGTATGCTTCCTTTGATACTTGAAAGGGATTTCTTTCTCTCTTTGCTGAGGTAGTTCTTCCCTTTTTGCTCCACTCATTAGTTGTTCCTTTCTTGGGGACCTCCTTATGGTATCCATTGGGTACTCCTTCTCCTTGCACCAATTGTTGTTGAGGAGGCTCTTTGTCCATAGACGTAGTTTTTTATTTTTTCTTTGGTTGCTTTTGTAGTTGCTCTTGTGGGAGTTCTTGTGGTTTCTTTGTCACTTTTTCTATCTCTTGGATTTAGGTTTGTAGGTATGGATCTTTAAAGGAGAATCCTCCTCTTGCTATGTCTCTCCTTCATTTTTTTTTGGGATTTAGTTTTGTAGTAGGTATGTACATTTAAAGGAGAAGGAAGTGGAGCCATCTTTTTATTGTGATCAACAGACTTTTTGCCATTAGTTTTGTTGGTGGAGAAGACTCTAAGTTTTATATGTCCTCCATTAGTTTTGTTGGTGGAGAAGACTCTAAGTTTTATATGTCCTCCAACCCTTCAAACACATCACCATGTGCGCTGCAAGGTATGATTCAAGCTTCGATAGCTTACAGCTCTTGAATAGGCTCATTGAAGAGTTCGTGGTGGTGACCTAGTAGTGGAAGGTCTTCATGTCTCTCCTCCTCTCCTTATTGAGAGGAGGTCATAGATGAGTGGGTGTCTCTTCTTGTCCTTGCCTATGCTCCATCAAAAATTGCGCTCTTTCTCTTTTTTCATGTAATGCCTTCTCTTTCTTTGTCTTTTTTAGCTATGTAATCTTCCCTCTTTGTAGAGCCTATACATGTGCAGGTCACACCTCCATGCTCAACTATCCTTACTGTGTCCTTAGTTCTAGCCATACAAATGTTATAAAATGAGGAGGAGAAGCCTTTTTATAACAATTAAATTTATTATTGAAAGACATTTCTTAAAATAGTTATTTTTAACTAAATAAAAAATATATTTAAAATTTAATATTTGACATTTTAATACAAAATCACACATTTTCTACACTAAAATAGCATCTTTTAAAATTTAATATTTGACATTTTAATACAAAATCACACATTTTCTACACTAAAATAGCATCTTTTAACTAAAAATTATCAACTTATACCTTAATCCTTTGGCCTACATACCTATAGAACCAATTAAATAGTTCATGTAATGAGTTGCTTCTTGTTTTTCCACCACCATGATGTATATTCTAGAAGTATGTAGTAACTTGATAATGTGACTTCTCGATGCCTTGGGTATTCCAAATAGCTAGGGGTCCCATTTCCTTCACAAAATATGGTCCATGTTCAAATAGAATGTGCTTCACAAACATAAAGAATTCACATAAGCAATACATCTTAGATTTCTATAAAATTTGATATCTTATCATAGAAACTTACCAAATAATATGTCCTTTTCTCCCCAAGCCTCCATAATTATTGTTATGAGGCTATTGATGGCCTTTTTGTAAAGTTTACCATAGTTGCATTCTTCTCTAGGACCTGTGGCCATTGTTGGATTTCTTGCTTGATTTGGTTGTGTACTCACATAGAGCTTTTCAACATTCCCACTTAGTTGTCACTTGTTTATTATCATAGTTAGATAGAAATGTCTAGATTTTTCTCCTCACATAGATATTTTCAATGGCACATCACTTGTGTCGCTACCCAGCTTTTTAGCATCCCTCTTGATCTCAACATGTCCCCCATAAATATTTCTGATGGCACATCACCTATGTCATTGGCTTTTTAGTATCCCTCTTAATCCCAGCATGTCCTCCATAGAAACCCATGTTGGAAAGAAAAAGTTCACATTGTTCAATGCATGCATTTGAAAGCTCTAGTGGTATAATAGAGCAAGAATAATCAAGATGAAGTAGTAGTAGCATATCAAGTATCCTTATCTCTTCATACAATGTACATATATGCACCCTATCCAAACTTATAGGTAATATTGGATCCAAATCAGGATCCTCGAGTACAAGTTGTGGTTGTGTATGATGAACTTTCTTAGTAGCGGCGGTTAATGAGATAGAACATCCTCTTTATTTGGCAAATCTAATGATTTTTTAAACCTGAGATAAAGGCTTTTTGTTCTTCTTAGATAGACCTACTTCTTGAACATCAGGTTGTACCACCTTCATCTTATCTCTAGTTAGAGGAAGTTAGAGGATTTCCTTGAGTCACCATACAACTTGACTACCTGATTGTGTCTTCCATAGCTGCCATCATGCAATCATTAGGAACTCAATGGAGTCTTCTTGGGCCCTTTAATTTGGATGTTTAGTGAAATGCTTAAAATGCTAATCCATCTTTGACCAAGCCTAGAGGCCTAGTCCTAAAAGCATATATTTAATTTTTCACAAAAATAAAAAAAATTAAAAAAAGGAGATATTCTTAGATCTGGCCACCTAGGTGTCTTTAAAGCTTTTTAATGGGTTGTCAGTCAGTTATCATAGCCTTCTCTACCTTTTCGAACTCCAAACATTCCAAAAATTCATCACTTTCTTCCCCCCTTTTTTGTGTGTGCACCAGATCTCTTTCTCTCTCTAAATTCTCTCTCTAAAATGCCCTAACTCCTTCTCCATGGAAAAAAGCATCTTTCTCTACTCCAAAAGCCATAGCTAGCAGATCTGTACTCCTAGATGAGCCTTCTCTCTCCAAACCCACAGTAGTAGCCATGGCTTGCAACAAGGAAGAAGCTTACCATGAGCATTCTCTCTACAATACTTGGTCCTCTCTCCATAGCTAGCAGGGCTGTACTCCTAAATGAGCCTTCTCTCTCCAAACCCATAGTAGTAGCCATGGCTTCCGAAGGAAGAAGCTTACCAGGAGCATTCTCTCTACAATACTTGGTTCTCTCTCCAAACCCACAGTAGTAGCCATGACTTGCACAGAAGAACCTTTTCATGATGTATTCTCTCTCTATATTGCTTAGCAGCCATAGCTTGCACTAAAGAAGCTTCCCATGATGCATTGTCTCCTTTGCATTTTTGTCTCACCATTGCCAACCCTCTCTATGTTTCTTTGGCTCCCTTTCTGGCTTCTTTCTCTATCCACAATGCAGCTCTAGAGAAGCAACCCTCATCTCCATTCTTCCCATTATTTTTTGATACCATATCCTGCTCCTTCCACTCCTATTCAACCCAAGCTTACAAGCCTACTTTCTTGTAGATGGCACTACAAGACATCACCAATAAGCCTTCTAAGATCCGCCTTCAGGTTGATTTGGAGACAGAATATGCAACCGTACGCAGTAGGCATGTTGCACCCAATATGCAACCGTACGCAGTAGGCATGTTGCACCCAATATTTCATACGATCAGCTTCGAATGCAAGGAGCAAAGGCCATTGATCTTTGGATTGATGGAAATATTTATCCACCAGATCCAATATCTGGTGCCCCTCCACCATTCAAAAGCATTACAAGTTTTTTTAAGTTTGTTGGTGATGGTTTCAATGGGCTTCTTGGCTATTGTAGGAGATTACACATGTTGTGGCTAGATGAGGCAGCTGAAAAGAGGCAAACACAATTTGCCTTCAACCAGCTTCAAGCGGCATCGACTAAGCAGATCAATAGTTTGATGCAAAGGATTAAAGAGCTCTCAGAGGAGCTTGAGGTGCAAAAGAATAATTTAGCAGACCGTGTGCGCACAATAAATCAATTTACCGATAATTCTCAACACTCCACTCGTAATCTTCGGCGTCGTGTTCACCATTTCACTCACCTTCCCATTGGATATATCACGCAAGGCAAAGAAAATGTAAAGCTGTTGGGTTACTTTCTAAGATAGCAGGCGCATGTAAGAGGCGTAAACAAACAACCAGGTAAAATTTTTTGTAGGAATTATAGCAACTTTGAGAAGCAATTAATGAATAAAGCATCTCTCATGGATGACTCTTGCGATTGTAGGGCATGTGCAACAGCTATACTAGGATGTAACAACGCTGAGGATAATGTTAATGTCTCCCTTCTTCAGCATGTGCTTCAGGAGAAGGATATCATGGAAATGATAACAAGTTCTGGTAATGATAAGCTGCGGGAGACCCTTCGTCAAAATTTCTTGAAGGAAATCAAAGAAATTGTCACACCCAAAGAGATGCTTGATATATGTGACTCACCAGGTATTAGCCAGAAAGGTTACAGAGCAATGTACAAGTCAATCACTTTAGGGTTGTGAGCAAAGGGAGTTACGCAATCCTTGCTTCCAACACTTTATAGCTTACAGATGGCAAAGAAGTGTGCTAATGGGTGATATTGCATCCATGTTTAATGGTGGGTACAAGTGGGTGGAGGATATTATGCCAATGCCAACAATCAAACCCTTTGAATACAATGCATATAACAATGTCTACATTGACATAGAAGTGCTACAAAAAGCAATGATTCAGTACTATGGCCTCACACTTGAAGAGACAGGTGGAAATGCCGTGTTTGTCTTGAAGCTGGATGAATGTCAAGTGGTTAAAGGTCAAAGACTGGAGCATGTTAGTTTAACCTTGATGAGCCGAGCACTTAGAGGAAAGCCTTTAGAGACCCAAGAGTTGGATGCAACTGAAGACAGCAACAATAGGGGTCAAGGGGTCAAGGGCATAAGCAAGACTACTACGGCATTCAATCCGAGAAGAACATCTGGTGGCAAGTAGCATGGGTCCTCCCAAAAGAGAACCATGATACCTTGAGGTGGTATTTTGAACGGTCTGGCATTCAACATGTCGTCTCTTGTCAGGTCAATGGTCAAAAGCTTGATGTTCTCAGAATAGGCTTCTTTAACGTTGAATGGCACTTGGGTGGCGATCTAAAAACCTTAAAGTGTATGTTGGGTTGTAAAACAGGTGCGAATACTATATTCTCATGTGTTTACTGTTGTCATTCTAAGACAACAGTAGACTCAAGAGTAAAAGGGAAACAACCTAGCAAAGGCAAAAGTCAAAAATAGGTGGATGCAAAAAAAGCAATCGTTTTTTATGCTGAACAGAGGAAAGGATCAAAGGTATGGCATAATGGCATATTAAGTTGTGACCAGAGCAAGCCACCTAGTCGTGACCAGGAGGACAATGCTTGGAACCCAATCTTGGACATTCCACTATGTCAAGTGCATGTGTGCACATTACATGCAAGACTCAGGATTTTGGATAAGCTATTGATGCTCCACATAAACTATGTCTGGAACATGGAGCTCGAAGATCGACGAGAAGAGTCAATACGTGCACTAGAGGGTGTACTTTCCTCTATTGGATTACATGCTGGAGCAGTGGTCTTGACAAAGGACAGAAAATCAAACCCTACACAAGACAACCCTAATAAAATTTTCATGGGTGGATCAAAGGCAAGACACTTGCTATCAAACCACTTGGGTTCTCATAGCCACACTAGCTTTGAAATTTGGAAGAAGATATGTGATGTTACAACGTATCGAGGAAATGATGCCAGGTTTGGCCTAAAACGTGCACGTGTATGGGAGGTGTGTAATAAAATGGTCGATCTTCTAGAGCGACCTCACCTGGATGACCATGGTATTGAGGCACTTAAACAAGCTACTTGTAGATTTACAGAAGAAATGGTCGAGGCATGGGGAGAAACACACATTACTCACTACATGGTAACGTTATATTTCTTGTGTCCTTGTAGTATGTTCTTCATACTGTTTGTTGACTTTTTGTAATTTTCTATGCAGCATATATTGTATGCACATGGGCCATACTTTCTCGATAGATATGGCTCTTTAGCACTTTGGAGCAATCAAGGCATGGAGAAATCACATTACCAAGCAAAGGCCGTGTATTTTAAGGGCACTCGCCATGGTGGTGGCAAAGTCAAGAGTAATGCGCTCCATGAAATGTTCAACTGGTTCTATCGCGTTCTGGTTGGCAAAAAAAGGCAGAAAACTCGCGATAATTTATCTCTTAGGCATCAAATAATGAAAATTGTTAATGTAAGAAGAACTGAAGGATACAACAGATCAAATGCTAGGGAGAGACCACGGCAGTGGGTAGCAAGCAAGCGTCGGTGTGGTTCCTCATGGGCTTAAACTCTCTGATTATAATCTTTTTGTGTTTTTAAATTTTCTAAAAGTTTTAAAAAATTATATTTATAGACATATTTAAGTCATTTTTCATTTATAGCCACCACATTTAAATTTCTTCTTTGTGCTCTACTCTCTCTTGCCCTCCCACTATCTCTCGCACACGTACATACCTAGGCCATGCCAGAAGAATAGGAGCAAGACTTGCGATTTTTCGATCAACTCGGCCCACTACCTGCTACAGCAAAAAGGACAAATCTACCTATAGTAACAGAGCAAGAGGCAAAGGAGATGAGAGAAGAAGAGCACAGGAAGGAGGCCAAAGAAGCACAACGTAGGAAGGAAGCTGAAGAAGCAGAGCCTAGTAGAGAAGCGGAAGAAGAGCGGCGTCGAAAAGAAGCCGAGGAAGGTCAAGGGCAACCACCGGAGATTGTTATTGAGGCCGACACCCTAGAACAGCTAGAGGTTATCTTACAGAACAGGGAGGTCAAGCTCTTGTCCTATGGCATCACGAAAGATACCATTGACAAAGAGTTTGCTCTTGTGAGGGCGGCTTGGGAGACAGAAATGCAAAAGAGACAGTAGCCCAAAGAGGACGCAAGGAGGGCAAGCCAAGCACAGCCACAAGCAGCCACAACATCAAGACGTCCAATCAAGAAGTGTGGCAAAAGAATGGAGGGCAAGTTTCGAGACCAACAAGAAGAGGAAGAGCGTGCACAAAAGAAAAAGAAGTTCAGGTCTGAACGACCACCGTGGGAGAATCAAAGACCACCACCACCTCCACCGGTTACAAAGAAGAAGAGAAAATGGAGGCCAGGGATAGTAGCACTACGAGAGATTAGGAAATATCAGAAAAGCACAGATCTTCTCATCCCCAAGGCACCATTCTCTCGACTGGTGAGAGAAACAATGGAAAAATTTACTGACAGGGTTGACCACATACAGAGCACAGCTCTTGAAGCTCTTCAAGAAGCTGCTGAAGATATTGTAGTTTCTGTTTTTGAAGACTCAGTGCTAGCTATGGTACATGCCAAGAGAGTCACTTTAAAGCCTGTAGATATGTCCCTAGCCCTACGCCTACGTTTAGAGCGTAGCCTTCTACCTCAATAGGCTAACCCACTTTGTAATTCTCCCTACAAACTTTTGTAATGTTCCCAAATTCCTTTGTCGCATTTTCAAACATTAATGAAAGCTTTTTGAGTTGTGTTACATTCTTTGTTGAGTCCAATTTTTTTTGTATGCTCAGTGCCAATGAACATTTCATTAAAAAAAATATAAAAGCACTATACACATAGGAAAAAAAACACACAAACACACACACACATATATATATATATACACACACATATATATATACATATACACATATATATATATACACACACACACACACACACACACACATATATATATATATATTTATATATACAAAAAAGGTAGAGTCTATAAAGTCACCTAGAGATCCTTATTGAGGGCCTTATGAGCCTCAAGACCAAAAAAATCAAAATAAATAAATAAATAAAATGCCATGTGCGCTACGATGCGTTAACTAGTTTGACCAGGTCAAAATGCCGATTTTTGCGCCGTAGCGCACATGGCATTTTTTTATTTTTTTATTTTTTTGGTCTTGTGAGGCTCATAAGGCCCTTGTGCCCTAATAGCCCCAAAATTTTATATATTTATATAAGATATTATATATATATATATATATATATATTATAATAGTCCCAAAATCTTATAATATCTTATGTCTTATATATATATATATATATATATATATATATATCCTATATATCTTTTATATATATATATATATCTTATATATATATATATATCTCTTTCAATAGCCCCAAAATCTTATATATATATATATATATATAGGTACACACATACACACACACATGGTTACATGTATATATATATATATACATATATGTACATATATATACATATATGTGAGTGTGTATACATCTATAAATACAACATTTTTTCGTACCGCTCTAACCCAATCTCGAATACTTTTTTTAATCCTCACGATCACATTTAAAATGAATACTAAACAATATTTTCTATGAACACATGAACAAAATTTTCTATGAACACATGAACAAAATCTTGAAATTGCGAGGCTTGAAATGGTATATCATAAGTACGCCAGGAAAAATCACAACTTACAATGCACAACAAAAAAATTTTATTGAACTTGGAAGAGAAGTTTGCATTACATCTTTTTAATAAGCTCTTGGAAGAGCTCAGGAGAGAGAGTTCTAGAGGCTGGTTTCTGGCCTAAGCTTTGGAATATATCACTCGGCTCATTGATTCCTTGAACCTGAGAAAGGGCACAATGGCTTAAAACTGAGCCAAGATGCTTGCCCGTTAAAGCAATACAAGGCAGCTTCCCTAGCTACCAAAATACATTTATTTATGTTTGAGGCTAAGGGGTTCTCCGACAAGACTACACTAAGTGCTTTACATTTTAGGAGCTCGGCATAGGCGATCTCTGAATAGTCTAAATGAAAAACCCGCACTATGTCGGCTCTCAGGGCAGGTATGTGGTGCCAAAGAGATGCATCTCGACCCTCTGACTTTGGCCGCGTTCCTCCTACGCACATAGCAATCTTGTCCACTTCAAAAGCAGTCTGTCAACATGTCAATATAGAAGTTAGGAAGCGTGAAATGATACAACTAAAAATAATTTGCTAAAGAAGTTAGGACATACCTCAGTTGCATCGTCACTTGCAACTCGTTGCTCATTTGTCAAGTTTATGCTTCCTTGGTCTTGAGCATCGCCAGCCAACCAAGGGCATGTGTGGTTCAAAGGCAGCTACGCTCTCATAGAATTGCACATCTTGCTTTATTTCAACGGGCGCTTTGGCCACTACATCTTCCAAGGAACTGCTACCAATATTGTATGCAAGCGCTTTTGTGAGGTTGTCATCTTCAAAAGAGATTTTTACTTTCCCTTTGTCTTGACCCCCAGCATTCACAGCAATAATAGACAGTGCCTCATCCTCGCGAAACCCGAGTGTCTTGGCAATGTCATCCAGAAACAAAAATTCTTTCCCATCAATAATGATTGGATGCAAAGACATGACAACAAGGTCTGGGACCTCCTCAAGTACTTCATCGCCCTCTAGAACTAGGTCCAGAACCTCCTCGAGGACATTCTCTTGTAGAGCCACCAATGCCATTGAGGCCTCCCATTGTTCTGTAACATTCTCTTCCTCAGCATGGGCCTCTTGGACCTGCTCCATTAGCTTTGCTTTGCCCTTTTCTTTTTCCTTGCCACTTTCTTTCGCCACACCCTCTTGTAACAGAAGGACCAAAAAGGACCAAAACCATGTCCCAGCTCAGGAAAGAAGTGCCGATGTTGCCCATTTGTAGATCCAAGAGTAAGTCTTCCTCCTCATTCTTGTAGTCCTTTTCTGTGAGGGATTTTAAAAACCTTGATAGACGGAATCTAAAATTCTTGTCTTCCCCGAATATGTACTTGATGAGGTCAACCGGAACCCATAGGCCCTCATCACCCTCAAACATGATGGAGTACGTGCTGATGTGTTGATCCATATACTGAATGACATCTATAAAAGCATCCGCGTGTAGATGCATCCGCGTGTAGATGCATTGTTGCACGCACATCAATTGCTCCCTCAAACATAGGGACGATCTCGTCAACCCTATGAAGTAGCTCAAGCTTTCCTAGCTATGCAATAAGTGCGTCAAGTAGAGGTGCCATGACTATGAGTGATTGCAAGAAATAGAGAGTGTGTGATACAGAAAGGTGTGTGAAATTGAGAGCAAGTGTTAGGAGAGAACCATAATTGTCAATTAATGAAAATGAGTAAAGTATCGTTTATAAATGGGCGACCTTGTTATAAAATTTTTAAAAACTTTTAAAATTTTTAAGTACCAAAAATTTTTTAAAAAATGGTATGCGAAAGCAAGAACGTATCCTTCCAGTGCAAGGTCATTTCTAATTTACTAGTGGCTCAAGCCACAGATGCTTGTGTGACCAACCTTACACTGTCACAAAAAAATAAAACTTGCATAAGACAATTGAAAAACCTTAGTAAGACAGTGAGGCAAAAAAATTGAAATTGTATTTACTTCAATCCAAGATTACATATCCAGTGGTTATTTGATAGCTACACAGCCAGGGAAAGTAATTTCTCTACAAAGAAAAGATCGTTCCTGCCTTTTGTGCACTACTTTACCATTGATTATCAAAGCAAAATCACCACTCAGTGAGAATCGAAGAACTAATTAGTCACGTAAGTTGGCAAAGGGACCAGTCATCATTCACAGAGCAACATCTTCTACATCCCCACCTTGCATGGATATATGTAGCACACCCTGTTCTGTAGAGGTTGTGTCGGAGTCTAACGCCTCCCATTCTCCATTTGTAAGCTTCCATCACCTGTAAGGAAACGCAATGGACAACGGTTGCTTGGCAATATAGTAGCGCGTCACAACCTTCTCAACTATTACTCTGCATCTGATGGTGTCTCCATTGTGTTGAACAACTTTTTTATCCCATGCAGGTGATAAGAAACAAGTCAGAGCTCTCTCCCCCTTTGCAATCCATAAAGTTGGGGTGCGATGTGTGTCACTTGTACTACGGAACAGGTACACAAAGAGGTGTAGAGGTATGAAGCAGGTTATGGTTGCTTTGTGAGATCCATATGTGCACTTCATAGCATTTTGCACCTTGCTTTCGATCTGCAAACAAGCCATGGCCCACTGAAGCATTGTCTGGAATTGGCCATTCAATAGATGTGAGAGTTGGTGTAGGTTCTGGAACTAATTTTCCAGTACCATTTGCTGTCGTGGTGGGAACCACATATGTATCCTCATAGAAGAAGATGTTTCGTGCAAGAAGTTGTGCAGCTGGACACCCTCCAAAGATTAAACTACCAAGCTCCACATGGTATGCTTCAAAGGTTCCTGAAATTGCCTCCATAGGCTCCCACTCACTATAGTTTTGAGGGAAAAATATCTACGCAGAGGAACCCAAGAACAATCAAAGCAGTGCTCAGTATACCATTATTAGCACACAATTGATTTAAAAACAAGAATATAAAGTGGTGAAATGACTTACAATTTGCAGGAAATCGTTGACGTTGGTCATGGTCTGTTAGTTTCAGCTCTGTTGCCTTGTAAACATGTTGGACCTTGGCTAGCTTTTTTCCATCACGATCTTGTTTGAGCTCCAATATCCGCCCTTTCCAATGGTGACTTTGTATATCAACGTATCGCTTTGACACCTTGTGGGTTCCTCTTGTACTAGGCTGCATCGTAATTCAATTCCACTTCTCGTACTGTTTGATGTTCCAGTACCCATCCTCATCTTGACCACTTCTACAAGAGAGAGATTGAATACTGATCGGAGGCCTTCGAGCTCTAGAAGAAGACATCAGATGTATATATTAGGGAGATTATAAACCTTGATGGCAAAGGAAAATAGAATGGGGAGAAAAAAACTTAGACTAGGGAGATGTACAAAAGAGAAGGAGTTGTAGAGCAAGTTCCAAGGGCTTGGCTATGCTATTACTGCACTTTGAAAGAGGATATTAGAGGGGGTGAGAGGAGACAATGAGTAAGATTATGAGAGCCAAAGCATTTGCAACTCAAGCTTCCATAGCTTGGCTCTGCTGTTACACTCTGTAAAAGGAGGTTGGACAAGGTAGAAGGATGAAGTAAGGAAATGTAAGTGAGGGTCAAACTTCCATAGCTTCTGAGAGGAGGTTGCAGATCAAGCTTCCATAGCTAAGCTCTGTTGTTACACTCTGTAAAAGGAGGTTGGACAAGGAAGAAGGATGAAGTAAGGAAATGTAAGTGAGGATCAAACTTCCATAGCTTCTGAGAGGAGGTTGCAGATCAAGCTTCCATAGCTAAGCTCTGCTGTTACACTCTGTAAAAGGAGGTTGGACAAGGAAGAAGGATGAAGTAAGGAAATGTAAGTGAGGATCAAACTTCCATAGCTTCTGAGAGGAGGTTGCAGATCAAGCTTCCATAGCTATAGATCTAGGTTTCTGAGTGAAGAGAGAGGTAGATCAAGAGGTAGATAGCTAAAAGAAGTAGTCTAGAGAGTGAAAAATGCCCTGCTATGAGAAAGGGGAAAGAGAGCGTTTTGGAGGGAACGTGGGAGAGAGGGATAGTGAAAAGTGAAGGGGAATGTGCATTGAATGCATGGGAACTCGTTTTTGGGCCTCTATCACTTTAGAGACCTTACTTAATGATGGCTGCAGCTATTCTTTTCTAGAGACCTTACTTAATGATGGCTGCAGCTATCCTTTTCTAGAGACCTTACTTAATGATGGCTGCAGGCTGCAGCTATCCTTTTCTATAAAAAATAGGGGAAAATTTCATATACTTATAAATTTTTTGTGTTTTAGTTGATTTTAAAAATTAAAAAAGAGCCTATTTAGCCTATTATTCTAAGTTTGACCACTACCTTCTAGGCTCTTACAAACCATTGATTTCAGTCCACATGTAATCTCCCTATTTGTCTATTTCTTAATCACCTCCATTAGGCAATGGCAAATTAAAGGGCCCAAAAAGACTCCATTGAGTTCCTAATGATAAGCAATGGTGTGTTACGTTTGAACCTTTAGATATGCATCACATGTATTTCAAGGCTTTCAAATCTGCACTCATATGCCACTCTACTGTGAAGGTTCCTATATCTTCCACTTGTAATAACACCTCTATTCTGAGCATTAACAATGGATGGAATCTCAAAGTGTGAGAATATCCATTTAAGGGTATCATGACTCTCATTTGGCACTTGGAGTATCATGACTCTCATTTGGCACTTGGAGTTGATGCTATCCATCGTAACCCCATTTCACACTGCACACTAAACCCAAGTGAGAATCAATTTGCATTTAGAAGCTCTATTCATTAATAAAATGCTTATTCATTTTATCTTCTAATGTTTGAGAACTTGAGCCTCGTCAAAATTAAGCACAAAGACAAGATTTTCATTACACTTTATAAAAAAGAAAGATAAGATAATTAAAATTGACACTTAATATAGATGTCTCCTTTTCAAACAAAAGGAGTCAAAAAACTTTATGGTTTCAAATAATACATCACCTATAATTTTCATTGATAATACTTAACCATGAAATATTGTACTCTTCTCACATCCACAAAAACATTGTTGAATATATTATACTCGAATGTGCTATTCTACTTCTTCTTTTTTCTTTGTTATAGTGGCATAGTTCCCTCTCTATGGATAGGTTTCTTAGAGATAGCTATGGAGGAAAGAAGAAGGAGAATAAATGGTGGAAAGTGAGAGAGAGAGAGAGAGAGAGAGAGAGAGAGAGAGAGAGAGAGAGAGAGAGAGGTAGTGTGGGGGAGTCAAGGATAGCTATGGAGGAAAGAAGAGGGAGACGAAATGGTGGGAAGTGTGAGAGAGATGCAGGGTAGTATGGGGGAGGGAGGGACAAGAGAGATGATACCTGTCCCCTCCAAAATTCATGAATTTGGAAAAGGGTTGTTTTCATAATGACAGAAAATTATAAAGTGGGCTAGAAATCTATAAGCCCTAAATAGCACTTTTTAGAGTACTTACATGGTGGGATCACTCAAGATTCACCCTTGATTAACTAACTTAATAACTATCTCAAGAAATTCCTATTAGAAATTCACCAAAATACCATGTGACATTGGGGATATGGGCATCTAGTCATTAGGTTTATAGGTCAACTTAACACTCTAGGCGTGAACAACCTCTTAGTTAGAGTCAAAAGATAGGTTTTGATGCCTATAAAAGGGTATTGTACTTGGTGCTTCATCTCATCTCATTTATAATACAATCACCTTATGTTGTGCCCAACTTGCTCTCTCTTGTGTGCTCAAGCTTTCTCTTCTCTCTCTTCTTCACACTCCACAACCATGGAGAGATTTCATCCTCCATAGCTTCATGGTTGATCTACCTGTGATTGCTAACATGGTATTAGAGCCATGCTTCTTAGTGTTCATGCTTAATATCTACTCATCTTCACATACCCTAATCTTGATCAGTGATTTCATCATCATGTCAGGCTTTATGAACACAAACGAATATGATCCATCTTTGGCTACATGGATTTCATTACACAATGAAATCAAGGATGAAGAAGACCAAGGTCTACATCAACATCAAGATCTACATAGTCATGAAGAAGATCACGAGCTACATCAATGTTACAAACTACATCAAGAAGATCTTCATCATCATATTGGTCACATCAAGGAGGGGAGATTCTCTCTTTATTTCTAAATTCTATTTTATGTTGAGTCAAGGGTTCTTTGCCTGGGTCATCCCCCAAAATTTGAATCTTTTGGACTTTTTGGGATCGTTGTATAGCCTTGATGTTTTTCTCAAAGTTAAAGGTCTATAAACTTTAGAATATTATGCCATAAACTAATATGCAAGAATTCTAAAAGACTTTTTACAAAAAAAAATTGTAAACTATTATTACATGCTAAGAACTAACTACCTTTACATTTATTATAACCTTTTGTTAATTTGCCAAAAGAATATAATTTTCTCTATTATCAAAATTAGAATGAATTGAAATCAAAAGTCAAAAGTATCCCTTTGCATAGATGATTCATCCTTTGTCCTTAAGAACTCTCACCCCACCAGGTTTTCACTACTAAATGGTTATCAAGTTAACTCTAAAGGTATGGTCATTTATAATCTCAATTCTTCTATTTTATAGCTTATGACTCTCATAAATTAAGTGTTGAAATAAGGAAGATGCTCTTGTTAACAAATGCGAGAGCTGTTTGTAAAATCTAGTCATTTAAATAATCATGTTTTTAGATTAGTAAATCACTAACAATGCTAAAGAATATATTACTTGGTGCTTTTTTCAACTAATCTCATCTAAGGTCACTAATAAGGTACATGATCAAAGGTATAGGGTCAAGCTTATGCGATCAATTTCTAAATAACCACCACTAATGGCTTGTCTTTGTTGTCTTCAACTTAAACCAATGTCCTACCAATGGATATATCTAGAGTTTTATTAGGTACTATACCATGATAAATTTTCTTAAATAATTATATCATACTTTCAATGATAGCATTTATCTAACTATATTTTTAAGAAACAAGATTAGGTACCATACCATAATAACTACTTCTATCATACTTTCAATGCTAGTATTTATCTAACTATATTGATTAATGAAATCACAAAGTAGCAATACATGGCCCTTGGTCATCCACTCTATGAGTTCAAAAATGTTGTGGTGCAAATTAGCTACACTATATGAAAGACCAAGTATGCTTCCTAGAATCAACACAAGTAGAACTCTAAATTCTGATAGACGATCAAATCAAGAAAGAATGTGAAATCTTGGAATGAGTGTTGTTGAGATTAACATAAAGTTTTATTTTATATCCTACCATGATACGTGCCTTGATGCAAATATCATACTAAATCAAGAGTAATATATACACTAGTCACTATCAATCTAGCAAATATTTAAAAATTTGAATAAACATAAAAACTTAATGATGAGCTTGTTAGTCAAAGGAGCATGAAAATATTTTCTTTCTCGAATGTTGTGCAACTAGAGTCACTTTTCTTTCTTTGAAGTGCATGGAGTTACTCTTGGATGGTGTCAGTGATAGTGGATTATCCCCCATGATTTGAGAATCAAAGAGATAATAAGTAGAGAAAATTATACAAGAAGAGGGCATCCTTTAATCTCGTTATTTTGTTATACTTGCATCCTTCCATAAGCTAAGGTTGGATTTATGCTATTTGTTTTATCAAAGGGTACTTTCTTTTATCTATCCTTTTCCCAGGTTTAAGCTTGTTGCCTAGATGTCCTTTTCTTCACGATTTGTGCTGCAAGATTTTTCCTTCCCCTTGCTATTTATATTTTTCTCCAAGCTCCAAACATATGGTCTTCTCTTTGCTCTTTGTTATTTCCAATTCCTTGGTCTTTTTCCCATGTAAGCTCTAATACCACTGAAACGGGTTTGGAAGAAATAATAATTATGCATAAACATATACAAATCTAAGCTAAGACAAAATATTTAATTAAAATAGAGAACATGATAAAAGCGTTGGGTGATAACTAACCCAAGATTAGGCCAGTATCTTTGTAGTTAGCATCAAAGTAGAGAACAAGACAAAAACATTGAATCAAAGTAGAGAACAAGACAAAAACATTGAATCAAGGTGATACCTAACCCAAGATTAGGTCAACTAACTCTATAGTTAGCATTAGGTGCATAACAACCTTGTTCCTAGCACTTCTCTAAGTCCCCCCTTATTTATGGGGGTGAGTATTTGGTACCCGATGAACATTATCTAATTGGATCTTCATGTGCGAGACCAGATTTGGTTCCTTAAGTTGACCCAACTTAAGGGACCAAATTTGAATCCTTAACCCAAATACACAGACACTATTGCTAGATCTTAGTGAACTAGATCAGCTCTATGCACCTCCCAAGCTATGGTGTAGCATTTGTCCAACTCCATCATTATTAAATGCAAGCTTGGTCCCTTAACTATCCCTTCCCTTTGTGAATTCCTTGCCACAATCTATGGTGTAACACTCATCCAACTCCATCATTGTTAAATGCAAGCCTGTCCCTTAACTATCCCTTCCCTTTGTGACTTCCTTGCCACAATCTTGTTTTGGTTTAGCCTCTTAAGTTGGTGTCACTAGGGCAAGTAAAATTCGTATGGCTTTAACCCTCCTAATAGTAGGGGATGGTCACTGGAGGGTGGAGCTTTTCTTGGCTACCCTCTCTCTCCACTTTGAACACTCTCTCTTTAACTCTTCGAATCACCATCTCCCACCCACCACCTCCCAGTCGACAACCCAACTCCCTCCACCACCAACCTTGCTCCTCGCTTTCTCTCTCTATCTATTACCATCTTTGTTGAAATATACAAGTGAATAGGGTGTGTGAGGGAACAAGCCCTTGGCTAGAGGCTATAAAAGAGAATGAGTAAATGTGAAAGAACCTGTGAAAAGGTGAGAAGAATCTACTGGGAGAGAATAAAGGGTAGCATGAGAAGATTTAGGAAGTGTGGAGATATTCTGGGAAAAGTGAAGAGGTGGAGAGAATCAAGCAAAAGAGGTGAAGTGAATCAAGGAGAAATCAGTGGGATTAGATGCTTGGATGTAAACTCTATAATTGAGGCATTGCCCTAATGAGAATTTGCTGGTTTTTGAGTATCCATGTCTACATTAATCTATTTATTAATTACCCACTAATTATGTCTTAATTATTTGCTAATCACTTTGTTAATGATGTTGATTCTAGTATTTGATCCACCATAGCTCATCACAATGCCCTAATTTCAACATGGTATCAGAGCCATGCCTAGAATCCATCATTTTATGAGCTCATTATCTTGCTAATTATTTTGCTAATTAGGATTAGTAGAAAATCATAATTTTTCCTCTTTTTTCAACTAGCCTCTGTAACCCCAGCTGGTGGAGGAGCTCTAGCTCCTTACACACTCAATATTAGGCCAATTCTTTCCAGCCACAAATAGCCATCATCCCCACGATTTAGCCCATCAAGACGAATCGTCAAGACGGAAGCTCACGATTTTTGCTGATTTTCGGGCGCCTTTTTTCTGCAGCAAATCAAAGAGTTCTACTTCCACAAATCAAATTGCTCTAATTCCTCTTAGCCCCGGGGGTTTTCAAGCATGCTCTACAAGATGGTGAAGACAGAATTCAATTTCATCAAGTCTACAGTGAGATCCAAGCTCTTCATCAAATCTGCACAGGTGACTTTGGTAAAACAGAGATTAAGCCTTCAATATTTAGTCAAATCTTGTGTTTCTTAGCTTAATCCTCTACTAGACTCATTGATATTGATGGCCTTGAAAGCATTTGAGCTCATTTGAAGTCTAAGGCACCAAATCTGGACTCCCCGCATACTCTGTTTTTTGCACACAAACCAAAGGATTAATTTGCTAATCAGTGACTAATCAGTCCTAATCACTGTATTTTGGTACAATTGAGGGTTCGAATTAACCATTAGGTATCTGATACAAATCCCTATAACTTCAGATTACAATTCGGAGTTGGTTTGATACTCCAACCATTCCGTACAAATTGGTTACCCTTGATTTAATGTAATTTTTGGTAAAATTGTGCTGATAAAATTGTAATAATCATAATTTTGCATTTAACCCTTGGTTAATGCCTGTAAATCTCAGTCAAAATCAAGATCATTCACAGCCAGAGTTGCATTTGGGAATGTGCATTAGAATGAATGCTATACGCATTATGTATTGGGCACATTGCATCAGTGTAAAAATGGGATCAGACACTGCCCTTGTCCAGAATAAGGCAAGAGGTAAGACCTCCCGCATAAATTTGGGTTTGCATTGCATAATGACACGATAAACATCAAAAGCCCAAAAGAACTGTCAGTAAAACATTTAAACATGCTGCTCACATGGAGCAAAAAGACCTGACGGACAAGCTCACGGCCCCAGCCATGAAAGAAGAAGATCTCTTTCCAAGAAGAGGATCCACACCAAGAAGATCTAGAAGAAAAGCTGAAGGAAGACATGGACACGAGAAGAGAAGCTGTCCCAAGAAGACTGAAAGAAGAGAAAGACACGGACATGTGAAGAGAAGATGCCACGACAAGAAGACTGAAGACAAGAGAAGATGTGAGGCTCCAAAGAGTGAGGAGCCATGTGAAAATCTCTGAGAGAGAGAGAGAGAGAGAGAGAGAGAGAGAGAGAGAGAGAGAGAGAGAGAGAGAGAAACCCCACAACCCAATGTAACCTGCCCCAAAAAAGTAAAACCACCTCTGAGCCACCGAGATGATGTAGGCCACGTGGTAGATAGATGTATGTGTGAGCACTTTAGTCAAGGTCACGGGCAACTATAGTAAGCCTTGGACACATAGAGAGAGAGAGAGTGTCAAGGACTATGAGTTTAGGGACTTGAGACACTGGTCGCAGGCTATCAAGTAAGAGAGAAACTTGGTATAGGGTCCAGGTGTGCTAAGTTAACTTGAGGGGAGGTGTGATAGGCACTAGTCGCCGCGGACTATCAAGTAAGGAGGGAAACTTGGTATAGGGTCTAGGTGTACTAGGAGTATTCACTTGAGGGGAGGTGTTGAAATATACAAGTGAATAGGGTGTGTGCGGGAACAAGCCCTTGGTTAGAGGCTCTAAAAAAGAATGAGTAAATGTGAAAGAACCTGTGAAAAGGTGAGAAGAATCTACTGGGAGAGAATAAAGGGTAGCATGAGAAGATTTAGGAAGTGTGGAGATATTCTGGGAGATATTCTAGGAAAAGTGAAGAGGTGGAGAGAATCAAGCAAAAGAGGTGGAGTGAATCAAGGAGAAATAAGTGGGATTAGATGCTTGAATGTAAACTCTATAAATTGAGGCATTGCCCTAATGAGAATTTGCTGGTTTTTGAGTATCCATGCCTACATTAATTTATTTGTTAATTACCCACTAATTATATCTTAATTATTTGCTAATCCATGCCTACATTAATCTATTTATTAATTATCCACTAATTATATCTTAATTATTTGCTAATCACTTTGTTAATGATGTTAATTCTAGTATTTGATCCACAATAGCTCATCACAATGCCCTAATTTCAACAATCTTCTCTTCCTCTCCTCTCTCTCTCTCTCTCTCCAACCATCTCACATCTCTCCGTTGCTTCTCACTCTCCCCTTTGTCTCTCCTCTCTCTCTCTCTCTCTCTCTCTCTCTCTCTCTCTCTCCAACCATCTCACATCTCTCTGTTGCTTCTCTCTCTCTCTCTCTCTCCCTTCTCTCTCTCTCTCTCTCTCTCTCTCTCTCTCTCTCTCTCTCTATATATATATATATATATATATATATATATATATATATATATATATATATATATATATATATATATATATCTTTGCTCACACTCTCTCTCTCTATCTACCATCTCTCTCTCTCTCTCTCTCTCTCTCTCTCTCTCTCTCTCTCCAACCATCCCACATCTCTCTATTGCTTCTCTCTCTCTCTCTCTCTCTCTCTCTCTCTCTCTCTCTCTCTCCCCCTTGTCTCTCTTCTCTCTTGTCTCACTCCCCCTCCCCCGTCTCTCTCTCTCTCTCTCTCTCTCTCTCTCTCTCTCTCTCTCTCCAACCATCTCACATCTCTCTGTTGCTTCTCTCTCTCTCCCCTCTCTCTCTCTCTATCTTTCTCTTTCCTCTCTCTATCCTTCTCTTTGCTCACTCTCTCTCTCCTCCTTCTCCTCTCTCTCTCTCTCTCTCTCTCTCTCTCTCTCTCTCTCTCTCCAAGTATCTCACATTTCTCCATTTCTTCTCTCTTTCTCTCTCTCCCTTGTCTCTCCTCTCTCTTATATCACTCTCCCCCTCTCTTTTTTTTTTTAAAAGTTGGGCGTTAGGAAGCGGGCTCTCTCTCCCTTGTCTCTCCTCTCTCTTATATCACTCTCCCCCTCTCTCTCTCTCTCTCTCTCTCTATCCTTCTCTTTGCTCCCTCTCTCTATCCTTCTCTTTGCTCTCTCTCTCTCTCTCTCTCTCTCTCTCTCTCCTTCTCTCCTTCTCTTTGCTCATTCTCTCTATCCCTCCCCCCCTCTCTCTCTATCCTTCTCTTTGCTCACACACACACACACTCTCTCTCTATGTCTATCCTTCTCTTTGCTCACACTCACACACACACTCTCTCTCTATGTCTATCCTTCTCTTCTCTCTCTTCTCTCTCTCTCTCTCTCTCCCTCTCTCTCTCTCTCTACCCTTCTCTTTTCTCACTCTCTCTTTCCTCCCTCCTCCTTGTCCTCCCCACTGTGACACTTAACCCTCTTTCCTCGTGTATTGTTATATGCACATTATGTATGCATATACTAGGAGGTTAACCCACATTAGGCCTGTGAGCATGGTAGCATGTGGGAACAAGCTCTAGTAGTGGAGCATGGGTTAGGAATAACCTTAAGGGTTAAGGTTAGGGTCAGGCATCCAAGGGTCACACATGGGAAATGGAGAGTCAAGTGTCACTTGAGAGCCCTCCTATATAACCTTAAGGGTTAAGGTTAGGGTCAGGCATCCAAGGGTCACACATGGGAAATGGAGAGTCAAGTGTCACTTGAGAGCCCTCCTATATAACCTTAAGGGTTAAGGTTAGGGTCAGGCATCCAAGGGTCACACATGGGAAATGGAGAGTCAAGTGTCACTTGAGAGCCCTCCTATATAATAGGGACATGGGGCACACTCAAGGGAGGCTAAGGCTATGTTATCTTTTGAGGCTAGGCTGCTATGATATGATGTTCTCTTGTATAGAGGATTTTATCTACTTACCGACCATTTCACACTATAGCTACATGCTACTGGATTGGAGTTATACCTCTTGATGATATGGGACATCAAGGTAAAGGTATGATGTACTTCATTATAATTCATGTGTGCATTCCTTAGGCTCGGGGGTGGACGGATGGATGAGTTTATGCCTAATTTATGCATGTTTATGCATGACAATTATCTAGAGAGATCTAAGGGTTAACAGTGGTATCAGAGCAATCTCTAGTTAATTGTTGTTATTTTTTCTTTCTTATTAATAATTTTTGGTATTTTTTGAGGTAAATTTTAATATTTACTAAATAAAAATATTAATTTGTTGATTTGTGTTGATGATTTGCACATGGATCATCGATATGGCAGTTGGAAAGCGTGTTTCTTCTATTCAATGGACGAATCGATATTGCGGGGGAATTCCATGAGTTTAATGCTATTTTTTCTTATTTTTTATGGTTTAAAATAAACATAAATGGAAATTTTTACCAAAGTATCGCATATTTTATTATAAATATTTTTGGTAGAATGGATTCCCTAAATTTTTATAATTTTTAGGAAATTTTTCTTAAATTTTTAGAAAATTTAAGCATTTTTATGGTTAAAAATGTATTTTTTATATTTTTACGAGTTTTTCACGCGGATATTCTTTCGATTTTTTGCCAAATTTCTACTAAAATGTAGAATGGGCTAGTCAATTGATGCATGGAATGCTCTCCAGTGTGCGTGGGATCCTCTTCGCCTCTCATTTCTGAAATTTTCTTCTATTTCTTCTCTCGCACATATGAAGGCCTCTTAATAAGCACAGTTTTATTAACTATTAATCATAATTAATTTTTATTTATGATTAAGTAATAGTTAGTTAAAAGTTAATCTTCCTCTCAGTTAATAGAGAAGGAAGGGGTAGAGAGAGAAGGATGACTTGAAGAAGAAGGAGAGAGGAGAGAGAGGCTCTCCTCTCTGTCTTTTGGAAATCGCAACATGGGGGGGGGGGGGTCAAAAAATTGCCAACCCCAAGGTTAAAAAGCTTCATATTTTAGCTTTTAAAAAATTAAAAAAAGAGTTTTTTTCCCAAAAATTAGTTTTTTTAAAAAGCTTGAGAAAAAAGAGGAAAGAGATTTGGAAAAAAATTTACTTCTCTGAAATTTTATTTTCTCCCTCTAAATTTTTTTCCTTGGAGTCAAAGACTTTCCGCATTCTTGGGAAACCTTTTGGCTTTCCGAATTCCGGAAAATCTTTTGACCTTTTGGATTTCGGAAACTTTTGACCTTTCACATTCCGATCTTTTTTTGTCTTTTCATTTTCTCGAAATTGTTAGCTTTCCGTATTTCGGGAAAACCATTGGGATTCCGAAATTTTTTGACCGTTCGTATTCTAATGCGTTCAGGGTAAATTAAAAATTTTATAAAATTCTTAAAAATTAGTGAAAAATTAGACAAAGGTTATTTTAAATTTCTAAAAAATGTGGGATTGGTGTTTGACATGTGGTGTATCCATTTGGGTGCCCGTGACCATTCAAATTCTTTTAAAAATATATTTTTTGACCTAGAAATTTGAAAAATCTATTAAAACTATAAATTTTCATTGGATTTGAGAATTGTCAGCAGAATTGGAAATTTCGTGAACGATGGGATTCTCAAGAAAAATTAGGAATTTTCTAAAAACTATTTTTAAAAAAACTAGAAATTGATATTTTTAAAATATCAATGGTATTTTGGCAAATCTAATTGCTAAAATTTTTTTGAAAAAATATAGGTTTGGAATGCCATAAGATAGGTTTGGTGGAATTCAAAATTATCATATTTTGAGGCCCTATAAAATTAGAAAAAAATCATGATAATTTTTTTTCTCGAGAATTTAATATTTTTGAGGGTTATTTAATGTTGAAGTACGATTTCTCGTGCTGACATTAGATAGATATGGGTTATTCGCATATTATTAATACAATTATACCTCGTATTAGTAGTTATTTCGGTTTGGATTAATTATAAACGATATTTTCATGATTTTTTACCATTGTTTAGCCATTCTTTTTGGACATGTTCCATAATTTCTTCAATGATGGCTAGAATCTATGTTCAAAGTGTGTTTCACCTTTGACACTTTTCCATGATAATTTATTTTGCACTTATTTAAGTGTGGTCTGTGCTTAATTTCTTAAGCCTAAGACAAGTTCTATCATGGATTAGTTGATCTATTTGTTTTGGTAGATTTTATTGAATGTTTTTCAAGTTTTATATGACTCATCAGGTTTTGCCTAGATCACTTGTGTCTAGGGGTTTTTTATTGAGTGTTACACACACGTGTTTCACTTGCTGACTTTGGAGCTGTGCTTGGACGACACCACGTTCATATACTCCGGATTGATGAGTTGGCTACCAATTTTAATGCTTCTTTTGGCATGATTAATGTCCATATTAGATGGCATGCATTGATTTTTATAATCAACTATGGTTTTCATGGATTTGAGGATCTTCTATGCTTTTATCCATGGTTTTATAAGGATCTTTTGATCTTTTGGATAATATCATGTGCTTTAAAGGTAGCATTTGCCTTCGTTTTTTGCACGTAATTTTGGACTATGTTCCTTGTACTTTTGTACAAGGAACATATTTCAACTTGGATACCTAGTTGCTTATGTATCTAGGTAAGTTATTTTTCTACCCCAGCTTTATTATGTTTATTGGGTAGTTATCATTAGAAAGGCGCCAATAATTCAAATTCTTTTCTAATGATGTACTTGGAAAGAGTTATTTCTTGATGTAGTCTCAGGTATATAGTGATAGGTTTTAGTATGTGAAAGTCTGGGATAAGGCCATCTTATTCCTTTTTTATGATTTTATTCATTTTTCCTAGATGACATACTAGGGAGTTTCAAATTGATAAGGTATGTATGGGTGGTATCATGGTGGTATGAGACGTTAGCGATCCCTCACATATATTATCTTATGGGATAATTTGGGCTCAAGATTGTTGCTTTGCTTACATCACTTAGCATGTTGACCTCAACATTCAAAAACAATCTCATTTTATGAATTCATTTAAAGTTGTTGTGTGGGCATTCTCTAGATAAACTTCTTTTATCTATAGCCTACATGTATTGATGAGTGTAATTTTGTCGACATTTTCACTTGTTGAAATCTCGTTCTTTAGAGTTCAACGAGTTTATCTTGTTGTGTTCAGATTAAGAAAATTTAGATTTTTCCTTTGTTGGCATTTCTTTTTTAGTTTCACACTTTAGGTGATTTATACAATCCACCTAATGGTTTACGGATGTACATATGTGACTCATCGAGACGTTGATGACTCTCTATGTTGATATGGGTAACTCGGGGAATGCCGATAATTCCATATATAGATGTGGGTACGTCGGGCCGCCGAGATGGATCCCTGGTTCTTGCTGTTATAATGCCATGTTTTCCTACTTTATTCCGAATGGTTTACAACGAGGAAACTACTTTGAGTATGAGTTCCTTTGATCATCCGTAGTAGTCTGATGGGCAAACATAGTGTATGAATCAGATTATAGAGGATATGCTTCATGCATATGTCTCTGGAAAAGCATCAAATTGAAAAAAATATCTTCTAATGATGGAATTTACCTATAACAGTTTTAAACATATGGGTATTGGTTTTAGTCCGTTCATGCTTATGTATGGATATCAACTCAGGGCACCTATCAATGTCGGTCTTAAGGACATCGAGCTTGATGCATTGAAGGATTTCTTGCATGATATGCAGGAAATGATAATCGAAGCTCGGGATTCTATTAGGAGTGCTCAAGATAGGGCACGGTTCTATGCTGATAGAGGACGCTCAACTTGGTCTTTTGAACCAGGAGCGTTGGTTTATTTAAAAGTTCCTAAAGATTCTCAGACTTTGTCAAAAGAAAAATGCTCGAATTTATCTCTTAGATATTGTGGTCCATTTCGATTTATACATCGGATTGGCACGGTTGCGTATGAACTTAAACTACCTCCACATGTTAGAGTTCATCCAATCTTTTATATCAATAGATTGAAAGGGAAACTGGGAGGTGAGGATAACACAGTTACTCCTCAAGAACTCGTTGAAGTCGAAGAATTATCCTATGTTCCACATGAACCTGATAAGGTACTTGAATTCAGGGAAAGTAAACTTTGTAGTTGATTAATTCCTGAGGTTAAAATTAGGTGAAAAGATAGGGAAATAGAGGATTCGACTTGGGAGTCGGTTGAGATTGTTCAGCGCAGTTCTCCTTCTTTTCATTACAAGAGTGCAATGTTTTGAAGAGGGAAAGTATGTTATATGCACATTATGTGTGCATATACTATGAGGCTAATCCACATTAGGCTTGTGAGCATGGGAGCATGGGAACAAGCTCTAGTGGAGCATGGATTAGGACTAACCTTAAGGGTTAAGGTTAGGGTCAGGCATCCAAGGGTCACACATGGGAAATGGAGAGTCAAGAGTCACTTGAGGGTCCTATATAATAGGGGCATGGGGCACACTCAAGGGAGACTAAGGCTATGTTATCTTGAGGCTAGGTTATGATATGATATTCTCTTGTATAGAGGATTATATCTACTCACCTACCATTTCACACTATAGTTACATGCTATTGGATTGGAGTTATACCTCTTGATGGTATGGGACATCAAGGTAAAGATATGATGTACTTCATTATAATTCATGTGTGCATCCCTTGGGCTCGGGGGTGGTCAGGTGGATGAGTTTATGCCTGATTTATGTAAGTTTATGCATAACAATTATCTAGAGAGATCTTAGGGTTTTAACTTCTCAACACAATACACTTATTAACTCATTTTTTGCATACAGATTCTTCAAGTCTACAAACTTAACGCTATCTTAGTCATCCACACAATACAAAAAATGTCAATTCTTTATTACTTTGTATGACATGTTGATCACAAACATTATTAAAACTGTTAATCATATCTTATGTTACAAAACCCCGCCCCAACATGCATTGCTCTCTCTCTCTCTCTCTCTCTCTCTCTCTCTCTCTCTCTCTCTCTCTATATGTACAATAAGATCATGACATAATCATAAACAATTGTTAAACCTAATCACTTGAATATTTATAAACAAATATGTTCATTGCATTACAATGAAATCTTCATCAAGATGTCCATAACATCCTCTTCGGGATTAGTACAAACAATGTTCATGCCGAATTTACGTGCTACCATAGCAATGTCCTCTTCGGGATCAGTAAAAACAATGTTCATGCCTAATTTGCACACTACCATAGCATAATCTCCACATCTTGCATAAAGCTCTACTATCATTTGCCCTTCTTTTACATGTTGCTTCAATAGGCTATCTCAAAAGTCATATCCACGTTGACATCCACCTACAAAGAAAACATTTCTTTAAATCCCACATAATATTCAACACCGATAATTTGAGAACTTATATGTTTATACGATACCTCGCCATGCTGTCCCATTTGGGCATCTTCCCCAATGCATTGTAGTGCAAGGATCAATGTTATAATCAAGCGAGAAAAGTTTTACATGGTTTATTTCAACTATGCTCATGAAGGTAACAACACGCATCTTCCCCAATGCATTGTAGTGCAAGGATCAATGTTATAATCAAGCGAGAAAAGTTTTACATGGTTTATTTCAACTATGCTCATGAAGGTAACAACACGAGGGTATCTGTCTGCATAAGAGTATGAGATGATTTATTGTAACAAAATGTGATGTTTAATGGCAACCTTTTATGAAAATCATAAGCACTTCTATGGTTAGTGTTGCTTACCTCTTGTCCAAATGCCTTTCCAATCTTTGTTGTACACCACACATTCACTAGGGTATCTAATATAAAACCATATTTCTTGGCGTGCGCTATCATGGTTGTCACGTGATTCATAGTACCAATGAAATAAGAGAGCTATTGTCGTCTAGGATAGTCTCACAAATCTTGAGCATATACATAAAACATGAGAATTTGTACCCAACGTATACACAATAACACCTAAGGTCTTAATGTTAAAAAATTCATCTTGATCACTCACATGTACAGAGATTCCATGGTGGGATAATATCATCGGGGTAGCCATAAACCGAACCTCCTGTGGCCAACCTCACTATGATACAATCACACCCTTGCTTGTATTGACACCTTTAATATTAAAGGTCATGTTTGCCTCTTTCCATGATTTGTAACATATCAAAAAGATGTACTAGCTCGTTTGGACACTCCTGGTTTTGAATTGCATGGCCTATCTTGAAAGGATCCCCAACAAATGCTCTCACCTTTGAAAAATCATGTCCTGCTGCACCATGTTGAGAAGAGTTACACATTAATTATCATTACACAATATAAAAGACACGCATTTACTGTCCTTACACGTGTTTACAATTGATTAGTATACCTATCAGCACCAAGGCTTCTATAACAGTAGAGGAACTAGCACTTTGATGTTGCAACATGCTCGGAACATTGAGGACTACTATAGAGGACGTACGACAAGACACTCTAAAAGAACACATTTTGTAAATGAAAATGCATTACACATATACATTACATTGTCATTACTATTTAATAAAATCATACCTAGCAAATTCATTTGTATTGGTGTTAGGATACCTAGGCTAGGTGGATTATTATGTTGCAATGGTGCATTTGGCACTTCACCTCTTGCCAAGCTTATCTGGACCCATAACTTATTCATCTATCTTAGTATTCCAACTATGTAATAATCAAATCCCTCGAGCATCTCTAGACCCATAACTAAATCATGTACATTAGTATCCAAACTATTTAATAATAAAACTAATCAATTAACGAGTAAAAGAGTGTCATACCTGTGTTGCTACATGACCCACTTTATCAACTTTTGGGGTTTCCTTGATGGGCCGAGTGTTATCCTTGGAATCGCTTTCGTCATACTCTGATTCAGAGACATTAGAGTCATCTTCTTTCCCTTATGGTTTTGATGCAAAGACATCAAAGTCATCTTCTTCCCCTCGTGCCTTTGCTTCTTCCTCTTCCTTTGTGGCATCCTTCTTTGGTTCAAGTGGCTGAGTACTTAGTAGGCCAAAACGTAATTGAGTCTTTGCTAGGACAGGATTCTCTCATGATTATATGGTAGCTCTTTACGAGGAACATAGAAAGTCCAACAGAAGAACATGTGAGAAAAGAGAACCGAAGAGGAGAGGTACATAAGGGAATCCATAAACTTGCTACAAAACCACTTGTTGAGAAGAAGACGTATCTCAAGGCTAAAATGGAAATTCTCAAAGTGAAGAAGAGAGACTCATTTAGGTCAAGATCAACACTAGGAAGTTGGGAAAGATTTTAAGGAGGAGGTGGCCACACATTTATTCCATAGGGTTTTTTAAATTTTGAAAATTACACACACATGGGTGTCCAAGTGAGTCTCTCTAAAGATTTTCATGTAGTGTTACACACCATGGAAAGGACAAAAGAAAGCTTTCATAAAAATGATATAGAGATACTCATTAAAATTTTATATTAGTGAGTGTTTTTCCTCTATGCAAAATTATGGAGACTTTCAGTTACTTATTTTATAGCTTAGTTGCTCTATGGAGACATTATGATATACAAATAAACTCATTAAAATTTTATATTAGTGAGTTTTTTTCTTATGTGCAAAGTTGTGAGGACTTTGAGTCACTTATTTTATCAATGCAAAAGAAGTTAGTTGCTATGGAGACATATCTTCCTCTTTGTCTACCAATACTCTTCAAGGCTCCACCTCAATCGGAAGCAATTGGAAGGAAGTCTTCTTAGGGGAGATCATGTTCCCCACTTTTGTTTAATCAAGTTTTTTCAAACCTTCTTGTGGCTACAATTGCTAAAGATTGTGATGCAGTCTTCATTGATTTCTGTATCCAAGCCTAGCTTTCTTCGGGCACACACAAACATGTGTCTTTCATAAACCATGAATTATAGTGCAATCGCAAAAGATGGCAACCTTGTTTTTTTCCATTTGACCGTATTATCAAAAAGGGAAGATGGTGTTTTCCCCTTCGACCATATTTACATAAAGAGCAACCTTTATTCTTCCCTTTGTCCAAATGGGTAGTCATGTGTCTCAACACTCGTCTTGCTCTTTGACCGTCCCTCTTTAATTGTTGTCCAAAAGGGCAACCATGTGTCCACCATTTCTACCCTTTTCCACCCTTATGGATGGGAAACAGGACACCAAAATTATTTTCTCCCTTTTGTCTCCACCCTTTCCATCCCCTTGGATTTTGTTTTTGTAGAGTTTGCACTGATCATGTAGTAATAGCATGCACTAGCTGTTCAAGTGAGGATGGGAAAAAGGACACCAAAATCATTTTTTCCCTTTTGTCTCCGCTCGTCACACCCCCTTGCTTCATGCACCGATCATATAGTAATAGCATGCACTAGCTGTTCAAGTGAGGTTACAGGGCCGTTATCTACATGAGAGCTTGCAGTCCTAAAATTTCCTTCACAATAAATTCACCTTTAAATATATAACTTCACATTCGTCCAAAACACGTGTACTCTGTCCAGCATAGATAAATCAGACAACGCTCAGCAGGCATCCAATGACGTGAGACCAAGCAAAAATCCAGCTTTGAATCTCTGCCAACCTAAGCTCACAACTTGATAACTTGGCGTGCCACATTTGCTTCATTTGTTGAAGCAGGCTGTAGGGATGGTTTTCATAACGTGTGCCCATCCACCTCTTGTGAAAATGGAGGCATCTACCTGCAAGGGGGTGCGGGTGTAGGTGCAGATGGCTCTCCGGGACCGCTTGCCTAATTGCAGGTGGTTCTCCAGGGACAGCTTGCCTGGGTGCTCCACCTGTCTGTGAAGGCCCCCTTAAGCTGTTGTAAAAACTATGCCATCTTGCATGGGAACTACTTGAGACCAGTGATCGGGATTCTCCTGTGCACCGCATGCTGCCCCTTCTCTTCTACCTTCACATACCCGATTGCTTAGTATTTCAGAATGGGCTCTTCTCTCCCAAGCGATGGGGCTCAAAATATTTTATCTACTACAACTAACAGCTTTGGAACCAACAAATGTTTCATCTGTGACCTCAAACAACCCCTAGGACTATAAATACTAGAAGCAAGATTGTATTCAAGCATAGTGCAAAACTTGAAACACATCCCCACCAATCATCATCAGGTAGAAAACAGAGAGCGCTTCCTAGAAAGCAGAGCTCAGATATCACAATGCACATTAAGGAATCACATCGACATCAACC
The DNA here is from genome assembly GCF_041138505.1 of Cibotium barometz. Lineage (NCBI taxonomy): Eukaryota > Viridiplantae > Streptophyta > Polypodiopsida > Cyatheales > Cibotiaceae > Cibotium > Cibotium barometz. The sequence goes on from NC_141084.1 coordinate 26,896,071, forward strand.
CCCCCCCCTCCCCCCTCTCCCCCTTTCCCCATTTGGCCAAACGTCACCTGAAAGTTCAGTCTATCCAAGTTTATGTTCCACGGCAATGAGAAACAAAGAACAATGCACCTGCCCAAGTTCAACGTGGAACGGCATGCGAGACTTCATATGGCCGAGATGGTAAGCACTGTGTTCTACCGCCATCTAAACTCCCTCAAGAAATGCCCTTACACCACCACTGTTCAAAAAAGCTATCCTCAACACATGGCACAATCATATAATGATGAGAGGAAAAAGCTCAAAAAGAGCTTCCATGAACTCCATAGTGTTAGCTTCAACACACCCTTGCCTCCTCTACAAAACGGTAGCATTAGCTCTAGAAAATAAGCATACCATGTCGACAAGGTAGATTATTCTAAATGAACAAAGCATATGAATAAGAAAATAATAATAATTACAAATATTGGCTCAAGCATTGCCATCAAACTCTTACTCTTCTCCGTGAAGACCTTGCAAACCTTGCAGGATCAAAGGGTCTAAGATCAACCAGCTGAGATTGACCCTCTACTATAAGCTCTGCAAGGGACGCTCCTGTGGCAGGGGCATTCAAAATACCCCAACAGCTATGGCCGGTAGCAACATAGACACCCTCAGCACCTGGAATTTTGCCAATGAGGGGTAATCCATCCTCTGAACATGGAAGAAAGCAGGCTTGCTCAGCAAGCACCTCAGCATCCTGTAAATGGGTGGACACATTACCTGCCACTCTTTGCAGCATTGTGATGGACTCCTTCCGAGGCATAATATGGTTGGGATCATCAGGAACCTCCACTTCCTCCGACATGCCGCACACATAGACTTCCCCTGTGGGGCGAGGGTACACTTCCGGGTCCATGGATCGGCCCTCACGGGTTCTGTACTTGAGGAAGAGGGCATGTGGGGAGATGGCATTGGGATCTTCGGGACGTAAAACTATGCTGTGCGCTTTGAGCCCAGATATGGAAGTGAGGGCTGAGATGATGGCATTTCGTGCCGACCATGGGCCCATGGCGAGCACGATAATGTCGGCAGCGATGGAGGTACCATCGACAATGACGGAAGAGACTCGGGCAGTATTCTTATCTACGATGATGTCGTCGACTTTACCGATCAAGAGGTGCGCACCGTACTTATCGATCACGGAAGAGACTAATGTACGGGTGAAGAGTAAAGGGTGTACCTGGGCGGTGGTGTGAGTGGAGCCAAGGGGCGAGGATGTGCGGATGAAGCCGTCAATCCAATTGGGCAGGGATGCTGTTATGTGCGATCGGCTGGGCGAGCTGGTGTTGGTGGGTTCATGTACGGCAATGCTGAGGGTGTTGAGAGGGCGGTAGCCATAAGCGGACTGCCCATCGAGCTCCTGGGCAAGCTGTTGGTGAAGGCGGAAGCTGGCCCTAGCGAGGGGTCCCACGGGGCTTCCATCGCACCAGTCTAGAGCCAGGAACCCCCCCGATTTGCCAGAAGCTGCACAGGCCACAGAACACTGCTCCACGAGAGTCACCAACAGACCCCTCTTCGCCAGAAAATATGCTGTGCACGCGCCTATTGCCCCAGCGCCCACCACCACTGCGGCACGAGGAGCCTGCGAGGACATGGTTTCTGTTTCTGTTGCTCCTCCTCCTGCTGCAGCTCGTGTTACTGCTCCGAAATTTGCCTGGCGATGAATTGCCCTGGGATACACACATGCAAGAGGAAAGACACCATGCATAACACCATACACCACCATTCTGCCTTTACAAGTGGCTTCTTTACACCCTCAAAATGCATTGCCTCTGTTAGCTCCACCTTTCATCACACCATTGTCAACCATCTACATTTGCCCTAGGATACACACATGCAAGAGCAAAAACATACATCATACACTACCATTCTACCTTTCACATCTTGCCTTTGCCTTAGCTACTTGTGAGCACTTCATCCATCCATTTCAATATGCATTACCAACTATGACCTTGTTCATGCATGACTTCGATTGTTGAGCTTGAGCGACGAATGTGCAACGCTGCAAACATACTGCAAAGTAAACTTATGAATCAACTAAATCGGTCCAAGTTAGTAGTACTATAAGTGTGGTGTGATCATTGTGCCCTTGGATTTGAATCTTGTCCATATGCTGAGTTATATAGGAACTTGCAAACTTCACAATGTGGCTATTTGCTCCAACTGTCATCACACCATTGTCAACCATGTAACTACAAAAATCGTGCCTATGGCTCCAATGCAAGTGATCCCCTTGTGAGATATTGATGACAAAAAGAGCTATATAACCTATACATAGAGCATTTGGAAGTGGCCTAATCGACGAGAAATGTATGTTATAAATTAAAATCTTTTGTTGCCTATCATGAAGCCATGGACCATGGACCATGTGTAAGTAGACTAGTGACTACATATAGCATTGATTATTGTGTTGTAATTGCCCACAACCTAGACCAATGTGTGTTATAAATTAAAAATCTTTTGTTGCATATCATGAAGCCCTAGACCATGTGTAAGTATCCTAAGTGACAACATATAGCATTGATTATAGTGTTGTAAATTAAAATCTTTTATTGCCTATCATGAAGCCCTAGACCATGTGTAAGCCTAAGTGACTACATATAGCATTGATTGTAGTGTTGCAATTTCCCATAACCTACACCAAAATGCACAACTCACACACTTTTTATATAATAGATTACATATAGCATTACATATAGCATTAACAAGTAGTGTAGTAATTGTCCATAGCACACTTTTTATATAATAGATTACATATAGCATTAACAAGTAGTGTAGTAATTGTCCATAGCAGCCTACATATAATAGACTACATATTGCATTAACTAGTAGTATCATAATTGTCCATAGCCTACACCAATGTGAATGCACAATTCACACATTTTGTATAATATAGATTACATGTAGCATTAGTTAGTAGTGTTGTAATAGTCCACAACCTACATTAAATGTGAATGCACAACTCACAATAATAGACTACATATAGCATTAACTAGTAGTGTTTTTGTAATTGTCCACAAGCTACATCAAATGTGAATGCACAACTTACATATTTCATGTATACCAGCTAAGCCACCAAACATTTGTTAAAGGGTGAAAAACAATTATCATCTATAATTATCAAGGTGTCAATCAAATGTGGAATAGGCATTTTGCTTCTATGCGCTAGAATTTTGACAAGGAATGTGAAGTAAGCAAGCTTCACCTTTTGTGAATAGTATTGTCTCCTCCCACAAAATTTTGTGAATAGCATTGTCTCCTCCCACAAAATTTTAACTTTAACAAGATTTCTACTTACCTCGAAAGATCACTTGTGAAGTAAATCTTAGCTACATGGAATTTTTCCTAAGACTAGTAATAGCATGCATGTGTCTCTAAACCTCAGTTGTGAGATCCCTGTCCCCACTGCGCAATGGATTCGCGGTACTAGCAGCGGAAGTAGCACTTCATGCGCGGGGCAGGGTCCCACACTCGGGGCCTCGTCCCCACGGATATCCGGACAAGAGACTAATCCGTCGGTTTTTCCAAAACCAAACCCGGAAAAACTTCCCTTACCCGGAAAGCACGAGCGATTCCACCAGGATAACTTTTTACTCTAACGTAGTCAAGATCATTACTGATCACGCTGATTCGACTACACCTATAAAGATACTCGGTCGGATCAAGGAAGAAACTTGTACTTGGATCATTGGGATCAACGCTTTTTTTCCCATCAAGAGGCACAGCCGTTGATTCCTATCCATAGAACAATTACTATCTGGGATTTACTTTATCTATCGTAATAACAGAAATTGAGTCTTGATTTACGGATCCATCAGTCCAGCCTAACCCCATCCAGTCCCATGGGTTAGCCAACAACCACTGTAGTGATGGGATCCAATTAAGAATTTGGTTAGGTTTTGTCTCGGGTACCAAGGAAAAGAGTTCCAAGGCCCCCTAGCCAAAAGTTCATGCAAACATAAAACTAGTCACACCACTTACACACCCAATATGAAATTGCCTTTTTCTTAGCATCAGCTAACTTTAAAACAATCCTTTAATGAAACCATTATGTCACTGATGACAATCCTCAAAGTCTCTGGTTGAATCCTTATTTCCAGTCATTCATTCATCGGTATACTTATGGCATCATTGGCAACCAGAACGCTCACCACTTGTTCACTCAGGGGCCTTTTCCATAGTTCCTAGCTCATAGTAACCGGCAATATATTCATATAATAGAATGGAATCTCTGTGGAAGATCAGCAAGATCAACCCACAGATCCATATAAAAGAGCCATGGACTCATCCGTTGAGGACCAGCAAGGTCAATCAACCAGATCCATGCTCGGTTTCAGAAAACAACTCTTACTCCTTGTTCCAATATCTTCCACGACGCACGTGTGGGTATCTTCGGCGACCCAAAGCCCGAGCACCGTATGGTCAGCACTCTCTAGGATCCTTCGCAGGTGACCTAGCGCTTCACTCATAGGCCACTTCCTTGGTCCCTCATCCACCGTACCGGAAGCTCACCATTTAAATTGAACCGAGGCTGGTCAAGACCTCGGTCGACCTTGCTACGCGAGACGTCCTCCATTGACTCTCCGTCAGCAATTACAACTTTATCAGTTAGGTCTCCATGACCTTAATCCACAAGACAGTCAAAATGCTTCCCCAGCATTCTTGACATAAAACAGTCATTTACAAACAATTCACCAAATACAATTTCTATAACGACCTCTCGTCTTTCCACATTATCCACACTCGGACCACATTACTTATTCCACATTCCATTCAATGTGTACTCATTCGCATCCATTCACTCATATTGATGACACATTATTTCACATACACATTCACTTTCATTATTCTACATACATATCCATGTTCGTACATCCACATCATACATCCAATTTCACATTCATACATACGCATCTACATGCATACATCCACATCCACATTCATACATCCACACTTCCATTTCCACATCCATACATCCACATTCACATTCATACATCCACATTCACATGTATACATCCATTTTCACATCCTCATTCATACATCCACATTCACATGCATACATCCACATCCGTATCTACATCCATATATCCACATCCACATCTACATTCACATTCACCTCCATACATCCACATCTACATGCATACATCTATTTTTACATCCTCATTCATACATCCACATCCACATACATACAACCACATCCGTATCTACATCCATACATCCACATCCACATCTACATTCACACTCACATCCATACATCCACATCTACATGCATACATCCATTTTCACATCCTCATTCATACATCCACATCCACATACATACATACACATCCGTATCTACATCCATATATCCACATCCACATCTACATTCACATTCACCTCCATACATCCATATCTACATGCATACATCTATTTTCACATCCTCATTCATACATCCACATCCACATACATACATCCACATCCTCATACATACATCCACATCCGTATCTACATCCATACATCCACATCCACATCTACATTCACATTCACATCCATACATCCACATCTACATGCATACATCCATTTTCACATCCTCATTCATACATCCATATCCACATACATACATACACATCCGTATCTACATCCACATCCACATCCACATTCACATTCATACATACACATCCGTATCTACATCCACATCCACATTCACATTCATACATGCATACATCCACATTCATACATCCACATCCACATTCATACATCCACACTTCCATTTCCACATCCACATTCATACATCCACATCCACATTCATACATCCACACTTCCATTTCCACATTCATACATCCACACTTCCATTTCCACATCCACACATCCACATTCACGTTCATACATCCACATTCACGTTCATACATCCATTTCCACATCCACATTCACGTTCATACATCCATTTCCACATTCCCATTTATATAATCACATACGCCTTCACTTCTATTCTTTTACATCACATCCATTCTCGCCCTATCACAGCCCATATACATCTTATCCCATCACATACACTTCTTACCTCATCCCATACACATCTTATCCCATCACATACACTTCTTACCTCATCCCATACACATCTTATCCCATCACATACACTTCTTACCTCATCCCATACACATCTTATCACATCTTAACTCATCTTATCACATCTTATCACATCTCATACACATCTTATCACATCTTATCTTAGCTCATACACTTCTTATCACATCCCATCATTTTCCATACGCATCTTATCACATCTTATCATATCTCATATCTTTTTATAGAATACAAGAGAATTCTTATATTTGATATAAGATTTCTCTACACATTTATTTATGCATAAATTCCATTTAAGGAGACTAACACTTTCGAATTAAAAATCAATCTTTTATGCATCTTCCTATCCATAAATTCATTTTAAATGAAATTGACACTTTTTGAATTAAAATTCAATCTTTTATGCATCTTCTTATGCATAAACTCAATTTAGATGAGAATTGACTCTTTTGAATTAAAAATCCATCTTTTATGCATCTTCCTATGTATAAATTCAATTTAGATGAGAATGACACTTTTGAAGTAAAATCAATCTTTTATGCATCTTCTTATGCATAAATTCAATTTGGTAGGAATTACACTTTTAGAATAAAAGAATTTCTCTTATGCATCTAAGTTATGCATAAAATCCATTTATAAATAAAAATCATACTTTTAGTATAAAAAGAATATCTTTTATGCATACCTCTATGCATGAAATCCAATATGATAAAAGTCACACTTTTATAATAAAATAATCAACTCATGCATACCTCTATGCATGAAATTCAAATACAATAAAAGTAACACTTTTATGATAAAATAATCAACTCTTATGCATACCTCTATGCATGAAATTTAAATACGATAAAAGTCACACTTTTATAATAAAATAATCAACTCTTATGCATACCTCTATGCATGAAATTCAAATATGATAAAAGTCACACTTTTATAATAAAATAATCAACTTTTATGCATACCTCCATGCATGAAATCCAAATATGATAAAAGTAACACTTTTACATTAAAATAATTATCTTTCATGCATACCTCTATGCATGAATTCCAATTATGCATAATATAAAAATCAATTTCTCTATGATTACAATGAATATCTTTCAATTAATCTAGGATGATAATTCCTAGAATATGGTAAGAAGTTCTCTTTTCATGCTTTGAATGAAATTATTTTATGTGTAATTTTTAGAAAAATTTTGCCATAGCTCCGCTACTATGACTGATAAATCTCAATTTATTTTGAAGGATAAAGCTTATCATTAAGAGAATGATTAGAATGACCCATAATTGGATCATTAACCCAATAATGGATTGAATCATCAATATTCATGAAATACATAAACTAAAAGCATAGAAAAAAGGCATTAATTTGGCCTTAAGCATAGATTAATCTTGGATTAAGGAAAAGCTTTATGAAAAGCTTCATTTGGATTGAGAATGAGTCATGAGTATGACCATTTCTTGAGTGAGAGAGAGAAATTACATAAAAACCATTAGAATTAAGCATAAATGGAAATTTATGTAATTCTTTACTATCATTAATCAATTAACTTCAATAGCATTCATCAAATTATGTAACTCTTCACTACCATTCATCAATTAACTTCAATAGCATTCAAAAACCATTCCAATTAAGCTTCTCAAGCTTGAGAGGGGTTGAGAAGAGAAAAACATTGAGAAATTATAGAAAAGATCAAAATTCACCATTTACCTTACAAATTGCTTGATTCTTTGTTCACGGTAGAGGCCCCCAACCAATCAATTGGTTTAGTATGTTGATGGAGCCACCAATGGGGATTGAAGAAAGAGGGAAGCTCCAATTTTTTCAATTTGGAGAGAATTTTAGAGAATAGTAGAAATGTCATGAGAATATATTTTAAGTCCTCTAGAAAAATATTATTTATCCCCTCTTGAGTAATTTGGGGACGCCTAGATTACTCTTGCGTCATGCCGGCTAGGTTAATATCGTGGGTGACACCACTATAAATATTAATACGTGCGGTATATGACGTATGTTTGAGGCCACCTATGATTATTTCAGTTAGGTTTGTATGGCAGGGTGATTCCTGGGGTACTTACGCCTGGTAGTCATGAGTTGGTGATGATTTGTGCCTGTTTAATATTTGTGGGATTAATTTAATAATTAATTGGGCTTATATTTTCAGGTGATGAAGACTATGGGAATTGAAGAGTTTACTTTGGAAGAAATGTCTTGGATCATCACATTTTATTTTTGGCAAGCATAGTAGCTTGTAACCTTATTAAATGATTTTTCCATTTTGAACATTAGGAAAGATACATTTATTTTTGTGGAATTTATTAAAGCCTATGGCTTTACCCTAGTCTCAATTTGACACTCTATTTTTGTTAAAGAAGAGTGCCGTGCTCTGTAAAAAGCACATCTTGTATTTTGGGGGCTATGGCCTAATTTTGGTGAAAAGGAAAGCTAATAAAGAAATACTCGTGTGGGGAGAGGCCACGCACAAGAGGGGGGAAGATTGCACCCAATATGGTCTTTTTTGAGCTAAGTATTTTTGTTTAAGTGTTTAATTTTTCAATTGCTTTGATTTAGTTGAAGCTTACAAGCAATGGTTTTTATGATTGCTTTGATTTAGTTGAAGCTTACAAGCAATGGTTTTTATGATTGAATTAATTCTCTATCTTTCCACAATCAATTCCTAGAATAAGATTCCGGTTGCAGTGGTATCAGAGCTTGGGCTAGGAGATTTGTGGAGAAGGTAGGAAAGGGCTTCAACTTCTCAAAAATCAAGAAGTGCAGGAATTTATACAGTGGACAGAAGGGTGTTTTGCAGGTCTTTACCTAAAGGTCAAAGATTCAAAACTAGATCTACTCTCAAACCCACTCACCACCCTGCAAAACCATCCCTCTCTATCAAAAAGCGGTTTTTCCAAATACTCTGTGAAATCAGAATCTGACCGTATGGATGAAATCCTCATAGCCAAAAACCTCACGGGTAACTCTCAGAAATCAGAAAGCTTCAAGGTGGAGCAAACCCATAATGGATGGAGGAGATAAATCCATGCAAAAGCTACTAAATAATTCTCCATAAACTTTTGGAGCAAGAAGCGCATGGCGGCAGCCTGCCGGCGCAAAACGGCGTGGAGAGGAGATTTTTTTAAAAAAAAGCTTCAAGCCTAATCAAGCTTAAATCCATAAGCTAATCTCTCTCTAATCAATCTCACTTTTCCCAATCCCCATGCAAGTCACATCACTCCTTTTTCAACCTCTACTTTTCCCAATTTCCAAATTTGAGGAGAAATTCAAAGGTTTTCCAATTCTGAAAATTTCTGGGTGCAGAAAAGTGATTTACAGGTTTTAAAAAGCTTGGAAATTGCCTAGAAAAGGCTAGAAAATTCCGAAATCACTTTTGAAAAATTTTGAAAATTTCAGAAAAATATTACAGAGTTTGGGCAAGGTTTACAGGACTGTTTCAGCAGGTTTCAAAGTGCAGAAAAATTATTTCATCAACAATTCGAATAGCCCAAGACTCTCGAATCACGCGGAATCGTTCGGGATTTGTTTGAGGCGACGAGAATTCAATTCAGCCATTGAACAACGTCTTGTTCAGCTTCAACTAAGATTGAATTGCGGGAGAAAAATAAGATAAGTACTCATTTTTTTTTGCTTTATTTATTTACATCAAATAAAGTAAAATTTTATTTATCTACATCATTTGCACAAGCACTATGGCAGATTTGCCTATCTCGCCATCAATTCAAGAGCAACTCCTTTCTTTACAACATCAAATTGTAGAAGAAAGAGAGAAGCGTATTGAATTGGAGAGATAGCTCTCAAATCGTAGACGCAAGCGTGACTCTTCGCTATCTTTTGATGACGAAGATGACACTATTCAAAGGGCTGTAAATGCTACATTGCAAGCACAAAGGTCACAAAAAGAATCCAAGATTAGTCGGAAAGCTTTCACATTTCAAAATTATGATGGAAAGAAGGATGCTAGAGTCATTTTAGCTTGGCTTAGTCAACTAGATGACTATTTTTTTGGAGAAAAATTTTCAGAGAAAGATAAGATTAAATGTGCAGTCAATCATATGGTAGACAGTGCAGCTTTATGGTGGAGTGTAGTTAAGCAAGGTCGTGACAAGCCAGATTCTTGGAAAAGATTTCAACGGCTGGTTAAAAAGCACTTTTTACCCTCACAATTCAAGTCCAAAGTTAGGCACCAATGGGACACTTTGCATCAATTGGAAAAGGAAACTATGTCACAGTATGTAGAAAAGTTCTGGAATACTTTATTACAGGTACAGGTTGTGGATAGAGTTAGTGAGAAGGATCAAAAAAGGAAGTTCATATCGGGCCTTAGATCTACCATTAGGGCCGATGTGAATATGTTTCGACCTCATTCACTATCTTCTGCAATATCCTTGGCAACTAATTCAGAACGTAAAAATGGTTTTCCTAAAGAGCCTAAAGCACATGAGGGTACTTCTTCTAAACCATTTACTAAATCTTTTTATGCTTCAAAGAAGATGTATAAACCAGGTTATGACAAAGGCAAAGACGAGGCTAAAGGCACGAGGCTAAAGGCAACCTGAGTACCAATAAGAAAGTCAATGGTGGCAAACCGAAGACATCGCCTATCAAATGTTTCAAGTGCCACAAAGAAGGACACATAGCACCGAATTGTCCGGAGCATACCAAGAATTCAACCCCAGCAGGCAGCTCGAGTCAACATGATTGAAGAAGACGACAATGAAGAAGAATCATTCGAGCAAGAGGGTAATTCCGATCCAGATTACTCAGAACAAGAAGGTAAACCTCATGTTCATTCTTTGCTTAAAATAAAAGGAACGATAAATGGACATGAAGTTCTTATTTTGCATGATGATGGTAGTACACATGATTTCATTTCTGAAAAGGTACTTAGAGCATTAAATCTTCATTCTTTACCTACGCACTATAAAGTCAAAGCAGCATTTACTGGAACAAAGTACAATTGCATGCAAGTAGTGAAAGATTTGGATTTATGCATCAAACCTTTAACAGAAAAGAGAGATTTCTTAGTTGCACCTTTACAAGGGGTAGATATAATTTTGGGTATGCCTTGGAGACACAAATACAATCCTATTATAGACTATGACACTCATAGTATTTCTCTAAGGAAGGACAATGAAAATATTATCCTTCAGTGTCAAGTCAAAGGAGAAATGAGTCCTTTGTTGAGTCACACTCAAGCAAAGAGAGCTCTAAGAAAAAGAGATAAGACTTATATGGTATGGGTTAACCAGCTTGATGCTGAGTTGGACACATCCAAAAGACCAAAGTTTGATTCTTTTATCTCCAAATTTAGTGACTGTTTCATGGAAGATCTGCCTCCAGGATTACCTAAGTCTAGGCCTGAGGATCATAGCATTGATTTATTGCCTGGAAATTCCCCGCCTTGTAAAGCTCCCTATAGAGTTAACAATTTAGAGCAAAGAGAAATCCAAAGCCAAATAGAAGACTTGCTAGAGAGAGGCCTTATTCGACCTAGTAGTTCACCTTTTGGAGCTCCAGTACTTCTTGTTAAGAAGAAGAACGGAACTTATCGAATGTGTGTAGACTATCGTGCATTGAATAAGATTACTGTCAAGAATAGATATCCTATTCCTAGGGTAGATGATCTTCTTGATAAGCTTAGAGGATCAAAGGTCTTTAGCAAGATTGACCTAAAGTCTGGGTATCATCAAGTTCGTATGACTCAATCTGACATTTTCAAGACAGCTTTTAGAACCCAAACTGGTCATTATGAGTTTTTGGTTATGCCATTTGGTTTGACCAATGCTCCAGCTACTTTCAGCCGTATGATGAATCGTATATTCCTTAAGTTTCAAAGTTTTGTTATAGTGTTCTTTGATGACATTCTTGTTTTCAGCAAGGATCGACAAGAACATGAACAACACTTGGAACAAGTGTTCAATCTTTTGAGAGAAAATGAATTGTATGTCAATCCTGAAAAGAGTTCTTTCTTTCAAGAGAGGAGATTGAATACTTAGGACATATAGTATCGGCCGAAGGAATTCGTGTAGATCCTAAGAAAATTGAATGTATTGCTTCTTGGCCTACGCCTAGAAACATACATGATCTTAGATCTTTTCTTGGCTTATGTAGTTATTATAGGAAGTTCGTCAAGAATTTTGCTTGTATTGCCAATCCTTTGACTGAACTCCTTAAGAAAGCTACAAATTTCAATTGGACTGATAAGCAAGATAAATCTTTTGCAACACTCAAGAATGCTTTAATACAAGCACCAGTTCTTACACTACCTGATTTTCAAAGACCATTCTTTATAGTAGTGTGACTGATGCTAGTGGCAAAGGATTTGGAGCCGTTCTTATGCAAGACAACCATCCTATTGCATATCAAAGTAGAAAGCTTAAGCCTGCAGAGCAAAATTATAGCACTTATGACAAGGAATTAGCAGCAGTAGTGCATGCTTTGAAGATCTGGAAGCATTACCTAATGGGCTCTGAATTTCTTATCAAGACAGACCAACAAAGCATTAGGCATTTGCTTACGCAACCTCTTATTTCAGATAGACATATCAAATGGGCAGCTTTTATTCAAAGTTTCCAACCTATGATTCAATATCAACCTGGAAAAGAAAATGTTGTTGCCGATGCTTTGAGTCGAAGACCAAATATCAACAACATTTCTATAATTGAAAGTGAACCATTTGTCCTCATGAAAGAAACTTACGAAGTTGATCCAGATTTTTCTCAAATATGGATTAAATTACGTGAAAACAATTGGACACCTCAAGGAAGTTATTCTCATAATGATGGCTATCTTTTCTTTGAGAAGAGATTGTGTGTTACTCAATCTTATAGACAACTTGTCTTGGAAGAGATGCACCAACCACCATTTGTGGGACATAGAGGAGTTTCCGCAACACTTCAAGTAGTTTCTCGAGAATTCTATTGGCCCCATTTGAAGAATGATGTAGCTAAGTTTGTAGCTGAATGTAACATTTGCCAAACAATCAAAAGCTACAAAGGCAAAGCTTTAGGATTGCTTATGCCTCTACCTATTCCTGATAGACCATGGGAACAAGTGTCTATGGACTTCATTACTGGCTTCCCTACTACTTCCAGTCACCATGATATGATTTGGACAATAGTGGACAGATTTAGTAAGCAAGCCTATTTCATTCCATGTAAAAAGACACTAACTTCTCAGCAAGCCGCGAACATATTTGTTAAGCAAATTTTTGTTCATCATGGTCTACCCAAAGTGATGGTTTCTGATAGAGATTCTAAATTTTGTAGTCACTTTTGGGTTGCTCTTTTCTCAAACTTGGGCACTAAGTTAGATTTTTCCACGGCTTTCCATCCGGAATCGAATGGACAAACTGAAGTTACAAATAGCACTATCTTAGATATGCTTAGAGCCTATGTTTCCCAGCAACCTAGTGCATGGGATAAGTACATACACCTACTCCAATTTGCTTATAATAATACTCCTCATACTGCTACTGGTCGAGCACCATTTGAGATCATCTATGGAAGAGCATTGCCTATTCCGGCTACTAGACTCTCTCATAAGATTGAAGCAGCCGACCAATATGTTAGAGACTTTGATCGCATTCTATCTGAAGTGCGTGATTGTATTCAAAGAGCTCAAGAGAAGTATACATCTCAAGCAAATAGGAAGCGCAAAGATTTTTCATTTCAAGAAGGTGATTATGTACTTTTGAGAATTGAAAAGCGTCGATTAAAGAGTGTGGAAAAATTCCCTGCAGTGAAGCTAGCACCTAGATATTATGGGCCATTTAAAATCCTTCAAAAGATTAATGATGTGGCCTATAGACTAGAGCTTCCATCTTATTGGAATATCCACAATTCTTTTCATATCCATCTCTTGAAACCTTTTCGAGGAACACTTCCTACTCACCCAACATATGAGGAACCACCTCTTATTGAAGGAGAGGAAGAAGTATTAGTTCCTGATGCAATCATTGACCAAGAGATAACAACAACAAGAACAGGTAATCAATACTTTAAGTATCTTTTGACTTTTAAGAATCATCCACAAGAAGATGCTAAATGGATGCCTGAGAAATTTTTCCGAGTTTACCCTGAAATTCTTCATTCTTTTCAAACGCAGCAAATCCGCAATTGAGGACAATTGCAAACTCAAGCAAGAGGGATGTCATGAGAATATATTTTAAGTCCTCTAGAAAAATATTATTTATCCCCTCTTGAGTAATTTGGGGACGCCTCGATTACTCTTGCGTCATGCCGGCTAGGTTAATATCGTGGGTGACACCACTATAAATATTAATACGTGCGGTATATGACGTACGTTTGAGGCCACCTATGATTATTTCAGTTAGGTTTGTATGGCAGGGTGATTCCTGGGGTACTTACGCCTGGTAGTCATGAGTTGGTGATGATTTGTGCCTGTTTAATATTTGTGGGATTAATTTAATAATTAATTGGGCTTATATTTTCAGGTGATGAAGACTATGGGAATTGAAGAGTTTACTTTGGAAGAAATGTCTTGGATCATCACATTTTATTTTTGGCAAGCATAATAGCTTGTAACCTTATTAAATGATTTTTCCATTTTGAACATTAGGAAAGATACATTTATTTTTGTGGAATTTATTAAAGCCTATGGCTTTACCCTAGTCCCAATTTGACACTCTATTTTTGTTAAAGAAGAGTGCCGTGCTCTCTAAAAAGCACATCTTGTATTTTGGGGGCTATGGCCTAATTTTGGTAAAAAGGAAAGCTAATAAAGAAATACTCTTGTGTGGGGAGAGGCCACGCACAAGAGGGGGGAAGATTGCACCCAATATGGTCTTTTTGGAGCTAAGTATTTTTGTTTAAGTGTTTAATTTTTCAATTGCTTTGATTTAGTTGAAGCTTACAAGCAATGGTTTTTATGATTGAATTAATTCTCTATCTTTCCACAATCAATTCCTAGAATAAGATTCCGGTTGCAAGAAATTAGCATTATTTCAGCATAACTTTAGTATAGTAAAATTCTCCTATTTTTTTCAAAGGACTCATGTTCTATTTATAGGAGAGGGAAGCTCTAACCAAAGCTAACTGAATTCTAGAATTTTCTAGATTCAGTTTGGTTGAATTTAGACTAGATTTGGACCTAGTCTGGTTACTTTTTTGATTCGGTTTCATTCCTTTTTGATTTGGTTTGGTTCAAGAGAGAGGAGAGATAAAAATATCACATTCTCTTTGAGTTTAAAACTCATTCAAGCATGTGAAATATGCACCTCCTTTAATGGACTCCCCTTCCTTACATATGTGTCAAAATGGAATGATTATATCCAAAATATCTCATATTTTTAATATTGCTCATAGTTTTTTACTGATAAACCTTGTACATTTTCAACTCTTCATCTTATGTGAGCATTTACTCATTTTTGGATACCCAAAATATCTCATATTTTTAATATTGCTCATAGTTTTTTACTAATAAACTTTGTACATAGTCAACTCTTCATCTTATGTGAGTATTGAAGGGACTCCCCTTCCTTACATATGTGTCAAAATGAAATCATTATACCCAAATATCTCATACTATTAAAATTACTCATAGTTTCTTACTAATAAACTTTGTACATAGTCAACTCTTCATCTTATGTGAGCATTTACTCATTTTTGGATATCTTCTTTTACAAAATTGGATTTATCTCCTTCCCACACATGGATTGATCCTATTGGCCCACAGGAACCTTAATTGGACCATAATCCAAAGATTTCTGAAAATCTAGACCCTTAGACTAAGGTTCTTTATACCCATTTCCAATTAATTCCAATTGCACATTGGAAAGTTCTTTTTGAATTTCTGTTTCAGGGGAACTTATTTTAATAATATGAGAAATTTGCACATTGGAAAGTTCTTTTTGAATTTCTGTTTCAGGGGAACTTATTTTAATAATATGAGAAATTTTTCTATCTAAAAATATTCAAAATCTAAATATTCTCTCTTTAGGTTCAAACAGTTAGAAACAAGATCTTTTATATTTCTGAAGAGGGATTTAATTACAGGGGAAGATGCTGGACATCTTGAGAGGCTGGGGAGGAATCTTACATTCTCTCCCATTTGAAAAACGCGAGATGTCCTCATCTCGCAAACTGGGGGTAATTTCGCAAGATGCACGAATATGAGACTAAGAGGAAATTTAATTAAGATTAACCACCAAGAAAAGTCTCTGAACAAGACTCAAGACAAGAACAAAGGTTTCAACTTTATTCACTCTTGGAACATATACAGCAAAGATAGAAGGACTTTTTACAGTTCCATAAGCCCGTCCATCATATGGTCACAAAAGCAGCACTCACAAGCTGTACACGTATAAGGTAACTCATCTATGGGAATAATTTGGTCGGTTATTGCAGCACCTACCTCAGTGGTATGAGGTGATCTAACAAAAGGACCTCTAAGAGGCAAGCCAAAAACGGGATAAAGGCATATCTTCTGGTGAGGAAGAAAGCACGCTAGTAACAAGACCCGCTCAGAAAATCCACCATGCCTTGATCTCATCACGCAGTAGTATCGGGGACCCAAACCCAAAGCTTCAATAACCATAGCCAAGCGGACATTGTTACGAAAGTGTTGTCGCCCCCACGGTGTTACCCTAGTTATATCTCGACAGGTCCGCCATTTGGTTTGAGCTACAGAAGTTCCCAAGTGAGGGAAAAGTGAGCGCTCATACAGTTCTATAAAATCCTTCTTCACAGACTCGCTTGCATCTTGAAGGTGAGAAATCATCATGGATAAAACCAATTCCTACTGCCAAGCCATAAAGGAGATTAAGAAGAAAGGAGATCGATGGAAGTAAGATTACTGCGAGCGACAATTAAGAGTTACGACTTATATAAAAGAAGGAGCTAGCGTAACCTAGAAGCCAACGGGGTATCTTGCCACTGAAGTTTTATCATCTTTCCATGATTTGGTTTTGGCACATATTTCTATAGAAGGCAGAACTTTGAGATGAGATAAAAGAAGCTCGTAGGCTAAGTCACCTACTTTCTTTGAATTCAGATAAGGCCCACAATATCTGGGGGATAATTTCTTATACTTCCTAAGAGATAAAGAACTTCTTTTGGGCCGTACTCGAATGAAGACCAAAACCTTGATATCCAAAACACCGATTTTCACTTCTGAACTCATTGTTCTGAATCCCTAAAACAGGTGGGACTCCTGAGAAGTATTCTAGGGAAAGGGTCTTCCTTTTTTAAACAGAATCTTTCTTTTATTTTAGAGAGGGAATAATTATAAGATCAAAAAGGGAGATTCTTACTCCTATATACCTCGAAGGCTGGAGAGGGATCTTACATTCTACCCCACTTAAAAAAGTGCGAGATGTCCTCATCTCGCAAGATAGAGAACAACTCTTTTTCTTAAGATCCAATTTTATTTTGGGGTTCCTTATATTCTGGTCAACCCAACAGAATACTGGGATAAATATCCCTTATATAGAACTCATCTCATTAAATAACAATTCATTCAGATCATATCATTCATATCTTTAACATGATAATGGTCCATTAGACCGAAAAAATTCCTTCTGAACATTCCTCCACGGGAATTTCAGTCAAGCAAGTTCTCAATTTGTCATCCCTTAATTTGATCTACCGTGACAAGTGTTAACATTAGCAATTTGACAGCACAATCCAATAATCTCATAGTGATTTGCTGAAATCATTATCATCATTCTAGTTATGAGTATCATCACAGGGACTCGTCCCATTCATCCTCATTGTGGTTTCGCTCAGGTTATTATATTTCAACTAAATTTCAGAAATCATTATTTTTCAATCAGAATCCAAATCAATTCATCAATTCTCAAACAGAATTAAAAATCATATCAACCACATTCGAAATCATCATCTGGATAGCATTAACGCTTATAATTTCAAGTCTTAGATTTACTCGTATATACTGTCAGTAAAGAGCTGCAGTTATACTCTCGGTATATACGGGTAGTCACGGCCCTTGGAATTATAAGGTAAATACCATCATGTCTAGGCCTCAAGCAAGTCAGGGATTTTATATAATTGCGGTACTTCCATCTGAAGACCCAATTACCAAATTACGAATTTCAATTTGCATATCAAATTGTATGACTTATATCACACAATTACAACCTTTTTGTGTTTCTTGATAAATTTTTGACATATTTGTTTTCTCAGTTGATCTTTATTAGCCAAATGGCTCTGATACCAACTGTGAGATCCCTGTCCCCACCGCGCAATGGATTCGGGGTACTAGCAGCGGAAGTAGCACTTCGTGCACGGGGCAAGGTCCCACACTCGGGGCCTCGTCCCACGGATATCCGAACAAGAGACTAATCCGTCGATTTTTCCAAAACTAAACCCGAAAAAACTTCCCTTACCCGGAAAGCACAGGCGATTCCACCAAGATAACTTTTTACTCTAACGTAGTCAAGATCATTACTGATCACGCTGATCCGACTGCACCTATAAAGATTCCCAGTCGGATCAAGGAAGAAACTTACACTTGGATCATTGGGATCAATGCCCTTTTCCCCATCAAGAGGCACAGCCATTGATTCCTATCCATAGAACAATTACTATCCGGGATTTACTTTATCTATCGTAATAACAGAAATTGAGTCTCGATTTACGGATCCATCAGTCCAGCCTAACCCCATCCAGTCCCATGGGTTAGCCAACCGCCCAACCCACTGTAGTGATGGGATCCAATTAAGAATTTGGTTAGGTTTTGTCCTGGGTACCAAGGAAAAGAGTTCCAAGGCCCCCTAGCCGGAAGTTCATGCAAACATAAAACTAGTCACACCACTTACACACCCAATATGAAATTGCCTTTTTCTTAGCATCAGCTTTAAACTTTAAAACAATCCTTTAATGAAACCATTATGTCACTGATGACAATCCTCAAAGTCTCTGGTTGAATCCTTATTTCCAGTCATTCATTCATCGGTATACTTATGGCATCATTGGCAACCAGAACGCTCACCACCTGTTCACTCAGGGGCCTTTTCCATAGTTCCTAGCTCATAGTAACCGGCAATATATTCATATAATAGAATGGAATCTCTGTGG
Organism: Cibotium barometz; assembly: GCF_041138505.1. Classification (NCBI taxonomy): domain Eukaryota; kingdom Viridiplantae; phylum Streptophyta; class Polypodiopsida; order Cyatheales; family Cibotiaceae; genus Cibotium; species Cibotium barometz. The sequence goes on from NC_141084.1 coordinate 26,915,229, forward strand.
AAGATCAGCAAGATCAACCCACAGATCCATATAAAAGAGCCATGGACTCATCCGTTGAGGACCAGTAAGGTCAATCAACCAGATCCATGCTCGGTTTCAGAAAACAACTCTTACTCCTTGTTCCAATATCTTCCACGATGCACGTGTGGGTATCTTCGGCGACCCAGAGCCCGAGCACCGTATGGTCAGCACCCTCTAGGATCCTTCGCAGGTGACCTAGCGCTTCACTCATAGGCCGCTTCCTTGGTCCCTCATCCACCGTACCGGAAGCTCACCATTTAAATCTAACCGAGGCTAGTCAAGACCTCAGTCGACCTTGCTACGCGAGACGTCCTCCATTGACTCTTCGTCTCAGCAGTTACAACTTTATCAGTTAGGTCTCCATGACCTTAATCCACAAGACGGTCAAAATGCTTCCCTAGCATTCTTGACATAAAACAGTCATTTACAAACAGCTCACCAAATACAATTTCTATAAAACAAACTCTCGTCTTTCCACATTATCCACACTCGGACCACATTACTTATTCCACATTCCATTCAATGTGTACTCATCCACATTCCATTCAATGTGTACTCATTCGCATCCATTCAATGTGTACTCATTCGCATCCATTCACTCATATTGACAACACATTATTTCACATACACATTCACTTTCATTATTCTACATACATATCCATGTTTGTACATCCACATCATACATCCAATTTCACATTCATACATACGCATCTACATGAATACATCCACATCCACATTCATACATCCACACTTCCATTTCCACATCCACACATCCACATTCACATTCATACATCCACATTCATACGTATACATCCATTTTCACATCCTCATTCATACATCCTCATTCATACATCCACATTCACATACATACATCCACATCTGTATCTACATCCATACATCCACATCCACATCTACATTCACATTCACCTCCATACATCCACATCTACATGCATACATCTATTTTCACATCCTCATTCATACATCCACATCCACATACATACATCCACATCCGTATCTACATCCATACATCCACATCCACATCTACATTCACATTCACATCCATACATCCACATCTACATGCATACATCCATTTTCACATCCTCATTCATACATCCACATCCACATACATACATACACATCCACATCCACATCCACATACATACATACACATCCGTATCTACATCCATACATCCACATCCACATCTACATTCACATCCACCTCCATACATCCACATCTACATGCATACATCTATTTTCACATCCTCATTCATACATCCACATCCACATACATACATCCACATCCGTATCTACATCCATACATCCACATCCACATCTACATTCACATTCACATCCATACATCCACATCTACATGCATACATCCATTTTCACATCCTCATTCATACATCCACATCCACATACATACATACACATCCGTATCTACATCCATACATCCACATCCACATCCACATTCACATTCATACATACACATCTACATGCATACATCCACATCCACATTCATACATCCACACTTCCATTTCCACATCCACACATCCACATTCACGTTCATACATCCATTTCCACATTCCCATTTATATAATCACATACGCCTTCACTTCTATTCTTTTACATCACATCCATTCTCACCCTATCACAACCCATATACATCTTATCCCATCACATACACTTCTTACCTCATCCCATACACATCTATTCTTTTACATCACATCCATTCTTGCCCTATCACAACCCATATACATCTTATCCCATCACATACACTTCTTACCTCATCCCATACACATCTTATCACATCTTAACTCATCTTATCACATCCTATCACATCTCATACACATCTTATCACATCTTATCACAGCTCATACACTTCTTATCACATCCCATCATTTCCCATACGCATCTTATCACATCTTATCATATCTCATATCTTTTTATAGAATACAAGAGAATTCTTATATTTGATATAAGATTTCTCTACACATTTATTTATGCATAAATTCCATTTAAGGAGACTAACACTTTCGAATTAAAAATCAATCTTTTATGCATCTTCCTATGCATAAATTTATTTTAAATGAAAATGACACTTTTTGAATTAAAATTCAATCTTTTATGCATCTTCTTATGCATAAACTCAATTTAGATGAGAATTGACTCTTTTAAATTAAAAATCCATCTTTTATGCATCTTCCTACGCATAAATTCAATTTAGATGAGAATGACACTTTTGAAGTAAAATCAATCTTTTATGCATCTTCTTATGCATAAATTCAATTTGGTAGGAATTACACTTTTAGAATAAAGAATTTCTCTTATGCATCTAAGTTATGCATAAAATCCATTTATAAATGAAAATCATACTTTTAGTATAAAAAGAATATCTTTTATGCATACCTCTATGCATGAAATCCAATATGATAAAAGTAACACTTTTATAATAAAATAATCAACTCTTATGCATACCTCTATATGAAATTCAAATACGATAAAAGTAACACTTTTATGATAAAATAATCAACTAATATGCATACCTCTATGCATGAAATTCAAATACAATAAAAGTCACACTTTTATAATAAAATAATCAACTCTTATGCATACCTCTATGCATGAAATTCAAATATGATAAAAGTCACACTTTTATAATAAAATAATCAATTTTTATGCATACCTCTATGCATGAAATTCAAATATGATAAAAGTCACTTTTATAATAAAATAATCAACTTTTATGCATACCTCTATGCATGAAATCCAAATATGATAAAAGTAACACTTTTACATTAAAATAATTATCTTTTATGCATACCTCTATGCATGAATTCCAATTATGCATAATATAAAAATCAATTTCTCTACTATGATTACAATGAATATCTTTCAATTAATCTAGGATGATAATTCCTAGAATATGGTAAGAAGTTCTCTTTTCATGCTTTGAATGAAATTATTTTATGTGTAATTTTTAGAAAAATTTTGCCATAGCTCCGCTACTATGACTGATAAATCTCAATTTATTTTGAAGGATAAAGCTTATCATTAAGAGAATGATTAGAATGATTCCTAATTGGATCATTAACCCAATAATGGATTGAATCATCAATATTCATGAAATACATAAACTAAAAGCATAGAAAAAAGCCATTAATTTGGCCTCAAGCATAGATTAATCTTGGATTAAGAAAAAGCTTTATGAAAAGCTTCATTTGGATTGAGAATGAGTCATGAGTATAACCATTTCTTGAGTGAGAGAGAGAAATTACATAAAAACCATTAGAATTAAGCATAAATGGAAATTTATGTAATTCTTTACTATCATTAATCAATTAACTGCAATAGCATTCTCATCAAATTATGTAACTCTTCACTACCATTCATCAATTAACTTCAATAGCATTCAAAAACCATTCCAATTAAGCTTCTCAAGCTTGAGAGGGGTTGAGAAGAGAGAAACATTGAGAAATTATAGAAAAGATCAAAATTCACCATTTTTCTTACAAATTGCTTGATTCTTTGTTCACGGTAGAGGCCCCCAACCAATCAATTGGTTTAGTATGTTGATGGAGCCACCAATGGGGATTGAAGAAAGAGAGAAGCTCCAATTTTCCCAATTTGGAGAGAATTTTAGAGAATAGTAAAAATTAGCATTATTTCAGCATAACTTTAGTATAGTAAAATTCTCCTATTTTTTTCAAAGGACTCATGTTCTATTTATAGGAGAGGAAAGCTCTAACCAAAGCTAACTGAATTCTAGAATTTTCTAGATTCAGTTTGGTTGAATTTGGACTAGATTTGAACCTAGTTTGGTTACTTTTTTGATTCGGTTTGATTCCTTTTTTATTTGGTTTGGTTCAAGAGAGAGGAGAGAAAAAATATCACATTATCTTTGAGTTTAAAACTCATTCAAGCATGTGAATGAGTTTAAAACTCATTCAAGCATGTGAAATATGCACCTCCTTTAATGGACTCCCCTTCCTTACATATGTGTCAAAATGGAATGATCATACCCAAAATATCTCATATTTTTAATATTGCTCATAGTTTTTTACTAATGAACCTTGTACATTTTCAACTCTTCACCTTATGTGAGCATTTACTCATTTTTGGATACCCAAAATATCTCATATTTTTAATATTGCTCATAGTTTTTTACTAATAAACTTTGTACATAGTCAACTCTTCATCTTATGTGAGTATTGAAGGGACTCCCCTTCCTTACATATGTGTCAAAATGAAATCATTATACCCAAATATCTCATACTATTAAAATTACTCATAGTTTCTTACTAATAAACTTTGTACATAGTCAGCTCTTCATCTTATGTGAGCATTGACTCATTTTTGGGTATCTTCTTTTACAAAATTGGATTTATCTCCTTCCCACACATGGATTGATCCTATTGGCCCACAGGAACCGTAATTGGACCATAATCCAAAGATTTCTGAAAATCTAGACCCTTAGACTAAGGTTCTTTATACCCATTTCCAATTAATTCCAATTGCACATTGGAAAGTTCTTTTTGAATTTCTGTTTTAGGGGAACTTATTTTAATAATATGAGAAATTTTTCTATCTAAAAATATTCAAAATCTGAATATTCTCTCTCTAGGTTCAAACAGTTAGAAACAAGATCTTTTATATTTCTGAAGAGGGATTTAATTACAGGGAAAGATGCTGGACATCTTGAGAGGCTGGGGAGGAATCTTACAAGTAGTATTAGTCATAATATTCTGCTAAAAGAATCAACACTAATTACTGAGATATTGATGTATTTCAATATGTTGTTAGGGGTTATGGGTGGAGGAGGTGCAATAAGGAATTTGGGTTGGTGGGGAGGAGGAGGGCAATAAGGAATTTGGGTTGGTGGGGAGGAGGAAGGCATCGGTGGTGGGGGAGGCTAGGCAAGCAAAATGGATGGGGGCTACTTCAACCTTGAAACGCATAGAAGAGGGTTAATAAGAGGCTTTCAATTAGCTTATCATTTACTAATTACTTACATAATATCCACCCTAAACACACAAAAATAGGGTGCTTTCTTAACCACAATCACTCCATTTTCCTAGTTTGTAGGGTTGACTAAGAATTTCCATTTTTACACAATATATATATATATATATTGATACTTTGGCCATTTTTACCTAATCCTAGCCATAAATGTATAGGGGATGGGTTTGGAGCGAGATTTTTTTGACATCCACTCTCACTCTATGGTCTTTGCATTATGAGAAATTAGTATTTATACAACTAGCTTTTATTCACACTTGGGTGTCCAAAACTATTAAAAAATGAACCAAATGAGTACAAGAGTTACTTAGGCGTGGGCATGGCCAAACTTTCTCATAATTACAACCTTTATAGTTCCATTTCATGACACTTATTATGCTATAAGTTAACCTCAAAATGGGGCTAACATTCCCATCTACATCTGATGTAGATTCTATCCTTGGAATCTCACTGTTGTCTGCAGGGCATGTTCCCCTCCTCGGGATTCTCTATAGAGGCTCTTCCTTGTTTGGAGGGAGAGCTTTTTGGTGTTTAGGCGAGCGGTTTCTCTCTCTACACTTCCTTCCCTCTACTGTCCTTGCACATTGCGACTCATGGTGACAGTAGAGGAGAGAGTAGATGGATACAAGAGCACTATACAAATTGCAACTCATATCAAATCAACTCGTTTACAACTACCATTGCATCTCGTTTACAAAGTCACCATATTATGATCTTAAACTTCCATTATATTCCCTAGCAAACTTACAAGGCCACAGCATTACATGACAAACACCTACGACATGACACAATCATTTGTACTTATTTACAAAGACACCATATGAAAGCATTTTGGGCCTCAACTATCATCTTCTCCTTTTCTATCTACCCTAACTTGCGAATGAAGGTGCCAACTTCAACTCTAAGAGGATCCTCCTTTGCCTCTTCAATGATGCCGAAAGCTCTCTATATCAAATCAACTCATTTACAACTACCATTGCAACTCGTTTACAAAGTCACCATATTATGATCTTAAACTTCCATTATATTCCCTAGCAAACTTACAAGGCCACAGCATTACATGCTACGACATGACACAATCATTTGTACTTATTTACAAAGACACCATATGAAAGCATTTTGGGCCTCAACTATCATCTTCTCCTTTTCTATCTACCCTAACTTGCGAATGAAGGTGCCAACTTCAACTCTAAGAGGATCCTCCTTTGCCTCTTCAATGAAGGTGCCAACTTCAACTCTAAGAGGATCCTCCTTTGCCTCTTCAATGATGCCGAAAGCTCTCTATATCCCAATGGGGCTGAAGCTACTTTCACCTCTAGCATGTTCTTGTCTGTAAGGTCTACCGCTTAGCATGTTTTGAGCTTCTTGTAGGGCTCATGTACGTCAGACGTTGTTGTCCATGCTTCTAAAATGGCATCTGATCTGGGTTCCTTTTCTTTGAGTTGCATGAAAGATTGAAGAGCTTTACTTAATATGGTTACAAACGTAGTAGTATTAGAGGGATTACTAGATGGAGCCATAACTATAGAGTTCACAAGGACTCTATTGCAATATGAAGATATAAGAGGAGAGTGGTGTGGGATGTGTCTAGAAGAAGAGTATTGGAACATGGCAATCTCTATTGTTTATGTAACTTTAAAAGGAATAAAATTTTACTTTTTTGAACACTAGAATCTTATTTTAAGCATTAGAATAACTACTTTAAGCACAATTATTATTATTTTAATGTCTTGATAAAACAAGAATAAAATTTTACTTTTTTGAACACTAGAATCTTATTTTAAGCATTAGAATAACTACTTTAAGCATAATTATTATTATTTTAATGTCTTGATCAAACACACACACTCTCTCTCTCTCTCTCTCTCTCTCTCTCTCTCTCTCTCTCATGTTGAGATCTCACTCCAATTGCTACATCTCTCTCAAAAATCAATGCCATGGAAGAAGCAAAAAAAGAAAGCCATTGTCATAACATGAGTGAACAACAATAATGTCTAAAATCAATATATTTTGGGCATTACAAGTTACTAAAATACATTAGTACATGGACGCCGCACTCCCGGTGGAATAAGGAAGGTGGTATGGGGTAGTAGGGAGCTATACCAAATGGTGCAAGTGCGGGTGGAAAAAGTGGCCTTGCAAGATCAGGCTGTGGTGCCCATGAGGGAACTGCAAATGAACCTATGGGGGATGTATGTGGCATGACATGTTGAACCCTAGGTGGCCACATGACAAAGCACTAGACTGTGTTGGGCTCACGGGTAGTGGAGGATATGGTGCCCCCACGTCCATGTGCTACTCTCGTTGAGCAATCTCATTGACCTCACCCCCCTGAAAAATTAGTTATCCAAATCATTGTGCACAACGGCAAGTGGTCGCATACATGAACTAAGGCACGCTTTGTCACTCTCCATGCTGATGCAATGTCGTTTTGTTGCAGTGTCCTGCATGCTCTAGCCATGGTCCCAGTACCAACAAAGAAATCTAGGATTGCATCCCCGCACGATCCGTGAATGTTTGGAGTAACCATCCAAGAACTCCGCATGTAACTTATTGTTGACATGGACTGCTTATGCAAAACTACCTAGCCCTGTTTATGTCAACTTTTCTTTCACTTTGTCATGTCATCATTGAGTAACTCCATGTACTTCAAAGAATGGTATTGAAAATAGACCTTTTGCTATCCACTTTCTCTATGTTGCTCAGTATTGTCCCCTAGCATTTATCCATTAGTGGGCCAAGGTAACTGGCTTTCTAGTGCACTAGCTTGGCTACCTTGCCCTTTCTTTTCTTCTTTGGGTGTCTTTCTTATCCACTAGAGGCCAGTGGTGACACTGGGTCTTCATATAAGGGGTCTGGGTTCAACTTGTTGGCCACCATGACATTGAAAAAAGAAGTTTGATCCATCAAAGGACTAGTTGGAACACCTTCTTCCCTTGTTAGTATTCTTTTCATATTAGTTTGGGGCTCCTAGTGTTAGATTGTGACTTTGGTTATAAACATGTGTACAGAGATTGTCAAGGATGATTTTTAATTCTTTGTATTGTGTCACTCAGATCACAACCGTGATTTTGTGGGCTACAAAATCATGGTATATAAACACATTATTGTTTTCACTTCTTTGTGCATCAAAACACTTGGGGAGTTTTGAGAGGGCTATGAATTTGACGTGTTCATGATGAATCATCACCCACGGTGGGTAGTGGCATGATTCTACATAGATGATGAGGCACCATGATTGATGATGTGGTAATCCCTACCGTGATTTCTCAAAACAAGTGGAGAATCGCAACAATGAGAGTTTAGTTGAGATTTATCTTGGTTGGAAAGAGTTCTATGCATTTTCTTTTACACTTTGGAGTGGTAGTTAATTGATGTTTATCAGTGGTGTCAGATGCCGTGAATCTTACATGCTAATCCCAACCATGATTTTGTAAGTGGAGAATTATGGTGTGACACATGGCTTAATTTTTCTTTGTTCATGCACCAAAGGTAATTGAAGGGGTTGTCTCCTTGAATTTGATGTTTTTGTGATACTACAATCGTGATTCTGCAGTCACGCCAATAAACTGGCATAATTCTATAGACGTGATTATGGATGTGTCACTTGTGATTGGTGTTGTGGCAATCTTGGCGATGATTTCTTAGGTGGAAAATCATGAGTAGGCTCAAAGAGGGCCATTGGCACCTCTAATGGTAGTTCTGTAGGATCAATTCCTATTTTTGGGAAATCTTAGTTGTTGCTGGATTCTATAGTCGGTGATGGGCCACCATGATTGTGCACACTACTGAATCACACATTTTGTGAGCTATTATTTTTTTGATTTTGAGGGTTAAGAAGGGTGTGCCTAGGCTGTTCCCCCGATCCTTTTATGGATTTCATGCAAGGTTTTATGGCCTTTATGAGAGAAAGTAAGAGAGGAGAATTGTATTTTTTTAGAAAACAAGGGTGTCCTTGTGTTAAAAGACACACATGCTAGTTTGGATAAACATTTATATTAAGAAAAAATATAATGAATAAGGAATAGGATGCTCCTACCTGGAGAGATATATGTGGTGTTTGACGGATGCAAGATGAATATGCACTTGATTTACAAAAATTGGAGAGCTCGATGAAGGAAAATTTGAAAATAGTGAAAATAATGAGAACTATAAAAGATAAATCAGTTATTTATAGTAGCTGATGGGATCACATGACGAGGTTGGGAATTTATACATGAGTCACACATGTCAGCATCCCATTGGCATGGTTATGCCTGCTATTATGATCATAATGATCGTAGTCGTGGATGACATCAAACCATTATCGTGATCACATTGATTATTGCCGTGAAATCATGGTGGGGGCTCAAGATTATACGGCTTTGGCTCATTTTGCTTGGTGTGATTTTGTAGGGTTAAGAATCATGACCATCATTTGTGAAAAATCACGACAAATAAAGTTGAAATTTTTGGAGTTGGGAGAATTTTAGAAGGGTTGTGTATACTTTGTGAAGCTCATGTATGGTCCTAAATGTGTATACTTTGTGAAGCTCATGTATGGTCCTAAATGTGAATTCTACCCAATTTGGTTTGGCATGATTCTGTAAGGTTAAGAATTATGGCTATGATTCTGCATTCTGCAGAATCATGGTGATGAATTTGTCCCAATTTTGAATGGAGAGGCTTCCAGAGGGTTGTTGTTAGTAGTGTTAGTATTCAATTAGCATGTTAGTCCACCTTGTGGAGATAGTTTTGGTGTTGTAGCATCTTTCTGACTTACTTTACTTGCCTGGAGCTGGTGGCCTGACTTTTAAGTGGCTAAACCCAAGCATACCTTGATGAAACTCTTCATGTGGAGAGAGTTTTTTGGTACAACACTTGTAGTTCAACCTTGGAACATAGCAACTCTTGTTCCATCTCCATAGAATCTATAGTAGGTTCTTGTGGATACATGTCCTATTTGGTTGGAGATGTGTTGTTGTGTGTCTGCTACAAAAGCTTTACCCTTGTGTTATATGTACATTATGTGTGCTATGTTATATACACATTATGTGTGCATATACTAGGAGGCTAACCCACATTAGGCTTGTGAGCATGGGAGCATGGGAACAAGCTCTAGTGGAGCATGGGTTAGGACTAACCTTAAGGTTTAAGGTTAGGGTCAGGCATCCAAGGGTCACACATGAGGAATGGAAAGTCAAGAGTCACTTGAGGGCCCTCCTATATAATAGGGGCATGGGGCACACTCAAGGGGGCTTGGAGCTTGAGGGCTTGGAGGCTTATGCTATGGTCTCTTGTGTAGAGGTCCATATCTTCTCACCTACCATTTCACACTATAGCTACATGCTATTGGATTGTGTTATACCTCTTGATGGTATGGGACATCAAGGTAGAGGTATGATGTATTTCATTCATTATTCATGTGTGCATCCCTTGGGCTCGGGGGTGGTTGGGTGGTTGAGTTTATGCCTGATTTATGCATGTTTTATGCATAACAATTATCTAGAGAGATCTTAGGGCTTTAACAGTGGTATCAGAGCAATCTCTATTTAATTGTTGATTTTTTTTAGTAAATTTTAATATTTACTAATAAAATGTTATCTTTTGTTGATTTGTGTTGATGAAATGCACATGGATCATCGTTATGGTGATTGGAACGTGTGGTACTTCAATTCAATGGACGAATCGACGTTGCGGGGGAATACCGTGAGTTAATGCTATTTTTCCCTATTTTTTATGGTTAAAATCGAGCATTAATGGAATTTTTTACAAAAATACCATAGAGTTTATGGTGGATATTTTTGTAGGATGGATTCCTTGAATTTCTAGAATTTTTTAGAAATTTTTCCTAATTTTTTAGGAATTTTTTTGAGCATTTTTATGATTAAAAATGTATTTTTATACATTTTTGCGGGTTTTTTCCGCGGGAATGCGATCAAATTTCTGTCAATTTCTACTGAAATTCAGTAGTAGGGGACAGCGTGTTGATGCATGAGATGCTCTCCCGTGTGCGTGGGGTCCTCTCCGCCTCTCAAATCTGATATTTCCTTCATTTTTCCATGAAATTTCTCTTAAAAAGGAAATTTTTTAAACATTAATCATAATTAATGTTAATTATGATTAAGGGTTTAATTAAAAATCTTAATGAAATATTAAGTTAATCTCTCTGTTTAACAGAGAGGGGTGGAAAGAGAATGGAAGGAAGAGAAGAGGGAGAGGAAAGAGAAGAGAAGTAGGTGAGCTCCCTCCATCTCTCTCACATACCCATGCGCAGGCGGCGACGGGAGGGGGGGGGGGCTGCGATGCAGCCGGGCGGAAAAATTCGCCCCCCCCCCCCCCCCTAAAAAATCAAAATCCCAATATAAGCTAAAAGCTTATTTTTTCATTTTTTTTTAAAAAATGAGTTTTTTATTTTAAAAAAAAGCTTTTTGAATTTATTTCAAGAAAAAAGCTTGGGAAAAAAGCCTAGAAATTTCTGAAAAGTACTGGATTTGAGTAAAAAAACTCTGAAAAATTCCTGGAATTTTCTTATTGAAAAATTTTGGCTTTTCATCTTCCGGAAAACCTTTGGCTTTCCGTTTTCCCGAAACCTTTTGGCTTTCCGAATTCCGGAAAAACTTTTGACCTTCCGTATTCCGGAAACTTTTGACCTTTCACATTCCGATTTTTTTTGTCTTTTCATTTTCCCAAAACTTTTGGCTTTCCGTATTCCGGGAAAACCGTTGGAATTCCGAAATTTTTTGACCGTTCGTATTCTAAATGCGTTCGGGGTTGATTAAAAATTTCAAAAAATTCTTGAAAATTAGTGGAAAATTAGACAAAGGTTATTTTAAATTTTGGAAAAATGTGGGGTTGGTGTTTGGCATGTGGTGTGTCCATTCGGGCGCCCGTGACCATTCAAATTCCTTTAAAAATATATTTTTTGACAGAAAATTAGAAAAATCCATTAAAATTAAAAATTTTCATTGGATTTGAGAATTGTCGGGCGGAATTGGAAATTTCGTGAACGATGGGATTCTCAGGAAAAATTAGGAATATTCTAGATATTATATTTAGAAATCCTAAAAATTGGTATTTTTAAAATATCAATGGTATTTTGGCAAATTAAATTGCTAAAAATTTTCTAGAAAAATATAGGTTTGGAATGCCATGAGATAGGTTTGGTGGAATTCAAAATTATTATATTTTGAGGCCCTATAAATTTGGGAAAATTAGAAAAAATCATGATAATTTTTTTTCTCGAGAATTTAAAATTTTCGAGAGTTATTTAATGTTGAAGTACGTTTACTCGTGCTGACATTAGATAGATGCGTGTTAATCGCATATTATTAATACGATTATATCTCGTATTAATGGATAATTATGTTTGGATTAATTCTAAACGATGTATTCATGATTTTTTACCATTTTTTAGCCATTCTTTTTGGACATGTTCCTTAATTTCTTTTGATGGCTATAATTTACGTTCAAAGTGTGTTTCACCTTTGACACTTTTCCATGATAATTTATTTTGGCACTTGTTAAAGTGTGGTTTGTGCTTAATTTCTTAAGCCTCTATCATGGGTTAGTTGACCAGTTTGTTTTGGTGGATTTTGGATGTTTTCCAAAGTTTTATATGGACTCATCAGGTTTTGCCTGGATCACTTGTGTCTAGGGTTTTTTTTAATTGAGTGCTACACACATGTGTTTCACTTTCTTACTTTGGAGTTTTATTTGAACGACAAAATGTTCATATACTCCGGATTGATGAGTTGGCCACCAATTTTAATGCTTCTTTTGGCATGATTAAATGTCCATTAGATGGTATGCATTGTTTTTTATGATCAACTATGTTATTTATGGATTGAAGGAGCTTCTATGCTTTTATCCATGGTTTTATAAGGATCTTTTGATCTTTTGAATATTTACATGTGCTTTGAAGGTAGCATTTGCCTTCGTTTTTTGCACGTAATTTTGGAGTATATTTCTTATACTCTTATATATATTCCAACTCGGATACCTAGTTGTTTATATATCTAGGTGAGTTATTTGTCTACCCTAACTTAATTGTGTTTTGGGTAGTTATCATTAGAAAGGCGCCAATAATTCAATTTCTTTTCTAATGATGTACTCAGAAGGATTTATTCCTTGATGTAGTCTCAAGTATACAGAGACAGGTTTAGTATGTGAAAGTCTGGATAAGGCCATCTTATTCCTTAAATACAAGGATTTATTCATATTTCCTAGACGGCATACTAGGGAGTTTCAAATTGTTAAGGTATGTATGGGTGGTATCATGGTGGTATGGGACGCTAGGGATCCCTCACATATATTATCTTATGGGATAATTTGGGCTCAAGATTGTTGCTTTGCTTACATCACTTAGCATGTTGACCTCAACATTCAAAGACAATCTTATTTTCTAAATTCACTAGAAGTTATAGTGTGGGCATTCTCTAGATAAATTTCTTTTATCTATAGCCTGCATGTTCTGATGAGGGTAATCTCATCGGCATTTTCACTTGTTGAAATCTCTTTCTTTAGAGTTCAAACAAGTTTATCTTGTTGTGTTCGGATAAGGAAATTTGGATTATTCCTTTGTTGGCATTTCTTTCTCTAGTTCCGTACTTAGGTGATTTATACAATCAACCTGATAGGCTTACGGATGGACATATGTGACTCATCGAGACGTTGATGACTCTATGTTGATATGGGTAACTCGAGACGTCGATTATTCCATATGCAGATATGGGTATGTCGGGGCGCCGATGAATCCCTGGTTTCTGCTGTTATAATGCCATGTTTTCCTACTTTATTCCGAAAGGTTTACAACGAGGAAGTTACTTTGAATGTGAATTGTTCTGATCATCCGCAGTAGTCTGATGGGCAAACAGAGTGTATGAATCAGTTTGTAGAGGATATGCTTCGTGCATGTCTCTAGAAAATCATCATATTGGGAAATATCTTCCAATGATGGAATTTGCCTATGACAGTTCTAAATTTACGGCTATTATTTTAGTCCGTGCATACTTATGTATGGGTATCAACTCAGGGCACCTATTGATGTCAGTCTTAAGGACATCGAGCTTGATGCATCGAGGGATTTCTTGCGAGATATGTAGGAAATTCTGACCGAAGCTCGGGATTCTATCAGGAGTGCTCATGATAGGGCACGGTTTTATGCTGATAGGAGACGCTTATCTCGGTCTTTTTGAACCAGGAGCGTTGATTTATTTTAATGTTCTTAAAGATTCTTAGACTTTGTCAATGGGAAAATGCTCGAATTTATCTCCTAGATATTGTGGTCCATTTCGAGTTATATATCGGATTGGCACGGTTGCGTATGAACTAAGACTACCTCCAATTGTTAGGGTTCATCCAGTCTTTCATATCGATAGATTGAAAGGGAAACTGGGAGGTGAGGATGACACAGTTACTCCTCAAGAACTTGTTGAAGTCGATGAATTATCCTATGTTCCACATGAACCTGATAAGGTACTTGAATTCAGGGAAAGGAAACTTTGTAGTTGACTAATCCCTGAGGTTAAAATAAGGTGGAAAGATAGGGAAATTGAGGATTCGACTTGGGAGTCGGTTGAGATTGTTCAGCGCAGTTCTTCTTCTTTTCATTGCAAGAGTGCAATGTTTTGAGAGAGGGGAAGTATGTTATATGTACATTATGTGTGCTATGTTATATACACATTATGTGTGCATATACTAGGAGGCTAACCCACATTAGGCTTGTGAGCATGGGAGCATGGGAACAAGCTCTAGTGGAGCATGGGTTAGGACTAACCTTAAGGTTTAAGGTTAGGGTCAGGCATCCAAGGGTCACACATGAGGAATGGAAAGTCAAGAGTCACTTGAGGGCCCTCCTATATAATAGGGGCATGGGGCACACTCAAGGGGGCTTGGAGCTTGAGGGCTTGGAGGCTTATGCTATGGTCTCTTGTGTAGAGGTCCATATCTTCTCACCTACCATTTCACACTATAGCTACATGCTATTGGATTGTGTTATACCTCTTGATGGTATGGGACATCAAGGTAGAGGTATGATGTATTTCATTCATTATTCATGTGTGCATCCCTTGGGCTCGGGGGTGGTTGGGTGGTTGAGTTTATGCCTGATTTATGCATGTTTTATGCATAACAATTATCTAGAGAGATCTTAGGGTTTTAACACCTTGGGGCAAGGAATATTTCAATTCTCCTATTTTACCTTAGTGTGATTGGGAACTTGGTGTGACATTGGGTTGGGAAGGTTCTTGTGGATTTTGTTCAAGTTCTTATGGCTTCCTATTCACAACTTCAGCGGGCACTTGTTTGCTTTGCCATTCCTACCTAACCTTGACCTCCTAAGCCAAGATTAATAAGGTCCAATTTTAAACTTGGTTTTTGAACATTTTGGCACCCATTATTTCATTCTCTACCCTATCCTAATTTTGCTAGTTGGCTTTGGTCTAGCATTAATGGGTTTTGGTAGTTGATGGTGGTAAGGTTCTCATAATTTTGACTTACCTTCATAGCTTCTTTGCTTAGGTAACCAAATCTATTTGTTTCTTTTTATAGTATCCTTGTGCCTTCAATAGAGTCATGTGTCAACATGAGGCTTTTGTCTTTTAAAGGTTTGCTGTGTGGAGTGGTAGTTTTTCCTTTGCTTGACATATTGGCTTCTTTTCTTTGGGTAACATCGGTGTTTCTAGTGCAAGAAGACATAATATCCTCCTTGGTTGCTTTGTCTCTTCAGTTTTCAGATTTCTTCTTGAGTCTTACTTGAGTCTTGTGAACTCCACAATGGTAATGTTTATTTGGATTCTCTTGATGACAAGCATGTTCTACTTTGTTTCTCCTAATCCACTTCACAACCAATTCCTGAAATCCAACTCCGTCCAAGTAGCATCTCTTCTTCCAAGGTACAAGTAGGCATTGCAAAAACTTTACATGACTAAGGGTTATTTCTGGTTCTGTTAAACTTCCCAAGTCCCTTATTATTCCTGCATGCACACTTTTGACTTTGGCCACAATCAACTGTAGGTTTGATTTTTTTCAGCTGCTGTGACTTCTCCTAAGTCAATCATATCAATGTGATTTGTGGTTGTTTCCTCAATAGAGAGTCCAACTTTGAGACAAGCAGGTTCTACCTCAAGGTCATTGTCTTCTATCAAGGTGAGAGTAGCCATGTTCACTCTTAGTGTTAGGCCACTTTATTTTTTGTTGGCTTTGTTAGCATCCCTTGCATTAGCCTCCTCTTGTGTCTATATCTTGAGTTGCTCAAGTGTTTTAGCTTTTCTTGTTTCTTTTTTTGCAAAACTGGTCCAACATATCTCGGGTTAAGCATCCATAATAATTTTTTAGTTTGATACCATTTATGTAGCCTTTAAGCATCCATAATAATTTTTTAGTTTGCTACCATTTATGTAGCCTTGCATCTCTATTCCATAAAATGGTTTTGACGTGAGCTGTGCCTTTTTTGCAAGGTGAGTTGTACAACCTTAAACGGCCCTAATCCTTGTTATTTGTGTTTCTTTCTTTTGGAACAATTGACTTTCTACATGAGTACCAAGTCTCCTTCCTTTAGCTCCCTTATTTTTAGGTTTTGGTTAAACAACCTTTTTCGTTGAGATTTTCTACAATTATCCCATAGAGAGAAACAATTCTAGTCTCATCAAGCTTCTCCAACTTAATCAACCTCTCGGCTAGAGAATTCTCCCTAGATGTTCTTTAACAGCTATCATCAAGATTGGCACTAGATATTCTATATGCATCATTGCCTCAATCTTGTAGGAGTTTTCCATGTGGCCACCTTATAGGAAGTCCTATAAACCTGCATCACTACTATCACCTTATGCTCCAAATCATTATGATAATGAGCTTATATAGTTTTGGTCAAGATAACACTGAGGACTTTGTTAGTACTGTCCATTGGCTTGGGGATAGCATGGTGGATAATTTTTGGTTCACCACCAAGAATCTAGTCAATAGATGTGCAATGACCTCACTAAGTCTTTATTGCTCACCAACTCTAGGGGACACCCAAATATTTCTATGACATGCCCGTATAAGAATTTGGCATTTATATAAGCATCTTCCTTCTATATGTGGCTTTTGCTTCAACCCACTTAAAGAAATAGTCAGTGGGGGAAACAATTATATATATGGCTTGCGTTTGATGCATAGCAAGCACATAGTTGGGCTAATGGATCTAAAAAAGTCTATTCCCCATTTTTTGAAAGGTTGTTGGCTTAATGATCAAAACCAAAGGTATCCTATCCTATCCATTAGAAATGTTGAAGTGTTGGCATTCATCATAATGTTTGATAAATTCGATGCCATCACCAAACACAATTGGCCACCATAACCTAGATTTTGCAAGATTTTATGAGCAGTTACTTTTCCTGCAAAATGTCCCACTAGTACTTCCACTATGAGCCTCTTCAAGAATGGCCAAGAACTCATCCTCCCTGACACACTATCTAAGCACATGATCCTTGCCTAACTTGTATGGTTGACCTATTTTACGAGCAGTTACTTTTCCTACAAAATGTCCCACCAATACTTCCACTATGAGCCTCTTCAAGAATGGCCAAGAACTCATCCTCCCTGGCACACCATCTAAGCACATGATCCTTGCATAGCTTGTATAGTTGACCTATTATCAATTAGTAAGGTGCTGCCAATTTAATGAGTTGTTGCATCTTATCCTTGTTCAATAGATTATCATATGCAAATCCAAAAGCAAGATATTTTGAGATCTCTTCACTCCATTCACGTACCAAATCTAACTTGAACAACACAACATCTAGTAATTCATCATCAACTCCAATGGCAAATTCTCCATTAAGTATTCTTAACATGTGATATGCTAATATGTATTGTGAACCTTTCCTCACCCGTGAGACGATAAAGTTAAACTTTATCAGCAGTGGTGGGTAATCTTCCATGTTATGTAAGGTTTATTAACAAGATACAACAAAGCTTGATGATCCACAAAAAGAATACAAACTTATCAGCTCTGGCAAATAGTGTCTATATTTCTTAACTGCATATACCATGGCTTATTGTTCCCTCTCTGTTATAGTGCAGTTTATCTTAGCTTCATTGAGTTGTCGACTTGTAAAGCATATTGGATAGTCTAGTTTATGCTCTACTGGTTATGCCAAAACACAACCCAATTGTAAAGTTTAAGGTATCAATGTGCACATGGAATATGAGGTCCCAATTTAGTGGTCTCAAGCTAGGTGCACTAGCTAATGTCCTATTCAATTCATCGTAATCTTATGATAAAGCTCTGCGTACATGACCCATAAAACTAATGCACCCCTTTATAATTGGTAGGTGATGGCAACTCCAATAAAAAGTTTATGTAATGGCCTGGCTATATCAGCATAGAACATGATGAAGCTCTGCGTACATGACCCATAAAAATGATTCACCCCTTTATGATTGGTAGAGGGGTGATGGAAACTCCAATATGAGTATCACCTTGCTATCCTCGGTGGTGGAAAATCCATTTTTGGAAACTATGTGTCCTAGTATGACTCCATGTTTTCCATAGAATTGGCATTTCAAAGGGTTCAAAGATATGTGATATAATCAACACCTTTTAAGCACTTTTCTTAGGCAAGCTAAATGCTTCATTCATTACAAATGCGTACAAAGATTATCAATGAACACTTCTAACCACTTTTGCAAGTAGTCTTTGAAAGATATACTCACATCAACCTCTGAAATGTTGTAGGAGCATTAGTCAGCCTAAAAGGCATGACCTTGTTTGCAAAAGTTTCCCATGTAGTAGTAAATGGTGTTTTATGTTAGTCCTTTTGGGAAATGGACACCTGATTATATCACGAGAATCTTTCTAGGAAATTGTAAGCTTCTGTGCCCCAGCCACTCTCTCCAAAACATACGGTGTGTATGGCAATGGATAGTGATCCCTACGGGTAGCTGCATTCACTTTCTTCAAATCTATGTGCACACGCACATACACACACACACACGAAGCTTTACGTTTTTCTTGGGTACAATCACAATTGGAGATATCCAATCTATGTGCTCAATCTTATAAATGAAATCCATAGCAATGAGTTTGCAACCAGCAACACGCCCCTCATGACCTTGTAGTTCCAAGTGAAGCAATCTATCAAAAGAGTAATAAACTCTTCTTCCTCTTGTAGGATTAGGTCCATGGTGATAAAGACTAGTTTGAGATCTTCACCAAGCTCTGAAATATCTACTTCTTGCACCTCCACAACAATAGGTCATATGAAACTTTTTTTTGTTCACATTTTGAGCATTGCACCCTCTAGTGAATGACTATCCTTTCAGTGACATCTAAGGTTTTGAAATGATTGGGAAACTTTCGTAATTCACGTCCCTCATTCCCCTTCTTTTTAAATAATGCCTTTTTTGCTTCCCATAGGCCTCAGCCCCAATGCCTTGTTTCTTTTTCTTCTTTCTGATCTTGTGAGCTTGTATGTTTATTGGCTTACTGTATAAGAATATGGCACAATAGAAAGAGAGATAGCAAGACATAGCACAATGCAATATATACACAATGGAGAGAATTGAAAATTATGATTATACCAAAGAGGTACAAGTGATGGTTCTGTCCACCCGTGCACTCTCAAGTAGAGCTTAGATGGCAATCTAGACAGACTCTAGATGGAGGATGTACTAAGTGTAGAAGGGGATGGATACTCACAACCATTGGATGCCTTAGTGCATGGTAACCATATCCATATAGGCAGTGTGGTAGACGCATATACAACGAGGGGCGGTTACACTGCATAGACACGATCACCACCCACGTATCAAGAACACAGCCCACGTATCAAGAACGCGGCCCACATATCAAGAACGCGGCCCCACCGACCACTACCCACTAATGATGGACTTGGTATGAACCTGCTCTTCCTATCATTGAAAGAATGAACAAAGACATCTCGTTACATAGAATTGGAGGCTATCCGAGGTAATATTCCTTATACTATCGCTTGGGCCCCAACTAACAAATACCCCTGACCATCATCGGCATCTAAGCTGAGGTTTCCACTAAAGACATATGCACCATGGCTACTCCTCATAATGGGGGCCTACAAATGTGCATTATACAAACCTGGTGGCTGAGCTACATATACCTTCTCCTTTGAGATGGCCGTTCAAAAATGCTGATTTGGCATCCATGTGAAAGACTGGCCTTTTTGTGTGATGAGTAGCCAAGGCAAGTACTGCCCTGATAGTTGTCATACGAACTATGGGAGCAAAGGTTTCATCAAAGTCAAAACCCTCTACCTGTGCAAATACCTGTGCAACCAACCTAGCTTTGTATTTTTCAAGTGAGCCATATGCCTTATACTTAGATTTCCAAACCCATTTGGTACCAATTACCTTTCTGTTTGATGGTCGGTCAACTAGCTCCTTTGTGTTGTTCTTTATAATGTTGTCATACTCAGACTGCATTGTGGCTTTCCACTTTGGATTTGCTAAGGCTTCATCCAAGGTGGCTGGCTCCTTCACTATTCCGAGTGCGTCAATAAAGCGAGCCCAGAGCAGCGAGCCCAGAGCAAAAAATCACATAGAATACAAAAATAAGAGCAAAAATCACACAGAATACAAAAATAGATTATCCCCTTCAAGCGAGCAGATTTGTGCTTGTGCTGCTCTCTAAAACATTGACATAACACTGAACTTAATTATTAAATGACTGAAAACATTGACATAACACTGAACTTAATTATTAAATGACTGAAAACATTGACATAACACTGAACTTAATTAAATCAATCAATATAAGTGTGTTATTTATATAGCGCACAGAGTACAAAAAGTTTAATTGATATTCTCAAAATATTCTCAAAACATTATAAGTATATCCTATAATTGTTGTGGGTGGCTCCTCTGAGATCTTGTGAGCATCTCTTTCAAAATATAATTAGTAATCTTTGGCTGATGGATATGCATATTATTGTTCACATCCTGTCCAAGAATCATCAGGAAAACAAAGTAGATATGTTTGCAGGCAAGATATGGTTTTCTTTTGACCAACCTATCATTGAATTCTGCACACGAACATATTGGGTGGTTCTGAATGGTTACTTCAATGGGTAGGGCTTCTTTGTTCTGGATTTCCCTGACTTTAAATATTTCCTTCTGCCCTTCCATTTGAACATGTCCTCCCATAATTTCTACATTCATATCTAACGCAGCACTGATCTGTGCATATGCAGCTTTAGATATACCTTTTCGATAGGGGTATTTTTGCTTATCTTCCTCAAGAATTTTTTGCTTGTTTTGTTCACTCTCTTGAAGCAAACTATTTGGAATCTGTACACCAATCTCAAATCCAGCTTTTACTAAATCATGAGCTTCCCTGACTTTCAAGTGTGTACCTGTTGCTATTGGCCAAACATTAGGAACACTTGCAGGTGGATGTAAGATTGTCTTTGTAGGCTTCCAAGTGTGTCGAACATCATTATTACAGAAATAGCAGTACTTTTCTTTCCTCCAAGAAGATAATTGACAATCACTCCAAAAGCATGGTGCCACTTCTCCGCCTCGTAGCTTTCTGCTACATTTTTTTCCTCCTACCCAATGGTTACATTCTACTCTATTGAAGATCGGAATCCTGCGCAATGCCCACTTTGTCTGATGAATATCTTGCTCTAATGATTGAAGTGCTACGTCACCTTCTTCTGGATTTATTGATGCTTGCCCTTTTTCATGCTTATCCACTGTCACATAAACAAACTCTGGTCGGTGGCTAGAGCTCCCTACATTCCCCTCATGGACCTCATGAAGTGGACGTTTAGCTCGAATAGTCTTTTTCTCACCCTTGAAATTTATCCTGTTTGTAAACATTGGAGTGCCCATCACTGCATCATCAATTGCCCTTGAAGTAGCAGCTGGAGAAGGGCTTGAAGTTTGTCTGGAAAGAGCTCTCTCAATTAATATCTCTAGGTCAGGCCCTCCACCTATATATTTTCCTTCCATAAAAGCCATTTGACGAGCACACTGGAAGTAAGCATTGATGAGATCTGAAACACATGCATCGTACAAACTAATTTTATGTTTGTATCCTTCTCCTGCTAGCCAACTAGCATGCTTGGCTTCAGAGAGGTTCGTCCGTGGTACCAGAGCATTTACAATAGGCTCACCATCCTGTTCATTGAAAACCCAAACCAGTAGGTTTTTTAATTACTGCTATTGAATTAAGTTCATAGAAAAAAAAACATACATAACATACCTTAAT
Organism: Cibotium barometz; assembly: GCF_041138505.1. Lineage (NCBI taxonomy): Eukaryota > Viridiplantae > Streptophyta > Polypodiopsida > Cyatheales > Cibotiaceae > Cibotium > Cibotium barometz. The sequence continues at coordinate 26,937,475 of NC_141084.1, forward strand.
AATAAAATGACCCCAACGACTTGCTCTATAGTGCCACCAACTAAGCCAACTATCTAGCTTGGGAATGTTTCTGTCTGCTGCCTTTCCTGTTGCCCACCATGCACGTATCTTACGGAATAGCACTAAAGCATCCTCTTTGGTTGGTGCAGTCCTCCACCTCTCACACATTTCATTGTGTTTTTCCATATGTTGAGCATATATATACTTTTGTGTATGCACTCGAAGATTGTCCTTCCAATGAAAAAGGCAAGATCTCTCCTTTCCTACCATCTCATCTCCATTGTTATATACTGACCTAATAGCATTCCAATTTGCACCTGCTTCGTCGGCCATGAAGCCAAAAAAGTTTGCTGATTTCCCAGTATGGTCGATCATAACTGCATTCAAATTTTCCCAAAACATTATCTGTGCTGTCTCATCCTCCTCTCTAAACTCACAAGTTGCAATTGTGAGTAGCTCTCCAATCCTGCAAGAAGAGTATTTGGAAGATTATTGTATTGTAACAACTCAGTCGAACAGTCATTTCATTTTGAAAAGAGAATAAAAATTAAAACATACGTGTGATCATACACATGTGCACCCATTGTGTGCCAATCATTCTCCACTTGGTGTACATGATCAAAACAAACCCATGAATGTCGAAGGTCTCGATCCCCCGCAGCATCCATTCTATTGACAATATCAACGCCAGAGCCAGGGCCAGTTGTGGACATCTTGAAAAGATAGCACCTCTCATCACTTTTGGTTGCTTGCAAGGGAAACCTTGATCCGTGAAAGAACTGAAAGTGGCATTTTCTTTTTAACTCTAGGATAGCCTCAAATCCATCACCTAGTGCTCGACTTGTCTTTCGACTTTGCATTACCATCTGCTTCACCCTACATTTACCAAGTTGGTTAAGAAATTACATACATATATATATATATATATATATATATATATATATATATATATATATATTCAATAGAGAAGAACTTACTTTTTGAGATTTATTAAAGATATTAGCTCTTGAGACATCTCCTGGAGTTCCCTCTCTGACATAAACTCTCCAATCACTTTATCATCGTCAGTGAAAGCCTTCAAAACGAACTCCCTGGCAACAATCATTTGTACCTTTCGTGGACCCGCATTATGGTCCATCTGAACAACACGAGCTACTAAGGCTTTAATGTTTCGCATAGATGCTCGACACATGCCTCTAGCAATTGTGTGTGTATGTTTCCCATAGTGAAGGAACAATCTACTATGGGAGTGATCTTTAGGCATAAAATAGTAGGCAGACACTGAACATGTTTTTATGCACATTGGAACATGCTTACAAAAGAAACACTCTAAGTTTCCATAACTTCCCAAAGCCAAACATCCTTCATTTGGGGATTTCAATAATTGGCCATTCCAATGGAGCCTATTCGGTGATTTGTTTCGAAATCGATAAGTGCATCTTTCATTCATACACTGGAAGGTACCCCCACAAAAACTCTTTCTCAAAATAAAAGATTTATTAGTTCTTGTTTGTGTCTGGGGTTTTGTCCATGCATTTCCTTCATATTTGTGCTCCATACCCTCCATGCCCTTCCCATCTAAAAGCTCATAAATGCAATTTTCTTCATACTTCTTAGGGAGCTCCTTGACTTTTCCTTTGAATGTGCATTCATTTATAATATTATGGAATATGTCATTGGGCGGCAAAGTACGAACAATTTGGAAGGCAGATACTGCAGTGTCAAATGCAGGATCACCTTCCTCAATGTCAATTAAATTATCTGCATGCACCACCTTTTCCATGTCCTCTTCATCCAAGTCACTAGGAAAAAAATCAACAATCCAAAGTCAACAATTGAAACAAGAAAGATAACCTCACTATATTTTACCATGTTTCAAAAGTTGAAATCACTCACATAGGTGAGGTCTTGCTGCCAGATCCAGAAGGAATATCCCCAGGGGTAGGGAGTGGTGTTGATGCAATGGCTACTTTTGCAACATAAAATGATGACAGGGTATTATCTAAGATATAATACCCATGTTCACCAATCCCATGGTACAAGGGAATTGTCCCTATGCTCTCAAAACCATCATCAGTTTGCAATAGACCTTCAATAAAAATTTCATGTTCTGCACCTAGTTTTTCTTTCATTAATTCGGCTGATAATAAACATTTCCCATGTGAAAATGACAGTCTAAAAAGAGGGCCTCCAACTTTGTGTAGAAAAATCTGAACATCTGACTCAGAATCCCTACATTTCAGGAATACATTCCAAAAGAAAGTATAATGTGAGCACACATATCCAAAACAAAGTAATAATATTCAAAACACATTACACGTGAGAAAAAGAAAGTATAATATTCAAAACAATACTATATACATTACACGTGAGAAAAAGGCATAGGCTTCCTTTGGAATGAAAGTCTAATGAAAGGACAAGCTGGAAAAGCTATTTTTAGTATATTTACTCACGAGTTGCAATCAATCAACTCGTGGTAAAACTCCTTCTTCTCTTTATATGTTATTTCTCATGCACTGTTTTGCCATTGCTTCTTATTAGTTGCTCTCAGACCACCCTCCTCTTAAGATACAATGGAGCTGCTCTGTCTTTCTATTTATATATTACTATCTCTAGTTTTCTCAACATTTTCAGAGGGTGATACCTCTGAAGAAGAAAATAGTGAAATTAGTGAAAATAGTGAAATGGCTGAATGGTATGAGAGCTGCCATGATGGAATCGCAGATAGCGATTCCACCACAGAATATTCTCGGGTGGACTGGTACAATTTTCCTTTCGAGGAAGAAGAAGAGGAAGAGGAAATACAAGAGGAGGAAGAGGAGGAAATGCCTGAAGAAATGCCCGAGCAGGAAGAGGAAGCAGAACATAAAGAAATGCCCGAGGCAGACACAGGCACAGGCTATGATGCAGATGCAGAGAACATCCCCGACTCCCACGGTGAGAAAGATGACAGTGAAGAAGATGACAGTGAGGAAGATAGGGATGACAGTGAAGAAGATGACAGTGGGGATGCATAAATTTCCCCACAATTTTGTCCTGCAATTTTTCTAGTAGGATTTTGTCGATTTTGCCCTGTAATTTTCCCAGTAGGACTAAAACTAAATTTGCCCAGTACGTTTTTGTTTTGTAATTTTCCCCAGTAGGATTTTGTTTTTGTAATTTTGTACTGCAATTTTCCCAGAAGGATTTTGTTTTGTAATTTTCCCAGTACGATTTTGAAGTATAATTTGCACATTTTTCCTTGTACTACAGTGGTTTAATTTTTAGTGGTTTAATTTTTAGTGGTTTAATGTAAATATTCACACGAATATTTACACGACTTTTAGAAGAAGTCCTTTTTAGAAATATTTACACTACTTTTAGAAATATTTACACGACTGTAATCTATTGCACAGTAACGTTGTGAAGTACAACAACGTTGAAGATGAAGATGTCTGCTGCGCTCATGTTGCAACTCTCACCCTCACGACAAAGGGCATCACCTGCCCGAGCATCACCTGCCCGAGCATCACCTGCCCGAAAGAGAGTATGTTCTTTTACGTTTTTTAAATGTGCGTCTTTTCCTTGCGTTTGTATTTTGTGTGTGGGACCATGAATGTCTACTTGCACAAGATGGTCTTGATCTTGTATTTTGTATTTTGATCTATGTAGGGCCTCCAGGATCAAGTGCGCTGAGCGCACTTGATCTAGGAGGCCCTACACAGGCATGTCTTGTCTATCCATGGAGGCATCCACATTAGCAAAAGATGTCTGTTTTTGATGGGCATGTTGAGCCCTTGGCCACTGTAGAGCTAAACATTGGCTAAAATGGTTATTGTAGAGCTAAACATTGGCTAAAATGGTTATTGTCTATGCTTGCACTGCAGAGCTAAAATGGTTATTGTAGAGCTTCCTGGATCAAGTGCGCTCAGCGCACTTGATCCTGGAGGCCCTACACAGGCATGTCTTGTCTATCCACATTAGCAAAAGATGTCTATCTTTTTATTAAAAATAAGGGCTCAACATGCCCATCAAAAAATTTAGACCTCAACATGCTTTATCTACAGAGCTAACATGGTTATTGTAGAGCTTCCTGGATCAAGTGCGCTCAGCGCACTTGATCCTGGAGGCCCTACACAGGCATGTCTTGTCTATCCATGGAGGCATCCACATTAGCAAAAGATGTCTATGTTTTTATTAAAAATAAGTGCTCAACATGCCCATCAAAAAATTTAGACCTCAACATGGCCACTGTAGAGCTAAACATTGGCTTATGCTTTATCTGCAAAGCTAACATGGCTATTGTAGAGCTTCCTGGATCAAGTGCGCTCAGCGCACTTGATCCTGGAGGCCCTACATAGACATGTCTTGATCCAGTAAAAAAATTCACCTTACATAGACATGGCTACTTACTGTAGAGCTAAACATGGCCACTGCAAAGCTATCTGGAGGTTTCATCTGCAGAGCCATTGTAGAGCTTCAAGGATCAAGTGCGCTCAGCGCACTTGATCCTAGAGGCCTTACATAGACAGACCTACATAAACATGGACCTACATAAACATGTCAACATGGACCTACATAAACATGTCTTATCCAGCAGAAAATTTACACCTAAACATGGCCACTGCAAAGCTATCTCGAGACTTGCATGTGCAGAGCCATGACTATGCCATCATAGTCATTGTAGAGCTTCCAGGATCAAGTGCGCTCAGCGCAGTTGATCCTGGAGGCCCTACATAGACATGTTTTGATCCTCAATATGGCCACTGTAGAGCTAAACATGGCCACTACAGAGCCATGACTATGCCATCATAGTCATTGTAGAGAAGGAGTTTTTACATTGGCCATTAAATAAAAAAATCCAGATTGTAATCAATAGCAGTACATTATTGCAAGCACAGAGAGATAGAGAGAGGGGGACTTACATGCTTGCAAACACGCATAGAGTAGAAGAGGATATTTGCAGGTGATAATTGTGGAAGAGGATAGTTGTAGACGACAGCTGCAGAGAATAGAGTAGAAGATAGTTGTAGAAGACGATAGCTGCAGAGGATAGTCGTAGAAAATGGTCGTAGAAAATGCACGAGTGTACCTTTCCTTCCAGCCGTTGCAGAGGAATGAAATCCTTTTTGGGAAAAGGATTTTTCGAGCACTTTGTTATTAATGATTAGGAATTTACAGCCTTGAATAATCCGTATACTTTGTGCCAACCCATGCCAACCCATGCCAACCCAACCCATGATTATACTACCTAGAATAATTCGTGTAGTTTACTTTACTTTTTGTGAGAAGAGTTATATCTTTGAAAATGGACACCAACTCCCAACGTTATGTGACTAGATCTTCTTGTTCTCAAAAAGATTGTTGTTTTGCTGGTATGGATTCCTTACTACCTCCTACTAAACGCTCCAAAAAATTACAGGCAAGAACAACCGACAGGGTGTCTCGAGGATTGTTTGATGAGGAAGTTCAGAGTCAAGGCCAAGTGTTGATGGAGAATGAGAATGAGAGAGACAGGGATGACAGACAAGAAGAGGATGAGAGACAGAATGATAGAGAGGATGAGAGACAAGAGGATGAGAGAGAGGATGATGATAGAGAGGAAGATAGACAGGAGGATGAGAGAGAGGATGATGACAGAGAAGATGATAGAGAGGATGATAGAGAGGAGGATGAGAGAGAGCATGATGATAGAGAGAGACAGGAGGATGATAGACAGGAGGATGAGAGAGAGGGTGATGATAGACAAGAAGATGGGAATGATAGAGAGGATGATAATGAAGAAGAAGAAGGTGGAGACACATTGACAACTGAGACAAGAAAAACAGAGAGCATCAAAGCAGAAATTTTCAGAAAGATCCTTAAAACCTCTACTCCAACTGCATTCATCGATCGAATTAGAGTTAGATTCAGCACCCCCCCCCCCAAGATCCCCTTGTGTAGGCTTCTTCCAACAGAGGCCATAAGGAGACTATGCCCCAGTACTGATAAGAACCTTGGTCGAGCATTCAAGAACCTTGGTGGGTATCTTGAAAGCAAGGGGGCGTTCACGGTGTCCATGTTTGATTTGGATGGAGAGGAGACTCCTCTGACTGAAGAAACAACATTGTCATGGAGTTCAACATGGAGGGATGTGAATGGAACTTTTGAAGAGTCTCTCAGAAATATGCCAGAATGGGGACCGTTCATCCAGGGTAAAATGATACATGTACTGGATGGAAACAACCGCTATAAATCTTGGATGGATTTGATTGCTCAAGGTGAGGGTGATTTGAAATGTTTTTATCTATCTATACAATTTTATGTATGCATCTAATATAACCTTCCCATCTTCTTTCCTTTTACTCAGAATTTCCAAATGACATCTCTAAGCATTGTCTGGTGGCCTGTGACTTTCTACAATTCGAGAAGGCTGACGTTGGAGAGCTGATGTTTTCTCTTTCCAGATTGAATAAGTATATGTTTTATTATTTTTCTCTTTTTTGCTCTTGGCATTGATTGCATGATGTTGCTTCAACTCTCTGCATTGGTTGTACTAGGATGCATGACTATGCCTTTGTACCAACAACTTTTGGGGATAGGCTCTTCCAAATAAGGAGAATTGGTGAGTCCGATAAGACTACCCTCCTTGCAGAGCTCGATGATGAGGACAAGGCTTGGATGGAGAATGAAATGAAAAAGTGCCCCACTCGTGGCAAAAAAAGCTGGTTTTCTGTTCCAATAAATATATTGGCATGGCTTGTGTTTAAGGTATGCAAGATATTAAAGGTATGCGAAATATGTTTAATGTATGCAAGAGTAATTTTGTAATTAAATGGACTCTGTAGGACGATATGGAGATGAAAATCGAGGTCAAGGCTAAGGGCATGGATGTAGACGGAAGGGCTAAGGTGATAAGAGAGGTAGAAATTCTGTATAAGAATAGGGTGGGAAAGTTTGCCCGCATAGCAGACCCTGCCAATGGAGAATACTTTTGGCGTGCTGTTTTGTCACTTCCTTGGCATGCAGCAGGGACCCATATTGCGACAGAAGAGAAACTGAACATGATTGGGGCTGCACAAGTTAGGGATGAAGATAAGGCATTCTTAGTTCGAATGTTGGATAATTCACAAGCTAGCATTCGAGAGATAGAGTACTTGCCTAAAGACAAAGCAAAAGCTAGAGAGTGGCTACATTCATTTGTGTTCTGGCTACAAATAAGTTCTTATGGCTCCAAGCTTCTGGAGGAGATTGAAAATTGTGATAGAATCTCCTTACCTTCCATTAATTCCTTTATAAACTATGTCGTCTTTCATCGACGAAAGTATTTCAAAAAAGCTTTCAGAGTTCATCAAGGGGATATAAAATTTAACAATGATATTGACACACAAAAAGGGCTACGCTCTGCAACACATCGAGTTGTTTATAGGTAAAAAAAAAACTTGGTCAATTTTATTTCTTCTCCTTATGCTTCTTATATAGCCTATTGACTTTAGTTTTCCTTTCCATTTTTAATTTAGATGGCTGCTGAAAGAGGTGGATAGTGGTGTAGTACAGGCCATACCACCTCTTGTGTTGTTATGGATTTGCGAGGATACTCCACGATATATATATGCGGATCTGCACCTTGGGAGAGTAAGTGTTTTCTGTAATCATGGTCATGATGATAAAATGTATGTATGATGATAAAACGTTTCTATTTTTGAAATGCATGGTTAGCCTCTATCAAGTGTTGAAAAGACAAGATGCCCCTGGTGGCTAGACATGGAGAGGTTTGTTGTGCCAGATGAAGAAATTCAATTACATGATCAACACTTAGCTATATTGGCTAAGATGACCATAGTGGAGGGTTCTGATGAGGTAACCATAAGTTGTCTCTGATTTTTGCACGATGATAAAGTTTTTTGATGAGGTAATTTATAACCATAAGTTGTCTTTGTGCAGAGTATACCATTGACTGCAGTACGTGGCTGCTCTACGAGCTCTCATGCCACATCTATAGCCTCTACATCTAGAATGCACCCTCTACCAGTTAACCTAGGGAGGGATATAGTGAGTCAAGCATTGGATGCAAATAGGAGACAAAGAGAAGTACATCAAACAAGTACTTCGGGCAATGTACATGTAGCCTCGTCTATGATCCAACCAGCACCTTTGAAAGGTGATATCATGCCGTTAACAGTAGTGTATGTTTATTGGGGTGATAAATATTTTTCTCTTACCAATCAATCTTCTTCTGTGTTTCTTCTTGCATTGTGGGAATTCGCAGGCATGGTATATGCATTCAATACCTCCATCGAGGACCTTGCAAGGGACTGTAAGAACATAGAAGGGCCATCCCCTCTATTCAAACATGTTTTGGAAGCCATGAATGTGCTTTGTAATAAAGGAAAAGTCCATGGGAAAAGGACTGACTATTGTGTGGAGATGGTGTTTGTAGACTTCCCCTCAAACCTCGTTGTTGAGGGTTGTTTGGGACACAGAGTGCCACCTTGGAATGTGGTTAGCAAAAGTCTATATGAGGCAACTTTTCAATTTGTAGACTTTTGTCTTAATGATCATGGCTTCATAACATGCCTTTATACAATGGAAGAAGGAGTGAAGATAGAGCATGAGGCAACATCTAGAGGATTTGTGGTCTTTCATCGACAAGTGGTCAAATGCACTCCACCAGTGGGAAAGAAGATGGGACAACTTGTAACAAAGGTAGCTGCACACTTCTCTTCTACAAAAATTCTTATGTCTATGTCTATTTCAACTTATAGCCTAAGGAATTCACTACTATTTGAATGGATTTCATTACAGGTTGCATGTCTTATTCTATCTGTTTTTGTACGCTCAAGTACACCAAGGCAGTATTTACGGATGTATGGAGATAAGGTGGAAGAGCAAAATCTTGGGAGTGAATTAGATCTGGAACAAGACCTCATTCAAGATATGTAAGGGATCGACTCTGGATCTGTGATTAAAAACAATGTCTATGTATTTAGGGTTTAGGTTTTTGGGTCTCTCATCTCTGTGTTTATGTAGTGTACCTGAAGAGGATATGGTAAAACGAAAGGGAAAGCCTTGGAGAGGTGGTTGCCAAAGAGGGCAGAGGCTATGCAAGTACATAGTATCTCTCTTTTCAAAGACAGGGGATACTATTGTTGACTTGTTTGCTGGGACTGGAACTCTTGGACTTATTGCAGCGGTCATGGAACGTAATGTTATTATCTTTGAAAAGGACCATCGCATATATAATAAGCTATTGGAGCCATATTCTACAAAGGTAATTCCCAAATTAATAAGACAAGGCACTGTTAATACCCCATAATCCTCTATAAATGCAATGTTCATTAATTTCTTACCTTTTTGCAGTTTGAAGAAGACTAAAGACATTTTGGATCTTAGCATTTTTTGTCAAGACAGAAGACATTTTGGATATTAGCATTTTTGGTGGATGTAGCGTGATATTTAAACTTTTTTTTAAGACATTTAAAGACAGTTTATATATTAGCATTTTTGGTGGATGTAGCGTGATATTTGAACTTTTATTTAAAGACAGTTTGGATGTAGCATTTTTGGTGGATGTAGGAAGCCTGCTTTTATTTTGTGTCTTGAATACATTGTCTTGAAGGTGGTATGGCATGTCATGTAGTAAGCCTGCTTTTTTTTTGGTATGTCATGTGTCATTCTTGCTCACTTTCAATGGATACATGACAAGAAACTGCTCGTATCTCGTATTGATTTGAAAATAATTTGCAAATTGGCTCGCTGCAATGGGCTCGCTCCGTGGCCACCCTCCACTATTCCCATTATCTCAACCATCAAGGCCATATTGACAATGAGATTAGATGCTCTTCTCTACTCCTCTATTCTCCTTGATCTGTGTGGTCCATCTGCTGAAGATTCTAGCTTCTCAGATACTAGATTACGCTCATTAAAGAGCTGTTGTACCTACTTTGGAAGTGGCTTTCCTTGTGGGGTGCAGAAACAGGCTGTTGTTATGTGTGAGAGTCTTCATCCTCTGGAAACTCCTCCTCCTTTAAATCTCATTGGTGGGTTGGGCTCATGGTGGACTATTTCTCCGGCATGATGATAGAATAGACGTACCTCCTTCCTCCACTGAGTGTAGCTATTCTGTGCAAATACCACATCTCGGCTGGCCACAATCTTCTTTGCCTCTGTATCATAGAGCCGATATGCCTTCAACTCTTGACTGTATCCAAAAAATATACACTTATTGTTTTTGTCAAATACCACATCTTGGCTAGCCCAATCTTCTTTGCCTCTGTATCATAGAGCCGATATGCCTTTGACTCTTGACTGTATCCAAGAAAGATACACTTATTGCATTTGGCATCTCGCTTGGTCCTGGATGTATCTTAAAAATGCACATAACATTCATAGCCAAATGTTCTAAAATTAGAAACTAAAGGTTTCTTACCAGAGTAGGCCACTTGAGGTGTAACATCCTTGAGTGCCTTTGTGTAGCTTCGATTGAGGACATAAATTGTTGGGTTGACTTCTTCAACCCAAAATGTATTAGGCAAACCCTTTGCCTTCAACACATTAGGGCCAAAAAGTCTTTAAAAAAGACTCTTTCTTAATTTTTTGATTTAGGAACTGACAAATAACAAGTTGCCATGTGCACAAAAATAAGACATTCTTGTTTCCTCTATCTTGGAGGTTTCGGGCTTATTTTCAAATTCAAAACAGCCATCTTTCTCTAATTTAGCCAAAATACACTAAAAACGAGGTGAAGTAGTCAGTTTCAAGGGTGAAAAAATCTCTTTTTGCGTGAGGTCCAAAAAATCAGGGTGCATTAACTATCCCTTTTTGATAATTTGAATTCCTCTCACATTACAATACCTACCATTTCTCTCAAACACTATTTTTTGCTATTTTTCTTCTGCTCTTCAAGCTTTAATGGCTTCTTCTCAACACCCTACTTACACTATTACTTCTTGTATATTTCATAACATAAAAGAAGATGGGTTTTGGAAGCCATTGACTTTTAATGTTAATAATTGGGTAAAAATGCTTCCATCTTGTAAGGGCTGTCTCACAGAGTGAAGAGAACTAAACAAGAGGACATTAGAAACCATTAAAAAGGCTACATCACTGCATTCAAGGTGACAGAACATGGATGGTTTGCAAAAGGTCAACATGTTTACATGGCCAAGGATATGTTCTTGAACCTTGCAATGCAACCATCTATGCATTCACACTGTAAGTTTTGTGATACAATCTCATATTGTAATTATGCCTATAGTAAATAGTAAACATGTAGCTATTTGATTTGCAGACATGTTTCCATCAACATGTGTTGAATGGCGGCCTGTGGAGAGCTTAAGTGGCACATTTCAAGCCATTCATAAAGGAAATTTCATATAATTCTATATCCTCAACAACGATTATCTTTTTTCAGCAAGAATGGTTTGTCTACTTTGCACAATATAAAGCTCCATCTAGAGCAGGTTCATATGGAGAGCTTGAAGATCTACCTATTCCTCTTTTGAATTCACTCAGTTAGGAGATCCCAAATATATCAACAATTTTAAGCTTTAAAACCAAAATTACATAGGACATCTAGAAGGCAATGACACCAGGAAGGATCTCAAGGAGAATAGACTCTCATGGTTTGTTCCTCTTCATGTGTTTGTTGCTTGTTTTTGGTCCTTGGTGTTGCAAAGAACAAAGACCATGTGGCTGAATAGAAGGTTAGCTAAACAAGATTTGGACTCTGTTCTTTTAGAGATGTGGAAATCAAGGGAAAGCTTTCATCTAGGTGACACTATAAGGTGTAAGGCAAGTCCCAATTCATTGGCCCTCTCATACCAAATAGCCCGTCAACCCTTGGTTGTAGGGTATCATTATAGGAGGTGGAGGCAAAGTCATGGAAACTAGATCCCCCTTGACTCCTGAAGAAAATTATCCAGAGTTTGAAATAGAGATCAAGGCTTCTCCTTTTCAAGAACCTAGACAGCTAGTTGTCAATACTAACTGGACCTTAAAAGATATAAGAGATTCACTAGAGTTTCTTGATTGTACAAACTCTGACTATAGGGTCAAGATCAATGATGATGCCATTGGAAAGAGGGTTGAAAAATCAACCTCTTGTATTAAATGTATGCCCCCAAATATTGTAGCCTTTGAGGAACTATCGATGAGAGGAAATGAAAAGAATCGATGAATACAGACATGTTTTTTTCTTAACTCTAAACATGTATTTGTGTGTCTTGAAATTCAAGTGTTACCTTGATTATGTTATTTGATAGAAAATGGTATAGTGACAAGGCAACATCACAAAAATCTGCTTTTTACAAAAAGATGTTTTCTATTTTCATAACAAGATGTTACATAGGGATAATCTCCATAAAATGGAAATATTTTACATTGGGATAACTCAAAAAGGCTTCATAGGGAGCATGTGTAGTGGGCTCCTGACATAGACAAAATTATTGGGCCTCCTCAGTTTGTTAGGCTGTAGTTGTGGAATTTTGGGCCTTTTTAGATAAAGGCTCTACAATTGGGGCATTTGTAGGCTCTTCAACCTATTGATCTGTAGTTGATCTGCAGCTTTGGATGTTTGAGACCCCCCTCCACCTATCCCATCATCTTCAGTGGCTCCAAAATTCACTTGCCTTCTGGTACTTGGAGGCCTCTGATTTATTCTTCTTTCTACTCTTAGAGGAAGTCTTTTTTGAATCAGAGAACTTCAGAGGTACACCTTTGTCCTTTGGAGTGTGCTTGGAGAAGGGCTTCTTGGGTAATTTCTGACCATGCTTTAGGGGAGAATACATGGGCATCCCCTTACTGCTGCTGCCTTTCTTCTTTATCTTCTTTGATTTTTGTGTCTTCTCTTTTTGTTTTGGAAGTGGGGAATCTGGGTCATAGGGAGTAATTGCTTTCTCAACAATGTAAGAAATACATTTCTCCCTAACCCACCAAACCCATGACTTAGGATAGTCCTGCATCTAGTGCAAAAAACATTTAATTAGAAACTAGAATTAAATCCAAAACCCATGACTCAGGATAGTCCTGCATCTAGAAAGTGCAAAAAACATTTAATTAGAAACTAGAATTAAATCCAAAACCCATGACTCAGGATAGTCCTGCATCTAGAAAGTGCAAAAAACATTTAATTAGAAATTGGAATTACATCCAAAATGAAGAGCACAAAGGTACTACAAACTTACAGTCCATGTAGGCATTCTGTATCTCATTTTATTAAATCTCCAAGCATTGGCAATAACTCTCCATCCGCAAGATGAGGAGTCTGCTGGATAGGTACCTATCAAACAAATATTTCTTGAATAACAAAATCATATAGAAAATTACAACTTTTCTTGGAAAAGAACTAAATGAATTGAAGTTGTTACAATATAAAAGGTTGAAGCTTTGAAGATTGGCAAAAAAAGTATCAAATAGTAAGTTGGTAAAAGAAAATTGAAGCCAAAAGGTCCTTTACTAGTTGCCTTAAATTGCAATCCCTTTTTTTTGAAGGGGCGAGGGAGAATTACCCAGTGGCAAGCCCTTGCCCTCTTGGGATGTAGGTTCGAACTCCCCCCTCTATTTCACAACAAGGGACGAGATAAAATAGTGTGTGTACTCTATGTCCTCACAAAATAATAATAATAATTGCAATCCCATTACTATCTTTAAGGAAATTTGCAAGCTTTACGAATTAAATTGCATAAAATTCACTAATTCAATTGCATAAACTACACTAATTCAATTCCAAACTTCACTAATTTAATTGCATATACTTCTAGAGGTTGAATGCTTGTTGGACAAGGTTGAAGCACACCACTTAATTCATAGGATAAGGATATAAAAGTTTACCATATTATTTAGTGTATTATCTCTAAGTATGAAACTTAAAGACGTACCTTGGATATTAGCAACTCCCTATAGTACTTAGAATGTGACTATTTGAAATTAATTACACTATCCAAGGTACTTATAAATACCTTGGATATTAGCAACTCCCCTATGGGTGTGACTATTTGAAATTAATGCTAGAGACTCACTAAGATGTTGTTTAGCCAGACAATGTTATTTCGTGCCATTTTGTCAAACATTCTACTTCAACCAAACCCCATCCTAGTGCGCCGTTTGGCAAAGTCCTTCTCGATACCATGGAGCAGCATGAAGGTACTTCAACAAAGTTCTATGTGAGATCTTGTATGTAACACCTGGTGAAAACCTCCTTGACTTCATGCTCAAGGGGGGATGTGAATCGGGTTTCTTTAGTGTTGCAAGAGAAATTTTCAATACAGAGTTTGATTTAAAAGCTATTCTTTATCACTCTAAGGAGTTCCTTTCTGAAGAGTGGGCCAAATTTCAACTTCTGTGTGAGGGTCAAATAATCAGAGTGAATGAAGCTGAGTATAATCATTTGTCTTTGATAGGAGAAAGCTCAGTAGACAGGGGGAAGGTCACAAATAAATTTTAAAATCATTAAACTTTACTCAATATTAGATGCCAGCACAACAGATATGCCCTGTGCATAATACTTCTTGCATATTAATTCAAAAGTCTCTTGCATACCTTTTTTCCCTGTACCTTTTGTTGACATGAGGGAGACTTTGGCACAGGTTGAGAATACCTCATTTCAGGAGAATGCTTTGATTTTGAGTGACTTGGTGAAAGGAGAAATTGAAGAATTGGTTGAACCAATAGAGGAGGAAATTGAAAAGGAGCTGAGTGTAGGTTTGGATGTGGCATTGTTCAAAGCTGAAACAATAATTGAAGAGTTTCCTATCCTAGAGGAGGACGTTTTAGAGTTATCATTTACCTTGCCAAGCCTCCCCTGCTTCCATATCAATGGGAAAGAGTTTATTTTGCTTTCACATATCCAAAAACTTTACAACCTTAGGGAGGACTATTATCTGTCAATTATAGCAGAGGGTTGTGATGTTGCCTCAAGATTCATAGACATTGAGAATGAACATAATGAGGAGTTCATTGGTTTGGATACAAAGACCTCCAATGAAAGATTTATTGGTGGATCAAATTCCTTATCTCTGTGTGAAGGGCTTTAGAGGAACCTCCAACTCTTAAAGATGGATATTTTGAGCAGAGGCTGGAGAGCCTTGGAATTCCTAATTTTGGAAGAGAAGTATGGCTCCATAAGTTTATGGAGAGATAAAGGTCTTGAAGAATATGAAAATCACAAAGTGAGTTAATCTTTGGTTAGATTAATTGGGCATTCTTGTCCTTGTGCTTATTGAAATTGCAGATTGTTTTTCTTTGTTTGTTAAAATGACTATTTGTTTATTGTGTAGATTGAAATATCAGATCAAGAAAACTTCTTGGGCAGAGGAATGGGTTCAAGGGGATTTGTAGAGAAGGATGCCATCAAAAAAGACTCAGCCCTTTCCCACTATTTGCTACATATGGACAAGGAGGTTTTCATTGTTTATTACAGTGTCTTCTTAGATAATCCAGATGTACCAATGTTAGCCCTTAAAGTTTTATCAAGGTTGATGGGATACTCCCATGTCCAGTTTAATGCAAACAAAGTAATACTCTTGGAGAAGACATTTGCAATCAGAATTTTTGGATATGGTCCTGGGTTTTGGGCCTCATGGGCTGGTTATTTTTTGTGCTATTCATCTTATGCTATTGCAGATATAACAAGAAATATGTCAACCTTCTTGGTGGATATAGTAGGAAGAAATTTCTGAGGTATAGAGGAGATGTGATTGAGGAAAAAAATGAAAAAAAAAACTCAAGAAGTAATTTCTATTCAGAATTACTTTTATGCAAGAGCTTGTACATATAATTTATTATGCCAATATATATATGTTCAAAACTGGCATTGTTTCTCCTAATGGATTCATGCTATCATTCTTTGAAGTTGTCTTCTAAAAAACCAGTTGAATAGCTCTTTCAATGCATTGCTCCTTGTTTGTCCTCCTCCATGCCTTTCTCTCCTAAAAAATGATGTGTGTGTTTGATAATGTGACTTTTCCATGCCTTGAGTACTCCAAGTAGCCAATGGTCCTTGGTTCTCAGGCAAAGAATGACCCATGAATATAAAGAATATGATGCATGTGCAAGAATATTGTATATTAGCCATGTTTGTTTCATACAAAGAAAATGGTTGAAAGAAATAGCATGCAAAGGCTTTTTTGTCTTACCAAATAATATGTGATATCTTTTTCTCCCCATGCCAGCTTGATTGCCTGAATAAGATTTGTGATAGCTTCTTTGAAATCCTATGCATGTGTTATTGTTCTTTTTTGTTTTCTTAGAAGCTTGAGAAATTCATCAAGTTGCATCCACACTTCCATTCTCTTGTTTTCTACCTGTGGATTACTTGCTACATTTGTTGTTATTTGGCAAAGCTCTTTCCAACATTCCCACATGGCATTTACCTATTTTTTATCATGATTGCTCAAAAATCTTCTAGCCTTTGCTCCTCCCATTGATACATCTGCAAGAACATCACTTCTCTTACCCATCTTTGAAAGAAATACCTCACATTTATCTATGCATTCATTTGCAATCTTTGAAGGCTTGATTGAATATGCATAGTTTACATGAAGACAAAGAAGTTTATCTAGTATTCTTATTTTAGCATGCAAAGTACAAATATGAACATTTTGGAGTTGAATAGGGAGGATAGAATCCCAAATCATTTATGTACTTTTGAATTTTGACAAATCTACCATACTCCTTGTGGGTGGCCTTCCAATATCCCTTGTGTTACACCACTCATTTTTCCCCATACTTGCCATACAATAAAGACAAGGATGTTTAGTGTTAGCACCACCATTTATACCAAACATTGACTTTAATGCCTTTAAGTCTGCACTCATATGCCATTCAACTGTAAAACTTCCAACACCATCAACATTGAGACATTCACCTGCATTTTGAGGTTCAATAATGCTAGGAATTTGAGTATGAGAAAAAATCCATTTCAATGTTTGATGGTTTTCTACCGGTACCTGGGCTCAACCAATCCACCACAGCTCCATTTCTTATTGCACACTATGACCAAGGGTATCTCTTATACCTTGGCTATACTCCAATGCTCTATTCTCATAAGAGAAATGCTTACCCTCTCCATTTTCTAGCTCTTTTGAATTTGAGCTTCATCTAACTTTAAGACAAATTTCAAATGTCCATTACATTCATTAACACTAATTCCATACACCTGTACCATAGCAATTTGTACTCTTCTTAGGTCCATCCATATGTTATTAAAAGTAGTATATTCAAAAATAGACTTTCTTTTCTGTTTTTCAAATGGCATGGAGCCCTCTATATGAAAATAATCTCCAAAGTAGTTAGGTATTTCTAGATTCAATTGATTTCGTGCTTTGACAACATTGTGTGGCCTTGGCAATCCAAAAGCCTTTATTTTCTAATGTCTTAAATTTTTAAACCATAAACCAAATAAATCTTGATATCCCCTCCTACTTACACCCATTGTGTCATAGGTCTCTACAATTTGTGAGGTATCTACACCGTATTGATTCTTGAATTTGTGTTGCTGAAATGATGTGGAGCCAGTAGGGAAGATTGCTGATTGTTTGCTTGAACATACAAGCTCTTGTGTTGGTGAACATTTTTTCTTAATGTTTGATGAATTTTCTTGTACCTTAAGAACTTTAATGATGTCTGTTTTATTCAGTGTCTCATGTAGAAGTTGTGCTCTACATCATGCATGTTTAGACCAGAAATTTGAGTCTTGCTAATTTCATCCTTCTTTTTCTTGCCCCAGAAGTCTCGGACAAATTATTTATGTGTTTCATTTTCCTTGTCCTTTCTCTCAACCCAATGGGTGTGTTTTTAAGATTTTGCAGTTTACCACACTTACGTACTCATTTAAATCTTCAAGAGATTTGAGTTTTCTTTCAAGCTCAGTAAGATGTGTTTGAGAATTTATCAAAGCAATGTTTAAGTTCAAAATATGATGCGCTTTTTCATTCCTAGATTGGCATAACTTTGTACAGTATTCTAAAAGACCATTTACACCATCTCCTACAAAACGGATAAGATCATGAACAGAATAAAAAGAAAGACACCTTCCAATTGAGGGATCTTTTGGGTTCGGTTTGCTTCATTTGCATCTTTCAAAGACATCTGATTTGCCCTACGCCAAGCTGCATATTCAAGATTGAGCTTAGTATTCATATGAAACTTTCTTGGTAGGGACTATCTGAATTAGACACATCCCAAACTAAACTTCCAAAAGATGCTACAAACGAAAGTTGTAAAAGATTAGAATAGGCTGTTAACAAAACTTGCAGGTATTAAAAAAATGTGCCATAAGATGTTATGAAAGATTGTATTAGGGTTAGGTTATGAGCAATAAAAGCTTGAAAAACAACTTAGAGGGAAGAAAGTTGGAAGGAAATCCATAAATGCCAGTGAGTGATTCAAATAATTCAGATTACACAGGGAGTTATGGCACGAAAAAGTGACTTTTGAGTTATATTCAAAGATATGCAAAGATATGCTTTAAAGACAATAAATAGCCATGAATCTAGTCTAAACCATCATATTTGGAGACATTTGACCCCTAAAACCTTTACTAAATTAACATTTTAATCACTTTCTTATAAGGCCCAAAAGTTTTTCATTTTTGGCCCTAATGTGCATTGAGTCATCTCCTCCATGACAATTTGATTGTGGTGTTCTACAACACCATTTTGCTGAGGTGTGTGAGCAGTGGGTGAGTTGGTGCTTGATGCCATTGTCCTAGTTGCAAGATGTCAAATTCCATTGAAAGGAATTCTCCTCCTCAATCTGGTACGAAACTTCTTCACCTTCTTTCCTATCTCATTTTCCATAAGCTCATGCCAATGTTTGAACTTGCCCAAAAAGCTTCAGTCTTATCCCAAAGGAAATAAACCCACATCTTCCTACTGTAATCATTGACTAATAGCATAAAGTAAGAAGATCCCCCTAATATAGTAGTAGACATTTTACCATAAAGATCAACATGTACCAGCTCTAGAGGAGTCTTTTCCTGATTGTGGCTGCTTTCCTATGGAAATGCCTTGCGTTGTTGCTTGCCCAACATGCAAGCTTCACATGGTTCCTGCAATTCAAAAAATGTAGGCAAATTAGCTACCATACCCTTTTTTTGCATCTACTTTAGCACTGCAAATCCAATGCGACCAAATCGCTTATGCTAAAGCTTGCTTGTGCTCTTATTTGCAGCTCATAGAGATTGTTGCGCCTTACTCCCTTGCCAACTTCCTTGCCACCAACAGCATCTAGAATTTCTGCTTCAGTTTTCTTGAAGCGTAATTCAAGCATATGATCTGTCATCTCGCAAACAAGTGATAGTAGATTTCTTTTTATTTAGGGTATATAGAGCACATCTGATAGCTTCTTCTCTTCACCTCCTATAGCTATCACAAAAGATATGGTTCTAGACCCTTCAATTGGACATTTAGCACAACATGATTGGTTCCTGTGTAGAGGCTTCCACAAGAACTATACCAACCCTTCTTACTAGTCATGCATCGAGATGCTGGATCCACTATCAAAAATCCATGATTCATCAACTGGAGCCTGAGCAGATGAACATACCTCTTCAATGGCAACTCAAAGTTCAAGCTCAGTCTCGACATTGTTGAGTGACTCCTTTCCCTTCCATGAAGACTTCAAGGTGCCATTCTTCTCATCAACATGCTTCTTTCTACATTCTTTGACAGCGTGACCCTTCTTGTCACAGTAATAGTAGCTCCCTTGAAACTTCTTCTTTGTTGTCTTCATCTTCTTCTTATCAGAAGATGTCGTGCCTTTGCCTTTAGCATTGGCCAAAAATGTAGCATCACCACCATCGTGGGTCTTTAGCCGCATCTCCTCCTCAAATAACATAGCCGCATCTCCTCCTCAAATAACATAGCACTAAATTCATCAAATGATAAAGGTGGTACTCTAACCTGAGTGTTTAGTGATGTAGCCAAGCCATCATACTTTTGTGGAAGAATTCGGATGCACCTCCGTGCTTGTGTGTAATCTCTACAGCAGCCATTTGATCTTGTATATTTTTGATCCCCGTGAGATAAATGCTTCAACAGCTTCTCCTTTAGCAAACTTTTCAGCAGCAGCAACCTGATTCTCCAGGTTTTGAATCCTAGTTTGATTCTGAGTCTCATACTGATTTCTCAATATGATCCAAGCCTCTGCAACCTTGGTAGTATGTTGAACCAGATTAAGAACAGAATCACTTACATTGGTGATGATGGCACAAAGTGAGTCAGCATTTCTCCTTCTCCATGCTCAAAGAAATGTAGCATTTGTTGGTGGAAGCATGTTGCAGGGTTGTTGGGGTCGAGACTTCCCACTAGTTCTGTATCTATTCCTAGAATAGTTTCTAGGAGCTCATAAGAGTCTAGAATGGCATTGATTTTGAATTTCAAGAGAGTGTATTTTTTCCCATCAAGCTTTCCTTCCGTGAAGGCAGGTGGACGAATACGCAAGACTGGTGCAAGAGAGCAGCATAGATAGAAGGCATCTATAAAGAAAGACTAAACTTTATGCACTATTCTTGCTAAGAGAACCTAAGCTCTGATACCATATAATAGTATGGCACAGCGGAAAGAGAGATAGCAAGACAAAGCACAATAGACAATGCAATAGATACACAATGGAAAGAATTAAAAATTCTGATTATACCATAGAGGTAAAAGTGATGGTGATGTCCACACCCGTGCACTCTTAAGTAGAGCTTAGATGGTGATCTAGATAGACTCTGGTGGATGGAGAATGTACTAAGTGTAGAAGGGGGGTGAATACTCACAAGCATGTCCATATATATTATTGTAGACAGTGTGGTAGATGCATATACAATGAGGGTGGTTACACTGCATAGACACGGTCACACCGCCTGCCCGCATATCAAGAATGCGGCCCACCAACCACTCCCCACTAATGATGGACCTAGTATCCAAGGGAATATTCTTCATACCCTTGCTCGGGCCCCAGATAATGCCCGTACCCCCTAACCATCATCAATGGTCATAAATAATGACCCCATTGGCATATAAGCCGAGGTTCCCACTAAGGCCATATGCACCATGGCTACTTCTCATAATGGGGGCCTAACAAATGTGCATTATACATCAAAGTGATATACATGCTGAGAGGCGGGCATTGAGTGTATACTAACATACTTTTGGTTCTTAAGGTTCTTGTAGCATTATCTATCTTAATTCCTCGCCAATTCTTAGAAAACTCCACATGAACTTATATGGCCTCAACATATCTTAGCCATTAAGCATCCATGGGTTTTCATCTAAGAATGCTACTACTATTAACATAATAATTCTTCTTCTTGCTCCATCTTCAAAACTTCAACCTTGTAGTAGCTGAATCCAAAGTCTCTTTCCCACAATCATTTTCAAAACCTTTCTCCTCTGAAAGGTTTCCCCATGATTTGTCCACCATCACAGACAGTCTCATCATGCACACTATGGTGACTATCTCTTTATTCTCCCAATCTACTCCACATAATTTGTCCTAGTCTTTTCCATGACATCGATTGTTGTTAGTACATGCATCCAGTTTTCACAAAAATGCTCATTTGGAAGCAGGACATACAAGATGTCCTCTTCCCGTGATTTACTCGATCATCAATTGGTTGCACATAATTGTACTAAGGGTAACCTTGTTGTGGTTCCAAAACCGTTTCCAAATAACCCTCCCTCCATGGGATGACCTTTCCATGTCTGCACATCTACCTTTAGGATTTGTGAGTCCTTTTGTAGATAAATGTGATCCATAAGTCATGAATTAGCTTAGCACTCCTCATAAAAGTTTTGCCTAGTATCACATCATATGAATCCATGTGTCTAGTAAACTTCATGACCACAAACATATGGTAATAGAGAAATGAGAAGACTTTCATCTTCAAGTTTGGCAAAACCTCCACAGGTCGTGACATGGTATCGTCTACCATTTTCAAAATAAGGTTTATATGCTCTAAGGTTTTCCCTTCAACTAAGTTTCAATTGGCATTTTTATTTCCATAGAGAGAAATGTTGTCAGCCCTACAACATCTTTGGGAGTTTGGACTTAACCAACATCATTATCATAAGGTTTCACGTTAGGATTTATCAAGTCATACAGAGGATAGTCTCCTCCTCCTCAAACATCCTTGAGAACAAATCGTTCTTCCCCCCTTTTTTATGGTCAGTCTCGCCCTCATTGCACAAGCTCTGGAACATTAAATTGTTTTGATTCCCATGTTGTATTTCGTCTCAAGGATAGATCATTTCAATGGCCCACCTAGCTTGCAACCATTCCTTAGACTTATTTTGGGTTTTTTGAACTAGGACTCATGTGGCCTATAATTTCCCTATCTCCTTTTGAGCATTTGGGTACTCACCCACCACCCCTCTTGGTGTTTTGGGTTCAATGGATGGTTTGGCTTCTTCTTATGTCACCGCTTTCTTTCTTCTTGTCTCAACACATTCTCTTGGCTAGACTTAGTGGATGTAGTATCGACGATTATTTCCTCATCATCAGTACCATCTTGTATCTCTTCGATAGACTCTCTCCTCATCCCACTTTCTTAGCCATTCTTCATCTCCCTAATGTATGAGTAAAAGACTTAGCTAGAGATTATCCATCGTTTCCTAGGGTCTTTCATGCTTGTGCACATGTCGTTTCCTAGGGTCTTTCATGCTTGTGCACATGTCATGACATTAAGTGGTGTCACCACCACCCTTGATTGCACCCTAATCATTCAAAGTCACGTGGTTGGATCAGTGGAAGTCTCTTCTATGCTTCTATAAGGGCAATCCTTAATTAGGTGGTTAATTCTCCATTTCACACAACTCAACCCTAGGTGTATACTTCCTTGGGTAGTTGGTGGGTTTGTTGTATTGACCTTGTGATGTGAGGACACTCAACCCATACGGTGAGGCCCTTGGCAGCAGTGATAACATTGCAATAGGGCTCTCCTTGTTGTGGCATTCATATCTTGCCATTCCATATTGCACTGTGGTCTAGAACATTGGTATTGGTGTGTCCCCTTGCATCATAAAATATTCTCGGGTTACCTCCCAAGTGTCATCTAACTCCCAAGTGTCATCTAACTCCTCCATGATTTGTTGGGGTTCTTGTACATAACCTCCTTTGTCTAACGCCTCTTTAATGATCATCTGAGCTAATTGTCCCACAAGGTTTGGACACCAATTCAATTATCTCAAGGTGTTCTATGGCATTACCACCATCACCTGAGAAATTCTACATCAGTCATGCCACATAGTTAGGCTTGATTGGTGTTGCCCATTGTGGTGTTGGTGTAGTACATAAATCCCTAGCGACCCCCTACCTATTTCTTTAGCCATCCTTAATAGGTCCGTAGGTGGTACGACTCCCATATGTGAGGGGTCACTCTAATTGTCTCCCTTGGTGGGTCCTCGTGCGGTGCCACCCTTCCTATGGTTGCTCCACCCTTGCCTCGGCCCTCTAACAGCTCCAACATGTCGGTTTCCATGTATCCTTAGTCAAGGGGTATTGGAATAGCTCCCAAATTTTTGTTAATATCATCATGAAGAACTTCTTGTAGGTTTCCTGCTTGTGAGACAACATACCTCTCATATACTCTTGGAACTCTGGGGTCCTCAACATCAGCTCTACTTTTGCCTTGGTGTGTAGATTTTTTCTATGTTTTCTCTCAATAGATCATCATTGCCTAACAGAGGTGCTGCGAGAGTGATCAAGTCTTCCCGAGACTCCTATGGAGTAGGTTATAAAGATGGCATACCTTCCTCCATTGCATGTTCAATCTCTATAGCATTGTCTCGTGCTGCAAACAACCAGGAAGGACCTTCCCCATGCATTGCCATATCAAAGGCATGTCCCTTGGCCGATTCTCTGTGGAGATCTAGGCTCATTTTCTCCTGTTCAAGCTTCCTGATTTAGGCTCATGCTTCCCTCATTCTTTCTTCAATTTCTAGCTCCTTGGAAGTAGGAAAATACATATTACTCATCCTTTGGGCACTTATAAAGTCCATTCTAATTCTGGGACTAATTTGTACTACAGGTTTAGGATTGCTCTCCCCTGGTAACCGCCATCGATTGTTGCCCTTTGTTCTCCCAAGTCTTCCAGTGTCTATTTCCTTATTTGAGCTTGGTGGTTATCCCTTGCCAGGTTAAGGAGATTCTCTTTCAAGATCATAGGTGTATCCTAGGATTCCTCGAGCTAAGACCAGAAATCCACAAAATAGTGTTGGAGAAGAAATGCCCTTGTCCCTTGTCAATTCCTCATTAAGAGGGTTTTCCATGATTTTCTCCCTTCTTGTTCAATAAAATCCAACCTCTGTAAACCAAACACATGCCTTTATGTGCTCTATGGCCGAGCGAGCTAACCCTAGGCTTCTTTGGTAGGAGGATCCCAGTTGGTTAGATTTTCTCACTTCTTGATAATTCAATAAATTCCAACCTCTGTAAACCAAACACATGCCTTTATGTGCTCTATGGCCAAGCGAGCTAACCCTAGGCTTCTTTGGTAGGAGGATCCTGGTTGGTTAGGGACAATGTCATCAAACTAATAAGCTTTCTCGACTTTAAGTATATGAAAAAAGGATTTAACTGGTAAAAATTCAATTTGGATGCAATTAAAATCACTCAAATCTATAATTACCAGATTCATGTAGAATCATAGGCATGATCATGCTAGGAATCATGGCAAAATTATCTTACTTTTTTAGTTATTTAAAGCTAACCCTAGTGTCAAGGTGTCCTTAGGAATACCCCTGAGCCCTCAACTTGATAAAACTCAAAGTCTCAATTGATGTGATTTTATAAGGTCAAGAATCATGAATGTGGTCCTCTACAGAATCACGACAATGATTTTTACCCTAACAAGTTCATTGGTGGTACATCTAAGTTCATTAAAGTTCCTAGTAACTGTTTCAGTTGGAATTACAATCAGGTTACCAAGTTGTATCATAGTGATTGCCTTCCAGTGGTTCTCCCGGGGCCGATTTTGAGAACCTGCTAAGGAAACCTACTACAAAGTTAATCTCAGGTCATGTATTACATAGGAAGATCAAACTCCCCACTAACTTCCTATAGTGGAGAAGCATATTTAATAAAGGCTTCACATTCGTCCATGGGTGTAATTGACTTGCACTCAACCATGCCAAATGCCTTCAAAATTTCTCCTACATACTTTTGCGAAAAAATGAGGATTCCATTTGACTCTTGCTCATCCCATGTACTCCCAACATAGTACGGAAGTACTCAAACTTCTCCCTGCTAAGTGGCTTTGTAAAGATGTCAACCACCTGCTCTTCAGTCTTCACATACTGCAAATCCACTGTACCATCCAACACTTTCTCTGATAAAATGATAGTGGACCTTTATATGCTTGGTCCGTGCATAAAAAATTGGATTCTTGGCCAACTGTATGCTGCTCATGTTGTCATAATGAATGACAACCTTGCCATCAATAGGCTAAACCAAATCAGCCAAGAGACTCTTTAACCATACTCCTTCACATGTAGCAATGGCTGCACCCCTATATTCAGCCTCTATACTAGATAAAGCAACAGTAGGTTGCTTCTTGCTACTCCAACTCACCACTACACTTCCAAATGTAAAGGCATAACCACTAATAGACCTCCTATCATACGAGCTACCTACCCAATCTACATCGTGTTGTACATCCAAGCCTTTACCATGCTCATAAAGAAGACCATAATGTGTAGTGGTCTTTACATAGCGCATAATGCATCT
Source organism: Cibotium barometz (assembly GCF_041138505.1). Lineage (NCBI taxonomy): Eukaryota > Viridiplantae > Streptophyta > Polypodiopsida > Cyatheales > Cibotiaceae > Cibotium > Cibotium barometz. The sequence continues at coordinate 26,963,143 of NC_141084.1, forward strand.
CACTACATCCAAATGAGGTTTTCTGGGGCTTTGCATAAATTGGCTTACTAGCCCCACAGCATAACTGAGATCCGGGCGTGTGATAGTCATGTAAATAATGTTGAGATTCAAGCTCGATGTCAGTGTGAGCCAGCTATGCTATGTGCTGGGGGCAGATTAGGTAGGAACATGTGTGAGACATAAATGACCGCATGTCCAGCTAGTCATAGTGTGTGGACATTAGCTAGGGTTAGCAGAGTGTGGACACAACTCATTGTGTGTTGTGTGGATTATGGATTAGTGCATTATGCTTTGTGTGAGAGTGGACATGGCTTCCCTCTATGGTTAGGGTTTGCAATATACATTAGGGTTTGCTCCTGTTTGTGTGTCTCCTCCTCCTCTACCATTCTTTCAACATGGTATCAGAGCCTTGTGCTGTTTATTAGGGTTTATGAGTGAGTGAGTGAAGAGGGAGAAGAAGAAGCTGTGAAAAGAAGCTGTGAAGCTGCCATCGGAGCTGTGAAGCTTGGAGCACACCAAATACTATCAGATCTGAGAGCTTGGCCTATTGGGTAAGGTCTTCTAAACATCCTTGAGCGGATTGCAGGTGATACAGGCAAAAGCAAAGCAAAATAGAGCAAATCAAAGCAAAGAAAAATTCTGGTTTTTGAAGCTTTCCATTAAAGCTTGGCAACATTGATGTATGGTGGAAATACATGTAAATCTGGCAAAGCAAACATGTATCTGACAATGAGAGATGTAATGGCAACTCTTATGCAAGCCCTATTGTGATTTTGGAGCACTTTTGGAAGCATTTGAATGTGTGAAAATTCTAGTTTTTTGAGCTCTTACAAAACAGAGAGAAGGAAGCCCAAAATTGATGCATTTGGAGTGAGATTTTGGCACAAATTCAACCATTGGTTGGTTGCACACTTACCTTGGTGTCTTGGGGACTTATTACCATCTTCAATTAGCACTTAAACAACTCCCAAATCCCCTAAATGCAAGCGGCACAGACTGCAACAGAGAAACAGAGTAGTTTTTGATCATTTTGCCTACAAGGAGATCCGATTCTCATTGGTTGGTTGATACATTTCAAGTTTGCTTTAGCAATTGGATGCTATACACTTTGGAGAAGAGGGCTATGTGATTTTTTTGGTCAATGATGCCTAATTGAGCTGGGAATGAGCTGATTAAAACAGGCTGTCCACCACTGGTTGCAGAGAAACAGAGCATTTTAATTGAGCAATTAATCCTTGGTGTTTTACAATTGGACAAATTCCTCTTACATGGAGTTGATGGACACTATTGCTAAGCCAATGAATGCCTGGTTGCTCAATTTGGTGAAATATTGAAGAAATTAGAGCCAAATCATTATTGGTTTTTCTGGTTTTTCTGGTTTTTCCAAAAACAGTAAAAGGGGTTTTCAAAAATCGATATGTACACATGTCAGATGGTGTTGATACTCAACATTGAGGTTGATTAGGTGTCAATGCAAGTTTCCCATACTTGATTGCACCATTACATTGCAATTTGGAGCCTTGGAAGGCATGTCAATTCAGGGTATCCCGCACTGAGTGAGTCAGTTCATCTCGGATGATTACAGGTTGATTTCCTACATCAAATTTGGAGTTTGTTGGCTACCTTGGAGTATCTGGAACATTCATTGGAGTGTGGTTGAGCTGAGGAAGGCTCATTTACAGATTTGAAGTGTGTGGAAGGTGTACGCATTGAGCAACATGTCGGACAATCCAGTTCAGATTGTTGGTGAAAAGCTGGATAGGAAGAACTTCTAGGCATGGAAGTACAGGATAAAGAGTTTCTTGAAAGGAAAAGGATTTTGGAATCTCATTACAGGTGCTGAGCCAGAGCCTGAGCTACCTCGGCAACCTACACAGCAGCAGCAGCTTATTGCTCATAAGCAATGGTCAGAGGAGAGAGCATTCAAAGTGCTGCATTATTTGTCTATATGCATTTCTGATGCTATGCTCATACACATTCAGGATGCTGAGAATCCCAAAGATGCATGGGATACTTTGGTCAAGATGTTTAACACAGATACGAGTGCTCACAAGTCTCAATTGCGACAGCAGATACACAATGTGAAAAGGAATAAAAGGAGCATACATGATTATGTGCAAGAAATCAAGAAGTTTGCAGATGCATTGGCCACAATAAATGCCCCCATGCCTGATGATGATTTGGTGGATATTACCTTGCGTGGTCTTGGCAAGGAATACAAATCTTTTGATACATCTACCTCAGTGAGGAGTACAGGTCTACCTGACTTCGCTCGATGAGTTGGTTTCCCTCTTGTTGGTTGAGGAAATCAAGCTCAGTGATTCATTTCTGGATGCATCTACTAGCCATGATGATGGCAGAAATCAGGCTTTTTACTCGCAGAGAGGTTTTAGAGGCAAGGGGAGATTCAAGCTCAATGATTCATTTCTGGATGCATCTACTAGCCATGATGATGGGGCAGAAATCAGGCTTTTTACTCGCAGAGAGGTTTTAGAGGCAGGGGGAGATTCACATCACGTGGACGTGGTGGTAATGGTCGTGGATGGCACGACAGGCCTCCACAACAGAATTTTCAACCTTCATATGGTGCTCGAGGTGGTCGTGGATATGCACCTCAGCGAGGCAGAGGTACCCCCCGTGGTCGAGGACGTTGGCAAGGCCAACAAAATTCTATGCAAGATGTGGAATGCCATTATTGTGGCAAATATGGTCATATGGCGAGAGATTGTTTCCGCAAACAGAATGATTTGAGAGGGGGAAGAGCACAACGTGGTGGTCATTATGGTGGAAACTATGCACAACATGGTGGTAACTATGCATCAAGTAGCAATGATGGAACTGCAAATCATTTGTTTGCCATGAAGCATGTTGTGGGTTCTATGACAACAAATGCTGAGAATGATGATACATGGTATATGGACTCAGGAGCATCAAACCATATGACATGTCATGGTGAATGGTTTGAGCACATGAAGCCAATGGATGTCAAAGGTTATGTGGAAACAGGTGATGATACCCAGTATGTCATTACACATGTTGGAAGTGTACCATTGGTCATGCATAATGGTCAGACAAAGTCTATGTCAGATGTGTTGTATGTGCCTTCGATCACTAAAATCTTGGCCTCATTGGTCAAATGGTAGAACAGGGATTACAGGTTAGATTCAATGAGCATGGATGCTTCGTTGAAGACTTCAAACATGGATGTAGAGTGATTGCTAAAGGCAAGAAAGAAGGAAGACTGTTTAAGCTGGATGCTGGAATTCCTGAGCTAAAATCAACTATGTTCTCAAAGAGCAGGAATGTGGTACATGATATTGATATGTGGCATAAGAGGATTGGACATGTCAATATACAGAGATTAAAGAACATGCAAACAAGAGGCATTGTCAATGGATTGCCTAGGTTCAAATATGATGGACATATGCATGTTTGTGAAGCCTGTCAGTTTGGGAAGCAGGCAAGGTTGAGATTTCCTAGAGAAGGAAATATGAGTAACAGGCCACTTGAGATAGTACACAGTGATGTATGGGGTCCTGCACAAAACCCATCTATCAAAGGCAGTTTATACTATGTTACATTCATAGATGATTTCAGCAGGATGACATGGATATACTTTCTGAGAGAAAAGAGTGAAGTGTTGGAAAAGTTCATGGATTTCAAAGCTTTTGCAGAAAAGCAGTATGGCTGTATGGAGGTGGTGAATACACCTCAAAGGTTTTTGAGCATTTCTTGAGGAAGCATGGAATAAGAAGACAATTGACTTGCAAGTATACACCTCAGCAGAATGGTGTGGCTGAGAGGAAGAATAGAGTCATATGTGAAGTGGCTAGGGCGATGCTCAATGAAAAGAGCATGCCATATTACTATTGGGCAGAAGCATGTGCTACTGCAGTGTATATACTGAACAAAACACCTACAGCAGCCATTCATGGAAGCACGCCAGAGATGCGGCTTACAGGTTACAGGCCAGACATTGGACATCTTAAAGTTTTTGGATGCATAGCTTATGTGCATGTGCCTGATGAAAGAAGAAGGAAGTTGGATCCTAAGGCAGAGAAATGTATATTTGTTGGATGTGCACAGGATCGAAGGCCTACAAGTGTTATAATCCACAAACTAGACAAGTGGTCATCTCACGTGATGTGGTGTTTGATGAGCTTGCTAGTTGGTATAAAGCAAAAGATGAGGGTGTTATTGAGTCACTTGAGGCTGATGTACATGTGAACTTGCCACCACAAGCAAGTTCTAGTTCTACTACTATGTCTGGGCCAGCAGAGCAGAAGCTGAGAGTAGCAGTGTACGTCCATGGTCAGGACGTTTGAGGCATGAGAGTGTAAGCACTGGGAGTAGTGCTATGGATAAAGGCAAGAAGAAAGTCGAAGGAATTGGAATCACAGGTTATGAGTCATCTAGTTCTGAGAGTTTGGATGAGGAGCTTGGCATACTTGTTTTACGCACACCTGGTGCTAGGCAAGACAGATATGTGCCACCACATGCTAGAGTTACAGGTGTACAGAGTGACCCACAGGCATTGCGGAGATCCCAGAGAGTCAGATATCCTGTTGACAGATTGACATATAGAGATTTTGCTATGCATTATGCATATATGACATCTATGGTGAAGCATGTGAAACCTACATGCTATACAGAGGCTATTGGAGAGCATGTATGGGAAAAAGCAATGGATGTGGAGATGGACGCATTGGTCCATAATGATACATGGGACTTGGTTGCCCTACCAAAGGACAAGAATGTTATTGGATGTAAATGGGTTTACAAAGTGAAGTGCAAATCTGATGGTTCTATTGAGAGACACAAAGCAAGATTGGTAGCAAAGGGTTATGCACAGACCCATGGATTGGATTATGATGAGACGTTTAGTCCAGTGGCTAAGATGGGCACAGTGAGAGCAGTCATTGCTATGGCTGCAGCTAATGGCTGGGAAATGCATCAAATGGATGTAAAGAATGCATTTCTGAATGGAGACTTACAAGAGGAAGTGTACATGGCACAGCCAGAAGGGTACACCCTAGATATCCCACTCACGTATGCAGATTGAAAAAGGCATTATATGGTCTGAAGTAAGCACCACGTGCTTGGAGTGATAAGATGAGCAGATATCTTATCTCACTTGGTTTTCAGATTTCTACAGCAGATTCTTCACTGTATGTGAAGAAGACACAGCATGGGATTGTTTTACTAGTCATCTATGTGGATGACTTGATTATCACAAGTGATCATGGTGCAGATGTGATGCATGTCAAGAAAGCTTTAAGTGGGAAATTTGACATGAAAGATCTTGGTGAGTTGAGATACTTCCTTGGCATTGAAGTGGTGAAAGATCATGCAGGTACTTGGTTAGTACAGCGCCAATATGCATTGGATATGTTGGCAAAGTATGGCATGACAGGGTGTAAACCTATGAGTACACCATTGGAGCAAAATGTGAAGTTGCGGGCTGATTATGGCGAGGAATTGGATGATCCTTCTATGTACAGGAAGATGGTTGGTAGTCTCATATACATGACTATCACACGCCCGGATCTGAGTTATGCTATGGGGCTAGTCAGTCAGTTTATGCAGAGCCCCAGGAAACCACATTTGGATGCAGTGAGACGCATCATGAGATATGTGAAGACCACAGCACATTATGGTCTACTTTATGAGAGTGGTAAAAGCTTGGACATACATGGCTACACAGATGCTGATTGGGCAGGTAGCGCATATGACAGGAGGTCTACTAGTGGATATGCTTTTACACTTGGAAGTGCTGTGGTGAGTTGGAGTAGCAAAAGGCAACCTACAGTTGCTTTATCCAGTACAGAGGCTGAGTACAGGGGTGCAGCCATTGCTACTTGTGAGGCTATTTGGTTAAAGGGTCTCTTGGCAGATTTATGTGAGCCTCTTGATGGCAAAGTTGTCATTCATTGTGACAACATGAGCAGTATACAGCTGGCAAAGAATCCAGTGTTTCATGCGAGGACCAAACACATAGAGGTCCATTATCACTTTGTCAGAGAGAAGGTGCTGGATGGTACAGTTGATCTTCAGTATGTGAAGACTGATGAGCAGGTGGCTGATATCTTTACGAAGCCACTTAGCAAGGAGAAGTTTGAGTACTTCCGGACTATGTTGGGAGTACATGGGATGAGCTTGAGGGGGAGTGTTGAGAGCCTTGATATCCTAAGCTCATCTACATCTTCATCGGCAGTACATCATGAGCTTGAGAGGGGCTGTTGAGATTCAAGCTCGATGTCAGTGTGAGCCAGCTATGCTATGTGCTGGCAGATTAGGTAGGAACATGTGTGAGACATAAATGACCGCGTGTCCAGCTGGTCATAGTGTGTGGACATTAGCTAGGGTTAGTAGAGTGTGGACACAACTCATTGTGTGTTGTGTGGATTATGGATTAGTGCATTATGCTTTGTGTGAGAGTGGACATGGCTTCCCTCTATGGTTAGGGTTTGCAATATACATTAGGGTTTGCTCCTGTTTGTGTGTCTCCTCCTCCTCTACCGTTCTTTCAACAAATAAGACTGCCAAACCATCTTTCTATACATAGATGGATCATCCAACTCTTCACCAAAATCAGCCCGCAGCTTCACATTCTACTCTCTTAAGGTGTACTCATTGGCACCCTCTCATCCCATATTTTGCCAACATATCCAATGCATATTGGCATTGCACTAACCATGTCCTTGCATGGTCTTTGATCACTTCAATCCCAAGAAAATATCTCAAATCACCCGTCTTTCATATCAAATTTCCCACTCAATGCCTTCTTGACATGCATAACATCTATAGCATGATCTCCTATGACAGTCAAGTCATCCACATAGATGATAAGTAAGATAATCCCATGATCTGTTTTCTTCACATAGAGTGAAGAATCTGCTGAAGAAACCTGAAATCCAAGGGAGATAAGATATCGGCTTATCTTATCACTCCAAGCACGAGGTGCTTGCTTCAAACCATATAATGCTTTCTTTAATCTGCATACATGAGTGGGGTACCTCGGGTGTACATATCCTTCTGGCTGTGCCATATAAACTTCCTCTTGTAAATCACCATTTAGAAATGCATGGTTCGTATCCCTCCTTTGAGTGAGTTTTGCGCTTGTTGAGTTTGACTGAGTAAATACTTAACCCTTCTCTCAGACCCTTGATTAGCCTAGAAATATTCACTGCCCACAAAGGTGAGTGACCCTATCCTCCTCCTTGGAGTAGAACCTTGCTAGATGAATCATTCTTAAAAATTATAATTCCTTGGCTGTTGCATGTGATATTAACCTGATCTTCTCTAAGCTAATCCATTCCCAAGATTCCATCATAAATTCCTAAAGGTAATACTCTAAATTTGTCATAGGTTTTGCTCACATAAAGGGTAAATTTAAGATTATCTATTCTTAGGTGGGTTTTCTCTTCTTTTCCATCACTAGGCTAATTTCACTTTAAGCTCATAGGTAGATTTTATTGTTTTGAGATTTAACTTTTTCACACATGATGGAAATAGAAAGGAATGGGTACTCCCGCATTGATGAGCGCATTGATGAGCGCATTGATGAGAAGGGTAAATAGGGTACCTTAATGAGATCCCTTAGCTTCAATCAACTTTACTTGTTTCAATCTCTAGCTTCAACAACAACATGAATCTCACCTTGCTCACCTTCTTCCTCATCCATAAGGTAGCTACATGGGCAGCATTAGCAGTTGACCTTGGTCTTTTCACCAAATTTGAATTCCTAGAAGGCTTTGGTTTGGTACTTGGATCAAGGAAGATGAATGATCCGGTACATGTGCTCCAAATTTAGATTAGGTCCTTTATCAAAGCATTAAAACATCTCCCTTCAGCTCGAGCTCTTTCTCTAAGCTCCAGAGACAAGTAATATCCCTCAGTCATCCTAGACTTTTCCACTTGAATGGTTCGTGGTGGATCAAAACTTCTGCTCCAAAGTGTCAATTGTTAAGATAAAAATATATCTTTTTGCCTTTAAAAGGGGGTAAAGGGGATTGGTTTGGCCAAAGATTCTCAAGTTTAGCCTTAGCTCTGATGACAACATCCATAATTGATGTCCTTAAGGATTCTAGTTCACTTGACAGAGGGGGAACTAATCAATTACTCAAAAGTTATTCTTCCAACATGTTAGGACCATATTTGGATTTCAACCTCTAGCATTGAGATAAAAATATATATTTTTACCTTTAAAAGGGGGTAAAGGGGGTTGGCTTAGCCAAAGATTCTCAAGTTTAGCCTTAGCTCTGATGATGACAACATCCATAATTAATGTCCTTAAGGATTCTAATCATATTTACGTCGAATCTTTGGCCAAATCTGCATATAGCCTTAGCTCGGGTTAGCAATGCTATAAGCTACTCACAAACCAAATTTGAGCATATTTCATCGACTCGTGTGGCTGTTGGGATCAAAAAGCCAATCGGGCCTTTATGTAGATTTACATCATTTTTTAAGCGATTTGAGCTAGATCTTTAGCTCAAGCCACTTCTTCTAATCTAGGGTAAGAAGGCTAAGCATAAAGTCCTATCAAAATCCCTTTAGATTTTCTCAATTGAAGCCTCCAAGATTCAATCATGTTAATCACTATGATCAGCACCTAATCATTATCATTAAGGGTTGATTTACACAAATTAGGCCAAATTAATGTCAAAATTAAAAGTTAGAGTATAAATCTACTATGGGAGGCCCTCTCTTGCATCCAAGTCCATCTCATATATTTGTATTGCTCAATTTGAGTGATTTTTTTCACCACATTTAGTTCACTTTTAGCACATGGTTTGCATTTTAATCACTTGGATCAACTTGAAATCGTCATCACAAAAAAATCTAGAGCACATTGCCAATCTTGTATGAGAGTAGACACTGCCAATGAAGCATAAAACAAGCTCATTGATAAGACCTTCTGTTAACCTATGACGAACATTGAGACGTACTATGTTTTACGTCATTAATTTAAATATTCTGAGTCATGGGCCGGGCTTGTCGGCACCATATGTTAAGGATGAAGGGATTGGGTGATCGTCGATGAGAGGCGCACCTTGAATATCAGTAGGATAAGGGTTAGGATCGGCCGGCCATGTATGGGTGCCCAAGTGTGAATGGCCAAGTCACCTCTAAGAGTCAAATGTAACCCTAAAATCCTCATTCTCATGTGTTGTGAATACAAGAGTGCTCTTGCCTTATCTTTTTGGTTTCCTTCTCCTGCGTGTGTGAGAGAGAGAGAGAGAGAGAGTGAGAGAGTGATCGAGCACTGTGTAGTGGCACGACGGCGGAGAGGCGGTAGAGCGGCGAGGACGGTGGCTCCTTCTTCATTGCGACGCGAGAATCCTTCAAGGCGGCGGTTGAGCGGTGAGTGACACACCCTTTGCATTCTGTTTGAGCTTCCTTCCCTGGTTGTATGCTTGCAGCCATTCGTGGCTCGCATACGGTGTCCGACAAGTCCCCAGCTATGACCTGTGCGGTAAAAGCGCACATTTTTGGCGCCGTTGCCGGGGAGTTGCCCTGCACCAAGCTCCAGTTTGCACCAAGCTCCAGTTTGCAGCTCGAGCTACTGCGCGAAGTTTAATTTACACTACAGGAAAGGCGTCTGTGTTGCTGTTGAGGTGTTTCTGTGGTTTTCAATCTCTGTTTCTGCAATTTGTCTTCTGCATTTCTGTTTCTTTTGTTATTTTTCCGCTCCGCATGTGGGCGTGCATTCTGTTATCTGGTTTTCTGCGTGTTATCTGGTTATCTGAATCCCTAGACCTGTGCTGTGTGCGAACTGCACCGCGGCCAAGGCTGAACCCTAGATAGAAACCCTATAAAACTTATCCCAAACAAAAAAAAGAAAAAAGAAAAATTAATTTTAAAAAAATAAAATAATAAAAATAAAAAATTAAAATTTTTTAAAAGAAAAAAACCAAACGTGTGGAGAGGAAAGATTTTTTAATTGGAGAAAATTTTTTTGAAAAGAAAAAACCCCAATTGACCCACGACCCCCGGCCCCAGCCCCGGCCCCGGCCCCGGCCCCGGCCCCGGCCCCGGCCTCGATCTCGGTCTTTTGATATATATATATAGGAGAGTGAGCCTCCATAGCTTTCTTTCAAGTGAGAGCTTGTGGGAAGTTGTGCCCTATATGTAGCCCACTCCCCAAGGAGTAAAGTGAGCACGTGGGATAAAGCCCTCACCCTTTCCTCCACAAGCAAATAGGCTTTCGCCCCTTCCCCCCAAGGGAAACGGACTGTTTTGAGGACTACAGGAGCTCTAGATAGGCGAACACGGTGCTGTAAAGCACACTAGGACCCTTTGAATGATACGCTCATTTCGAGCTATCACACGCCCTAGTCCAAGTTCGACCGTAAGTAAGGGGGTCAAAAACGAGTTAAAAACAATCTAAAAAAAAGTAAAAACGGGGTGCGAAACACCTAAGAAACCACTTGTGTGAGTTTCAAGGGTAGTTACTAACGCACGTAGGGTACCCACGTCACATGCATCTACGTTCTGGTCGGGTCCTAGAGCCTGAACCACTAGAAAGTGTTTCAGTTTACGCAGGCTCACACCATCCCTCCACGTTGGCATCTTGGCCTTCGGCTGGAACCCAAGGGAGTGCAACCCAAGATCCACGAATAGTGGATAGTGACTCATCCTCTGACTCAGAAGAAGCCATGGAAGGACACCCTACCAAGAACCCTGAGGAGACAAGCCAAAACATGCCAGGTTGGGTCCCACAACCCGGATCTAGCATGTTTAGTCGTCTAATAGAGACCTTTAGTAGAGCGACACGCTCTGAACATGCGACAAGCGAAGTAAATGAGGAAGGAGGGGTAGTAGATTCGCCATTCACATCTTATGTAGACCCTATCCTCCCAAAGAGTGTCCATGTAGATATTCTACCCACTTCGTTTAATGAGGGCCCTACTGAGCTACCACATTCCGATGCTCCTCCTAAAGTAGAGGTTCTTAGAAGCCAATCCATAAGAAGTGACATTGCGTCCACTTCAAGAGAACCGTTTGGTACACCAAGTCTGGATGGGATATTTCTCAATGAAAATTGGGAATATGATCTACACACAGAGACTCTAACTGACCTATACACAGGTTATACATACCATGTAGGTTGGTTAGAAGTCCTACTATCTACATCTAGCGCCACTAATCTAGAGGAGCAACAACAAATGATATGTGAGGCTATTCATAGAATTATCCAAATTGAGAGGCAAAATAGGGGAGTGAACTTAGTTTCCACTGGCCCTATGAGATTTTTGGATACGGGCAAGGCCAAACAACCAACCCTATCACAATTGGTGGAGACTCCCTCGGTGAGTCCCATAGACCCTTCGTATGTTGTTTCGCCTGGAGTCTCAATGCAGGTTGAGCCCACGAGGAGTAACTTTAGCTTTCCAACCTTGGCTCAACTTTCCATTAGGGAATCCGCAATGCCTACCCCAATGATGAGCATAGCTGAAAGTGCACCTGTTAACCGCTGTAGTTAGTACGACACCGCTACCTAGTGGAACAGTACCTACAACAGTGCGTGCCAGTGCCTATCGACCGTATGTACCTATCGCTACTCATGCTCATGTAGCTCCTACGCCTCTTAGAGTATGCCAATGGCGTATGCTCCACGAACGCCTTATCACAACCCTTATCCAAGAGGAGCTAGGCCTAGTCACATATCATATCCTACATCATTTGCCAACATACTCAGACCAACGCCAACTCCTATCAGCCAGGCTAGCCCAGAAGTGCCTCCACCAACTATGCCTGCTCACTTAGGTGACCTCGCAGCGTTTGCTCAGACGATCGGATGATCCATTGCAGAAAACATGCGGGGCATGCCTGAGAGAGAGCCTAGAAGCAAGGCAGTACAAGTGGCTAAGCTCACTCAAAACTTCAGTGGGTAACGAGGATGTTAGGAAGCACATTGAAGTTTTTGAACACGTGTGTGATTCCTTGGAAGAGCACAATGAGCTGCATAAGTGTAAAGCTTTAGGCTTAACCTTGAGTGGGAAGGCCAGAGATTGGTATCGAACCTTAAGGGTTGAAGAGCACACTCACTACCCCACTCTCAAGAGATTGTTCTTGAAAGAATACATACGTGAGGGTGTGCTTTGGGGGTAGCATCTCAACTCCAAAAAGCTGAACGCGAGGAAGGGGAGTCAGTGAGAGACTTTATAAGTCGATTGAAGCATCTAAATTCTCGCTGCACTCCCGATGAACGCTTCAATAACAACCAACTCCTCGATAGATTCATCCGAGGATTGCACCACGAGGACATTTACAATGGCCTAGTCATTAGAGGTCTTACAACGTGGGAAGCAGTCACTGCCAATGCAATCCAGTTAGAAGACAACTTGATGATTGCAGGTAAAAAGGTGTCTTCAGAAACAAAATCCGTTAGTTCGCAAGTATCTGGGCACGAGCCAATGACGGTGAAACCTTTTGCCAAGGAGCCCAAGATATCTGAAATGTCTGTGATGACCGACCTTACTAAGGCTCTCCAAGAATACTTTAGGGGTAATCAAGCTCCTCAGAATAGCCATATGTACCCAAGGAGAGAGCAACAATGGTGTTCGGTGTGCTTAGGACCACATAGCACGAGTGAATGTCCCACATTCAGAGTTAAATTCAATGGGAATTGCAATGCATGTGGTAAGTACGGCCATCAATCTAAAGATTGCCTAGTACTTAAGCAAATGTTGGCAAACCAGGCACCACTAGCCTGGTCAAACACACCTCAAGTACCTGCGCTAATGCCTGCACAACCTGTCGAGCAACCCTCACAGCACATAGTTCCAAGGAATCCGAATGTAGTCCAGTCTGTGTCGCTACCACCGCCAGTGCTAAGACCACAACCTCCACATCCAAGGATTACTCCTATAAACCAACTGGGTTGTGAGTCACATAGTGCGTGTGGGGATTATGAAGAGGAGATAGACTCCACTGCTCCATATGGGATTGATACGTTTGAAATGATTCCCCAGTACTACATGGAGGATCATTTTGGGCAAGTCAAGCCTGTATATCAAGCGGCTGCTCTCGCCACAAGAGGGCAAAACCTTAATACCTTGGCGAGGAGACCACCTCTTCAATGCTACGAGTGTGGTGGACCGCATCGTGTAGCGGAGTGCCCTAATAGGCTACAGAAGATCTCTACTCAAATGCAACCAAATCAAGGGAGCACATCGGGAATGCCGGTACTTACATGTAATCGTTGTGGCATAGATCATTTGATCGCTCAATGTCCACATAATCCTAATGCACCCAAGATTACGCCATTGAATTTGGTTGAGATCACCAACCAAGCAACCATTGAATTTGGTTGTCACCAACCATTGAATTTGGTTGAGGTCACCAACCAAGCACGAGAAACCACACCCGTTGTACCCGCGAATGTAGTTACACGGTCAATGCTTCAAAATCAAAACTACATTCTTGAAGAGAGGGATACTGCATCAATCGCTCAGGCAAAGAAAAAGAAAACACGACGAAAGAATCCTGAAGATGATTCTGATTCAATAGAAACCATGGGGACGAAGGCCACTCGGGAGCTCAATGAAGGAGAATCAAGCAAGTACATAAATAACGGGAAACAGAAGGAAACTTCCTCGGCCCCACAACCAAGTCAGTTAATGCCCTCTCGACCACCCAAACTGACTGAGACTCCCCAAGACAAGCCACCTGGGCCAAAAACCCTCAAGAAAAAGATTGGAACTTACCCAAACCCAGTTGAGGAGATTGAACAAGTGCAACACTTAAGGGGTTTGGTGGAAGAAACACAAAGAGAACTGGAGCCAAACCCGAGAAAAATCAAAATTCCAGACACAGTGTTTCCTACGCAAGTTCAGCCTCACACGAACCATAAACCGTTAGCTATACCTAGTATCATTCGAGAAGAAAGTGAGGATAGGACATCCGGAAGTGGGCAAACACCCTTCTTGCTAGAAAGAATATTTAGTGAGGGAATGCCTGACCCCATTGAAGAGGAAGTGATTCCATCTTCACCAGTTCCTAGTCAAGGGGCGATATCTCAAAAAGTACCGTTGAATGTGTCCAAGCTAATGGATTTCATGTCCTCTAAGATCAAAACCACGATCATATCCAAATTATACGGAGATCCTGAGCTATTCTTAGCTCTTCGAGCATTTCTCAATGGAGAACTAAAGGCGGGGCTACCACAATTTGTAAATATGGATAGACCTGACACGCTTCAAGATGAAGGGAAACATTGGGATCTACAACCCAACCTAGATGAAGATTCGGTCATTGAAATACCTGTGAACAAGTTGGGTCAGTACTTTAAAGGTGACGAATCTAATGCAACCCTCCCCATTACTACCAAGGGATTAACTCTAAAGGGAATCCTTGATGGTGGTGCTGGCGTGAGCATTGTGACTAAAAACTGTTGGGAATCTATGGGGAGACCTCACCTCGAAGTCACAAACATAGTGGTTAAGATGGCAAACAAAACTATTGCTAAACCTATTGGAATGTTAAGGGACCTTAAGATCAAGGTTCTGGGGTACAAGGTAAGACATACCTTCATTGTAATGGATTTCTCCAAGCATCCTATGTCATATCAAATGATCTTAGGACGTCCTTTCATGAGGGAAACACAAATGGTGCATGACTGGTCGAAAAACCATGTCTACCTACAATTCCAGGACTCTGTCATTCGAGTTGATCTTGAGAATGGTCGTGCACATCCTTTAGGAAGCAAGGTTATCATTGATAATCGATCGGATACCACTATTCACTCCGCCCCATTAAGGTATTGCTATACATGCAAAAAAGAGACTGATGATGGGAAAGATTCTCCTTATATGGATGTCCTACCGGGTATGAGTGAGTCGGATAACGTGGATTGGGTACACCTAGCGGCAACCATAGACACATGGGGAAATAGAGGTACAACTTGGGTAACACCTGACGGGCAAGATATGCCACCGTTAGTGCCAATAAACATGATAGGTGTTATGCACTTCACTCCTGATGGCGAGAACGTGGCAAACTCCACCGACACTGAAAGTAGCGAAGACTCTGACCAATGCAACTCTGAGTATGAATCTCAAGAAGAAACTGACCCTGAGCCTGATGGAAAAAATGAATCAAATATTCACCAAAATGTGGAAGCAAGGTGCTCAAGGCGGCCTAGGACAGTGGCCTCTTGCAGTTCATCCGAAAGTGAAGATCGACCAAGTGAGTCCGAATCTGATAGAAACAAAAATCAAAAACTTGGTAAGAAGAAAACGAGATATAAGCGCCAACGCTATCGAGCTAATGTACGAACTGCAATAAATAAGGAGAGATCCACTGCAGAATGGCTTAGTTATGTAGGAGCCATAGATAGCGGACAATACCTCCAATGTCATGTGGTGTATTCCGCAACCTCATGACGTCGCCCAATTAGAAATCGAAGAGAAGCCAAAACTAAGTCGTACTGCAAGAAGGCGACAAAACCAAGAGTTGGCTCAACAACAAAAGGAGGCGGAATTAAAAGAAAAAAACCGGGCACAACAAGAACCAGTAGACTTACACCCCGCACCCGAGCATTTCAAATCATTCACCACACAGGGGAACGTAAAGTAGTCTACACAAAAGCCCAACGAACGCCTACCAATGGGAGTAGCGGTGTCTACGATGGCCCTGCGGTAGTTAAGGAGATAGACTTAGCAGATCCGGGTGAGGAGTCTAAACCAGTTTTTATTGCTCAAGACCTCACCAAGGCGGAAGAAGCTGCACTTACGAAGCTTCTTAAAGAATTCAAGGACATATTTGCTTGGACATATCATGATATGAAGGGTGTTCCACCCTCGGTGGTGCAACACACGATTCCAATGATTAGCACTGCTAAACCAGTCCAGCAACATCCCTACCCAATGAATCCTAAGTATGCAAAGATTGTACAAGAGGAAATTGAAAAGCTGGTAAAATGTGGATTCATATACCCAATTGAGCACTCAGAATGGGTTTCTCCGATAGTCATCGTGCCAAAGAAGAATGGGAAACTCAGAGTGTGCGTTGATCTCAAAAAGGTTAATGCAGCCACCAGAAGGGATCATTACCCCTTGCCATATTCTGAACATGTGCTTGAAAGAGTGCCAGGCAAGGAGGCATATAGCTTTTTAGATGGGTACTCGGGTTACAATCAGATCACAATTGCAGTCGAGGACCAAGCTAAAACAGCATTTATCACGGAGTTTGGAGTGTTTGCCTTTCGCGTCATGGCCTTTGGCTTGACCAATGCACCTGCAACATTCCAACGATTGATAAACACGGCCTTTAAGGAATATCTAAGGGACTTCTGTGAAGCTTTCTTAGATGATCTTTGTGTTCATTCCTCTTGGGACGAGCACTTGATGTGTTTACGAAAAATATTTGAAAGGTGTAGATTATATCGCATCTCCTTGAATCCTTTCAAATGCCAATTCTGGGTTAAACACAGAGTTATCTTAGGGCATATAGTGTCCAAAAATGGGATTTCCACGGACGAGAGTAAAATCAAGGTCATTCTTGAACTGCCACCACCCACTAACTACAAGGGAGTCCAACGCTTTATGGGCCACGTGGGTTATTATCGAAGGTTTATTCTCTTCTTCGCCGAGATAGCTCGACCATTGTATAAGCTTCTCATCGAGTTTATTTGGACCGAAGAATGTGACCGTGCCTATGAGCTATTAAAGAAGGCCTTGGCGAGTGCTCCAATCTTGAGAATGCCTAACTGGGATTTACTCTTCCATGTGCATATTGATGCATCAAACTTTGCTATTGGGTGTGTGTTGACTCAACCTGGAGAACCCAAGCTAGACTACCCCATTAGCTTTGCCAGTCTCGCCAGTTGAACGATGCTGAGATGAACTACACCACTACGGAGCGAGAAGGGTTGGCAATGATATATGCAGTAAGGAAATTTCATTATTACCTCCTTGCCACCAAGTTTGTTTTCTATGTGGATCATCAAGCATTGTTGTATCTGGTAAACAAACCATGCTCCACAGGAAGAATCACACGATGGCTATTGATTCTTCTTGAGTTTGATTTCACTGTTGTTGTGAGACCTGGCAAAAAACATGTTATGGCTGATCATTTGTCTCGCATACCTAATGGTGAGGCTCCTACGGGAGTTGATGCGGACACTTCCCTGTTCATGGTGGAGACAATGCCTGAATGGAGTGAGAAGATTGTTAACTTTTTGGTTAATGGCTTTCCACCCAAGGAGCTTCGTAAAGATCTAGCTCAAAAGCTAATCAAAGAATGCGAACCCTATTGCCTGATAGTCGGGACTCTTTATAAAAGAGGAAAGGATGACGTTCTTAGGCGTTGTGCCCGCGAGGATGAGTCTATACATTTTGCAAGAGGCACATATGGGCGTAGCCGGTGGTCACTTCTCAGGAGACTTAATTGCGCGAAAGATATTACAATCAGGGTATTGGTGGCCCAGTATGTTCCAAGACGCATCACTCTTTGTGAAGGGTTGCGATGAATGCCAACGATATAAGAAACCCCAGAGGAAGGATCAGATGCCCCTACATCCGATCAAAGTAAACCAACCATTTGAAAAGTGGGGTTTAGACTTTGTAGGTCCAATTAGTCCAGCGGCCCGAAACACACAATCTCGCTATATTATTGTGGCCACTGACTATATGACCAAATGGACTGAAGCGAAAGCGACACGTAAGGCAGATGCAAGGACAACAGCCAAGTTCCTCTTTGAAAATATAATCACACGATTCGGTTATCCTTTTGAACTTGTGAGCGACAATGGTACGCATTTTATAAATGAAGTGATTAAGGAGCTCACAACAAATTTCATGATATCCCATCATAAATCTACTCCTTACTATCCGCAAGCGAATGGCCAAGCCGAGAGTACCAACAAGACTTTAATCTCTATTTTGACAAAGACAATTGAAGCTCATCGAACGGATTGGGATCTAAAGCTTACGATAGCTTTATGGGCCTATCGTACTGCGTACAAAGTGGCTAATTGCACACCATTCAAAATGGTATATGGCCAAGAAGCAGTCATGTCGTGGGAATTTGTCATTCCTAGTCTTCGTGTTGCTACTCAAGAGGGTTGGGATGGTAATCCCTTAGTAGAGCGTCTATATATCCTTGAGCGGCTAAACGAAGAAAGACAATTGGCTGTATACAATGCTCTTGTGGAGAAGGATAGAAGGAAAAAATGGTTTGATCGCCATCTAAAGGACAAGGACATCAAGGTTGGGGATAAAGTCCTGATGTATGGAGTGCGAAACAAAAAGAAGAAGCTCAAATATGCTGGTAAGGGACCATATAGAGTATGTGAAATTACCCCGCAAGGTACCATCAGAGTGGAGACTCTCGACGGAGTTGAAACCATTGGATTCCTTAATGGGAGTAAATTCAAAAGATACTATGACCCCCTGAGCCAGGAGGAGTTACATGCAATCCATCAAAAGAAGGCAGCTAAAGAACAAGCTGAGCTTAAAAAGATACAAGCGAGAGTCGAAGCCAAAGAACGTCAACAGCGTGCTAGGAGACAACGAGAAGCCAACTTGGGAATTACGCAAGTATTTTTCGAGGAAGCAGAGGAGGATGCCCTGGAATCTAACCCACCTCTAAGATACCCAATTGAGTTACAGAGTCCTTACGGGGAGGTGCTGTATAATGCATTATTGGATACAGGAGCTCAACAAGACTGTGGTAAGGGAAAGGTAATAGAGTGCTCCGCACCACTTCTTCTAGAGTTAGTTTGGATTCCCAAACGATATCGATCATTACCACCTAGCTCAGGAAGGGGGGAGCCACATGAAGCTTCTAGCTCCTCATGCCAGGCACACACTCATATAGAAGTTTCTACATGCTCTACACCTACTCTTGTCAACACCCAACAAAAAACCGATGAGTCTACGTCTCCCCTTGTAATAGTATCGTCGGAAACCATTTCCTCCATTCGTCAATGGGAGCGTACACTACCATCTCTGCAATTGGATGTGGCCACAAGGGTCATAAAAAGCTATCTGCCCACATCACAACCTATGACCCGCTAGACAAATTGGTTCCAAGAGGCTGCAACATCATTGCAAATAATATGATCTACCCAAGGAAAGGGGGAGCATGTACTCACGCTCGACATTCTAATGCTTCCTCCTTAACCTTTTCCCCTGACCATGTAATTGCCAAATTCAAGGGGATGTATATATATAGCTTCATACATTTTTTTTTTAAAAAAACAAAGAAAAGAAAAACAAAAAATAGTAAAAAGAGCAAGACCACAAAAACAAGAGAAATATCCATATACAATCAAGAACTAGATTGTCCTGTCATAAACCTACTGATGCTATATCTGTGTTTGCAGATATGGCAGATGCCCGATCATCATACACTTCATCCACTCCTACCTTTGGTGAGAGGTATCATCTGTACCTTTCTCAGATATTCCACATGTGCTACCCTGTAATTGAAACTGAATGGGATCATATAGATGTACTAGCCAGAGAGGAAAATGTTGAGGAATTAGAATGGCTAATTCGCCTATTACTCCGTAGAGGACATATCCCCGATAGCCCAATACTTTCCTTTTCCACAAGATGACTATCCTCGCATGGTTACATTTTTGATGAGTTTATGTGGATGGGAAAATGAAAAGGAAATATCTGACAATGATGAATGGACGGATGAAACTCATGGCACTACTGAGGTTGACTTTATTTGTTTGGATGATACGGATAGAGGCTTAGCCTTAGGGCTAGATCTAGGACTCTACAACATCCTCTTACCGTATCCTCAGTAGTAGTGTGGTGACTGGTAGGTAGGTTAGCGTTTTCAAGTTTTTTCTAGTTTAGATTCCTTAAACAAGTCTTGAAATTTTCACACTGATGTGCCTCTCAAGGTATAGTGCTTGTTAGTTGATTGTACAGGTTGAAAAGTTTGAGGTGGGTTCGCTTTCAAGTCCTGAGACTGCCGCAACGTTCATCAAAATATATCTACATCAGCTGTCTCGTCAAATCAAGGAGATCTCCAATTACAGGTGTAATTCTTCCATACCCACTCTCTTTCGTTTTTACTGTTCAATCAATTGCATAAACTATAATGCATGACCACATGGAAATTGTCAATGTACTACTTAGTTTTTGAAGTTGCTTGCATGCTAGTGTAAATCATTAATGAGCTTAACTTTATTAGAAATATTCCTAGGCAGCATGATGTCTTTAGTTAACCTTGGAATACGATTGTCTTGGGTCTAGGGTCAAACCATCTTAATGTTTGACACCTGGCCATGTGTGTGTTGACCTCTAGGACATAGCTATTACCCCTTTGTCGAAAGGATGCAAGACAAATTATAGTTCAAGAGCGAAGATCAAAAGAAATATATTTAAAAAAAAAAAGCCTACAATAAATGGCAATACAAGTCTATGATGTGCCTTAATGTTGGCCTATCGCCTTATCGATACTTGGTAGGCGAGGAGTATTCTACTCCAGACCGATGCCTTGGTTGGTAGGGGGTAGCCTTGCCTAAAGTGAGCTAATAGATTCCTGGATAATGCCTTGTGTTAAACATGGTACCAGGATCGATGTTAGTTTTGCCTTAGGAAGGTCGCCATTGTGTGTAAATATTGTCACGTGCATTAAAAAAAAATAAAGGCAAAAAGCTCCTGTAACTCTGATGTTTCTTGTGTCCCTAGGCTTGTGGTATTAACTTGTTCTTAGAGTAGACACAGTGTGGTCATCTGTTTATTTATTAAGCTTGGTTATTTTCCTTGACTTAGGCCAATTATAAACCTTGATTAACCTTTGACACCTTGCTTACTCTTGATTTACTTTCAATAATTTTAAACTCCTGTTAATTTGTTACACTAGCTCATTCATGTGACCCTTAAACTAAGTTCTCATAGCAACATCCATTGTGGTCTAACATGCTTGAATTTATACACTTTATATCTTTTGAATTTATACACTTTATATCTTTTGAATTCCAGCATACTCTAACATGCTTGAATTTATACACTTTATATCTTTTGAATTTCAGCATACTTTCACTCTACTTCCCTGTTTTGCAGACGGTCAACAACAACCCTCTCGAGCTTACCATACCATAGCTTCCGAGGAGGGATGGAATCTACATCAGGAAGGGGGGCATGTTAACCTATGAGACGGACATTGAGACGTACTATGTTTTACGTCATTAATTTAAATATTCTGAGTCATGGGCCGGGCTTGTCGGCACCATATGTTAAGGATGAAGGGATTGGGTGATCGTCGATGAGAGGCGCACCTTGAATATCAGTAGGATAAGGGTTAGGATCGGCTGGCCATGTATGGGCGCCCAAGTGTGAACGGCCAAGTCACCTCTAAGAGTCAAATGTAACCCTAAAATCCTCATTCTCATGTGTTGTGAATACAAGAGTGCTCTTGCCTTATCTTTTTGGTCTCCTTCTCCTGCGTGTGTGAGAGAGAGAGAGAGAGAGTGAGAGAGCGATCGAGCACTGTGTAGCGGCACGGTGGCGGAGAGGCGGTAGAGCGGCGACGGCGGCTCCTTCTTCATTGCGACGCGGGAATCCTTCAAGGCGGCGGGCGGTTGAGCGGTGAGTGACACACCCTTTGCATTCTGTTTGAGCTTCCTTCCCTGGTTGTATGCTTGCAGCCATTCGTGGCTCGCATACGGTGTCCGGCAAGTCCCCAGCTACTACGACCTGTGCGGCAAAAGCGCACACCTTCTCAAATGGAAAGCATTTCGCACCTCAAAGTATCATTTGGGGAGGACTTAAATCCTTGGGAAATCAGACGGGAAAAAACATGTGCATAAGCATCAAAAGCAAAGAAAAGATGCATTAAATACTATCCTAAGCATGCTAAGAGCACAAATGCATGGAGTGGCTACAAAGCATGGCACTCACACACAAAGCATCAAAGCACCAAAAAAGAGCACCAAGTGACAAAAAGCATAAAGTCTACACCAAATGCACAATGAAAAAAACAACCCCAAAAGTTGGACATGAATACATGCAAGGACAACTAGTCAAAAGCCAGAGTCAAAACAAAGAGAAAAGACCAAGTGCTAAGGAGTAGCCACGACAAGAAGAAGAAGGGATCATCAACATCATTATTAAAGAAAGAAAGAAAGAACCGTTGTATTCTTCACCCCTCTTATCTCTACACAAAAAGTGTGATGGAATCAACTTTTGAGGCCATATGATGCACTCAAGTTGAATTTTTCATAGCCAAAGTAGCTATAGTGCCAAAGTAGCCTAGCACAAGGGGAGAGAGAAGAAGAGTGAACGCCTAAAAATTGACCCAATCTAGGGGGGGAGGGGCCTTGAAATGAGTGATGCTAGAGTGCCAAGTCACCTAGTCAAAGTTATCCCACATGAGCTATCAAATCCTTGCTATACCTCCCTCATATAAAAGGGAACACTTTCAATCAATGGAATCAAGTAAGCTCTCAATCCTCTTTATGAGTACAAGTCTTAATCTTGTAACAACCTAATTGTGCTTGAGCCTAAATCTTAATTAGTTTAGTTTATTCATCATTAGGTATCATCCATGTTAGCTTAGCTTAGCACTAATCTTAGTTGCTTAGCTTATCACCATCTCTATGGGAGCTTCGATCCTCAAGTTTTAACACAAGCCTGGCCCATGGTACCACCCATCACCTAGAGAACCCCTGACCTTGTAGGTACATCCACGAGCCCTTATGCATGTATCCTCTTCTTTGACTCCAATTTAACACTAACAAAACCTCTCCTTGGCCGTGAAGTATTCGTTCACCACCACAAAGAAGCCCAATCTCTAAGTATCACGCTATGAGATCCAAGCATAATACCATGTCATGCTAAGACGTCCCCCGGACCATCATCTACACATGCCAATCGTTACATGGTGGTCTTGGCTCTCATTCCGCCAATCACAGGGTATCGACCACTTCTATACCAACTACTTTATGTTGAAGAGTCCATGCCGCTTCCACAAGAGGCCTGGCATGAAGAACCTTTAAATCGCCTATCACTTTTCATGGTGCATCGACAAGCTACCTACCATCACAGCTCCCCAAAGCTTCCCATCACTTTGTCTGTATATCTGGCTATGGATCGGTCTGCATTCTACCACTTAACCTTAGTGCCACCTTCATGGCATATTATTCACTTCCTAGTAGCAACTTCACTACTAACTTGGATTAGTAAAGGGGGTATGTTAGCCACTCTATTGGTTAACATGGTTTCTCGTGCCTAACCTACTCTAAGATGCTTTGTCATCTTACTCGCACGAACGAACACTTAACTTTTATAAGACGGTGTTGGAACTGTAAAGCAACCTTACCATATGCTTCAAGTCAAATAGGGAAAGTCTATATACTTAATATACATAGTTGCTTAAGACTAATAAACTAGGTCGGACAATTTTTGACCTAGAATGAAAACTAATCGCTTGTATATGTCATTTTTTACAATAAGCAATACACAATCATTCTCTTGCAATAGTGTTCTTGTGAGATCTCCTTCTTCTCTCTTCTTGCTTACTTGCATGCTATTGTATTCCTGCTTGCTTGATGAATGCTTGTTTGAATAGGTATGATTGAAGGTTTCCCTTTTCGATTAGCTTCTTCTTTTCTCATCTTTTGTGAGGGAGAACCATCCACGAAGGATCATCTCTTCTTGCCTCCATCTAAGCATTGAGAGCTCTCCCATCACCCCTTTGGCGAGGATCATTCCATTGTGGCAACGAAGTGAGGACACGAAACGGACAAGCTAGGACACCCACAATGGGAAGTTGTATTTACAACTCGAAGGCAAGACCTAACGACTTATACTTTGCAAGGCTAAGGTAAGCTCTGGACTTGAACAGATACCATAGGTTATTATAGTTTGAGGTACATCTCTCTATAATCTCTATTTAATATGGTATAATTAATTTATAACTTCTAAAATTTTGAGTGTACTAATATATTCTCTCATTTTCTTATTGGAAGTCTTATTTTGAACATACTAATACATTCTCTCCTAATGGGAAGGCTTATTTTGAGTACAGTAGCACTCAATGAACAAAAGGAATGGTTTATAGTGGTTCCTAGTGTATGTTACATGGTGACTTAGAGAGAACCACAAATTGAATGAAAGACCTTGACTATGATAAGGTGACATATGTGACTTTTCTTTATGTTGTAAGAAAAGATCATACTTAAAGACTTACATTCATTCAATATGAATGACTAAGATATGATGCTTTTTACAATTTATATTTGCATTGTTTAGTGGAGTTTGATTATAACCAATACAAAGACAATGGATGGTACACACTCTAAATTAAAAGAGTAAGTTTTACTTTAATTAAGGATTTTGTAACTTTAATTATTTTTTTCACTATGCTACCAAGTGTATGACAAAGTTAATTGCTTCATAATGATGTTTTTAAGCTCAATGGTTTTCAATATGTGAACTTTGATTTATTGCTTTTTATGCTACCAGGTTATGTCAAAGTTGCCAAGGACTTGCAAAGATAAGAGAATCACTCTTTAGAGTTTCAAAAACTACAATCACCTTTAACAAAGTGATGCATGGTCTTATAGCTTGTAGGTTCAAGCCAAGTTTTATGCTTACTTAAAAGCTACTTGCTTAAATCAAGAGAAGGTGAGGTTTCAATGTTTTTTTAATGATGTAAAATACACAGTTTTATTTGCTTTTCTAAATAGTATTTTCTTTCACAAATTGAAATCATATCAATTGAGCTTATCAGAAGCATGATGTTTTTCAATTTTATGCTTAGCATCTTATCTCTTCACCAATAACCGATTCCAATAAAAGGGAAAGAAGTTGAAATTGTAGATAATATGAAGAGCAAAGACAAACAAGTAATGAAAGGGACATGAGCATAATCAACACAAAGCAAACAACTAACAACGACAAGGAAAACCACTACTACAAAATGGAGCTCATCTGAGAAAGAAGAGAACTCAAATTAAAAACTAAAGTTGAGGTCCAAAAAGATGTAATTGCTTTTATGTGAGGAAAATAGCATTGTTCTATGAATGAAAGCATTTACTTCTTTACTGTCTTCTTTGGTCTCTTTGGGCTTTGGCATGTGTATCATTGCTTTTTACTCTAATCATTCAATGCTAATGGTAGAATTTTCAACTTCCATACATTCAATAGTAGATTTCTTTCTCTTGGATACCTACATATAAGCATTAAGTCAAAATCAAAGTACTCAAAAATGTATTGAAAATTAGACTACTTAAAATGTTTTTTTTTTAAGACAAGAAATTTACCTTTCTAGCGTTGAAGGGTGAAATTCCTTCATATGTTAAAACTCTTACTTATTTTGGAAAATTTGAATGTATTTTTCAGTGGAACACTTTGAAATCTTGAAAGTTTAAACCTTAAAGCATTTACAATCATTTTAAATTTGACAAAATCATGAATAATGTTTGGTATGTGTAATAAAAATTATAGCATGTGCCAAATAGAGGGTTACAGTCCATATGAGAATTCCTAAGGGGCCACTTGGGCCATGCGGGTTGCAGATGCATGAAGGGGCGGCAAAGGGCCCTACGCATAAACTTCGTGGATAAGGACAAAGTGGCTAACACTGGTAACCCAGATGGTGACAGTAGCCCCTGGAAATAGTGCACCTTTTTGCAATCTACATATCCCTTGAAATGCCCAACTCTTAACACAAACTATAACTAAAAAATATAACTCCCCAATGACCATCACTGCAGACACCACTTATCCAATGCTTGAAAAGTGAGATTTTGAATTGAATTTGACCATGACAAAGGTGAGTGACTTGGCCACGACAAAAATATGAGTTTGTAAAAACTGCAAGATCAGGGTGACATTCTGAAATGCATGTTCGCACCACTCCAGCAATGTCCTGCTTTATTGCTGCACATGGACTTTGATACAGAGATGAAAACTGACTCTACGTTGCCCGTAAATTCAAAAAAATAGAAGCAATTTCCAGCAATTTGCATGAGCTTAGATGGAGTACTTATAAATTGAAGGATCGTTTCACTTGCCAAATATCACATGTGGCCTTAAATTGTAAAGCCTACTTAAATATGACAAAGTTTATTTTGCTAGACTAATGAACGATAAACCTGAATTAGGGTCACCTTGTACCTACATAAATAAGTCCTCATTTCCAAATTACCTACTTATAACTAAATCCACGTTTCTAAATTATCAACTCTGGAAAGAGAACCTTCAAGAAGCTATTCATTGTATAATGTGGGAAGACATTGGTGTGCTTTGTCATGTACTGAAAGAAAAGGCCAAGCCAAAGTTGAGAGTCAAATATAACTGAAGCCTGTACCTCAAGGCAAAAATTCCTAGACAGCTTGTACCATATTACCACATGAAACAGGTACCTCAATGCAAAAATTCCTAGACTCCAATAATGGCCGCTTACTTACCTAGGCACGAAGCCGGGCTTTCAGATGAATTTATGATTCAGTTTCTGTAGCTGATGCTCAAAATCTCTTGTTTGGGTTTTGGCTTTCCTCCCACACAAGGCATCAGAAATGCTTACAAATTGAGAGGTTCAATCATTCATTTACAACTCAATTGCCAAGCCGCAACCAATCATCAATCATCAATGCCAGCAAGTTTTTACTGTTGAGCGCACTGGACTTTCGGCCCAGCTGCTTCCTCATCTTCTTCATATGCTTCCTGGGTGGCCTGCTGCTTCCTCTTCATCTCATCTTCAATATTGACATCTTGCAGGATAGTTTCTTCACATTCATCAAGCTCCATCTGAGTCATTTCACTGGACGGTCTGGGTGGCAGGATAGTTTCCAGTGCCTGGCATTGCTCTTGAGATAGTGTCCCGGATTCTGGGAAATCCACAGAGAAGTGGATGTACAGTTTCCCCTTCATGAAAGGTCTCTGATGTATGGGCATTCCTTCATCATTTATGGCCTTAAATTGACCTGCCACAAGCATAAACTGAAACTCATCACACACATGATTACGGATGTTTCTCACATCTAGATCCTCATAACAATAGGCAAGTGATGCAGAGTTTGAAAACCTGGCTTTACTATCTCTCCTGGACTAGACTTGATCATCAGTGGTCGGCCATCAAGGTGAGTAAGAATGAATTGGAAACCACAAAGAGCCTCAGTAAGGTTCAATGTGTGCTCAACAAAGAGGTCATCGCCCTTCCTCTTGAACTTTGCATGCTCCTTCAGTTGAAGGACAAAGACTATATCACCAGTCACAGTATCAGGCTGCACAGATAACCAAACATTCCTCGTTAAGGCTGTAAGAGTAGAAATCGGAATCAAAATAAGAGGAGCTAAGATAAGCATCTACCGCCTCATCAGCTTCGCCCTGGAAAGTGATCTTTTGAGAATGTTGCATACCCTTGTCTACATGTACCTCAAGCACCTTCTTGTCTTGCACTACCTTCTCACCTTTGCATTGTGTGCATTTGTCCTTCTCACTAATAGTTTCCCCTGAGCAGAAAAACAAAACAAGTGCTCGCAATATGGTCTCCATTGAGAACTCATCCTATCATTCAATTCATTTCTCAAAATAAGCTGTGGCAGCAGTTCTACACTGAACGTACCAGAACCTTTACAGTCAGAGCACACGTGCTGCATCTGCTGAATCATGCTAGGACCAAGCTGTCTAATGGAAACCTTCATTCCAGATCCTTGACAGCCGGCACATTTCATAGAAGCACCTGTTTTCGAGCCTTTTCTGAAAATAGAACATACAGGCCTTGTGATTGAGATAAACGTACATATAAAGTAGCATCATTCCAAATGGCCCACTAGACTAATATGCCCTCAAAGTTTGATCTGTGAACTATCCACTGAAATGGATCCACAACTACCCACTAGTAGCTTCATAAGTGACAGTAACATAGACCAGATGAACATTTAAAACACAGAGGCTTAATTGCAATTCAAATCATAGAGCTCATTATATACAAAGACATTACACCTATTAGTGTTTACTATTCATGGAAAAATCCCATCCTATTATCAGTATTTTAATGGACAATGAGAGAAAAACATACCCTTTGCACTTTGGGCAGAGAACATTCCTGGACAAAGACAGTTTTTTAGACGTGCCATTGTACAAGTCTTCAAGTGAAACCTTCAGAGGGTGAACAACATCTTCTCCACGCCTCTGCCTCCTACCACCCCTACTACTGCTGCCACCTGTGTAATAGGGTCGATGAATAACCACGAGCATGAACAATGCTAGTTATCAGTAAAAATGAGAGCACAACTGAAGAATATCAGCTACCTCCACCAAACGGACTGGCGCCTCCAAAAAAGGATTCAAAAATGTCAAAAGGATTGTGTCCACCTCCACCACCACCCATCCCTTCCTTGAGGGCATCCTCTCCATACTGATCATAGATTTCTCGTTTCTCTGGATCACTCAAAACTTCGTATGCCTGTGCTAATTCTTTGAACTGCAAAGCCCATAAAACAATGTGGCATAACACAAATCTTACAGGACAGAACCCTAACAGACATGTAAACAACCTCTAAGAAGCCCTTAAAACATTTTCAAAGTACAACATTTCAAAGTATGGTAAGATCAAGCACTGACATCTTGGGGAAATAAAAGACTGAAAAAGGACAGCTTTGAAGGCCCCAAGATGGATTTTGGGTCTCGGCAAGCGTGTAGGGCACCCAGGGGTTCCCCATTTTTATGTACTGTTTCTTTAGAAATTGCATCATTCCAACTTATTTTGATGCAGCAATGGAAGTCCTGGGTTTGATGCTTGACCTCTGCATCCCACACGTGCTGCAAGTGCACTCGGCATGAACCCCACAAGGACGGGTCCTTTTCGCCAGGAATAAAATGAATGCAAAATAAGTGCAATGTAGAATCAGGCGAACTTAGTACCTCAACATAGAGTTAGTGCAAATTAAGTATTGACATAGATTTAGTGCAAGATAAGCACCTTACATAGAGTTAGTGGAAATCAAGCAGTTTGGTAGAAAATTTGTCGTGTAAAGGCTATTAATTTGGAGCAATGGAAAGTCCTGGGTTAGGTAACCCATGGACATGAATAAGGAGAAGAAATACAGCCACAGTCCAAGTCGGGGAAAGTGAACCGAAGCAGTCAAATGCCCTTCAGATTCGGGTGGGTGGTTTGCCCAAAGGATGGTCCATGGATGGTGGTAAGGAGGAATACCTGAATGCTCAACTGCGTGAAGCTGAACGAATGATCCAACTGGAAGCTGTTTGGGAACGTCTCATGACACGGTAATCATGCAATAATCACTTATCTTACCAAACTCCAAAAGATTGAGGTTTTACATTGATCAGGTAAAG
Organism: Cibotium barometz; assembly: GCF_041138505.1. Classification (NCBI taxonomy): domain Eukaryota; kingdom Viridiplantae; phylum Streptophyta; class Polypodiopsida; order Cyatheales; family Cibotiaceae; genus Cibotium; species Cibotium barometz. The sequence goes on from NC_141084.1 coordinate 26,992,422, forward strand.
TTAAAGGCACAAAAATATGGATTGCAGAGGAATTAACCCCACTGCAACTCAAAAACTAGCCACAATCAGAGCAGCTTGGAATGCAGGCAAGTGGGCACTCTATAATTTGTTTCATAGGTTGTTTAGATGGTAGTACAATTTTCTTTTCTTTGCCTCTCTCTCTCTCTCTCTCTCTCTCTCTCTCTTTCTCTCTCGTCGTAATAGAAGATATATTACCAAAATTACTTTACAAATGGCCACATGGCCGCCATGTGATGTACTAGCTTTCCCTCTCTCTCTCTCTCTCTCTCTCTCTCTCTCTCTCTCACACACACACACACACACACACAATTCACCTTGCCTAGACGTGCAATCCTGAGAATTGGAAAATTGGCCCCCATACCCACTTGTGTGCTCTCCCTCAAGAGGTGAGACCATTTAGGGGAAGTTATTAAATAAGACAAGTGAACCCATTTGAAATTTATCCTGCCGCACTTTATAGCTTCAGAAATAATGTAGCAACATTAGGTGAGATAATGCCGGACACAAATCCTGAGAAATGGAACAGAAGAGATAGACCATCACCAACTCTCATACAAAAATCAGGAGTAAACTACAGGTCTCTAGCTAAGCCCTATTTGAAGTCCATCGAGCTCTGGGCTGACCAGAAATTCTGCCCTTAACTTTCTGAAAATCTGTAAAATGCAGGTCATGAAACCCTAGTTACGAGAACAAAACGTCATCTGGCCATGCCTTCTCGTAACTACGACATAAAGCAGAAGTTGAACAGTTCACCAAACCCTAAAAATGCCCTAAATAAAAAGACAATCCTGAAAATCGCATGCCTTGAAGCAGAGAGAAAACATTGCGTGAGACAGGGATGCGAAACTTGTGGTCAAACACACTAACCGAGGTCAGGCTATCACACCCAGAGGCTAACGAGCAATTGAAGCCCCAACTGACGAAAAAACTCAGAACTGTGCAGAGATCCGACAAAGTTGGTGTTACCTTCTCAGGATCGCCACCTTTGTCCGGATGATTCTTGATGGCTGCCTTGCGGTAAGCTTTCTTGAGCTCATCCGCGGAGGCATTCTTGGTCACGCCAAGGATCTCGTAGTATCTGGTGTTGTCACTCTTCTTGGGAGCGCGGCCAAACATGGCGATGGATATCTGGAGGGAGAAGAGGCAGCTAAGGAAAACTCAGATATGAGAAAAGAAACGTGCAGATTTAAAGAAAAGCAGGAGATGGAGATGGAGATGGAGATGGAGATGGAGATGGAGATGGAGATGGCGATGGAGACGTTCTCTGCCCTGCTCTGCTCGCACAGCAGAAACGATGAGGCATAGGTTGGGGGCGGATCCTTTTCTCTCGGATCCACCCACCGATCGACGGTGTGCATTACTCTCATCTTAGCCGTTGCTTGGCGAGCTATCTGACGGCCCACATGGCCCCCCGGCCTATTAAGGCCCCCTTCATTGAATAAGGAATTGGATTTCTATAATTCGACCTTGCACTTACAGCTCAACAATCATTGTGTATGTGCGCCCGCACGTGTGATGATTATTATGGCCCCTTTGTATAAGAAGTTCAATTCCTTTTTATGACCTTGCACTCAGAGTCCAAATCTTACAAGTCCATATGGGTCCCAAACGTTTTTTTACATTAATTAGCTTGCCTTAGTGAGGAACCCTAGCGAACTTATACATTACTTTGGTTAACTTTTTCGATTTAGGAGGATGGTGGCACACTGACGTGTGGCAAGGCTCGAGACTTTTGCCACTCAAACTTTCTGACACAGAGGTGATTATAAAAAGGGGAGCCAAGTTTGCCATGCCTTGAGAGAGAGAGAGAGAGAGACGTGTGATACGCAAATGAGAGAGAGCCTCTTTGATATGCAAGAGTGAGGAAGAGAGAGAGAGAGATGTGTGAGGTAGAAACACATTAATTTTAAAAAAAACATGATGCTTGCTAACAAAGAAGGACACGATGGTTGATTGAACATCCTAAGGTAGAAACCTTAGGGTAATGCACTTTAATGGAAAAACTGCACATTAATTAATTAATGGGTGTGTCTAGCCTAAATATGTTCATTGTGTATAGTGTTAAAAAAATATCTTTTTGGACCAATAATATATTTATATTATAAAAAGAGATAAACTTTACATTGCATCCTTTTAACCCCACCACAATCAGCCATCATTAGCAGATTTAACACCCTCTATTAAGCAAGCTACACACTAAATCCCATCTATCATCCTCAGAGACAAAAGATGATTCATCCCAAGAAAACTGGTACCCAAGCAAAATGCAAGCTTCAACCAAAGCTTCAATAGAAAATCTACACATGAACCGGTTTTAAAACTAAAATTTCCAAAATCTCAATCGTTAATTTCAAGGCCAACCAGATTTTCAATCGGTTTTTTCAATCTTAGCCACTAAAAATACACTCACAGTTTTTCTCAATCCTAGCCGTTAAAAATACGCTCATGGTTTTTTTATAGCATTGATTGTGTGTGTGTGTGTGTGTGTGCGTGCACGTGTGTGAGTGAGAGAGAAAAAGAGAGAAGAATAGGAGAGGATGCTATTTTTAAGAAGGATGAATAGTAGAGCTAGTTTTCAAAGCGGGCTATAGTTCTTTCACTTATGTCATATGTCACCTCTAAGGGCTGCCACCATTGCCCAAGCTCATTCTCTGTTAAAAATAATAGGCCAAGCAATCATTACTTACAATCTCATTGACTCACCACATTATAGGGACATGCTCTCTGAATTTTTAGAACCTTTCTAATCTCTGAATTTTTAGAACCTTTCTAATCAATCAAGTAAGAATCAAGTCGAGAGCGACCATGTCATATATCAACACATGACCCAAAAAGAGAGGCAAAACATTCTCCAATAGAAATATTGAGTTTTAAAGTGGCCATTATATTTTCAAAAATCACACAAATAAAATAGCATATAATGAATGCTACATCAATCACTCGTAATGTTTATTGATATTGGTTGATACAACCTAAGTGACTCTTTTATATAAATGAGACAATAAATGCAAAGTGTCAATAAACCCCCCTTGTTATTTTTTTGTTAGAAAAAAAACAACATTTGATTAGCCTAATGTTGCCAATGTCGAAGGTCCTTATTAAATCCAATCAACACCAAGTCAACAAAGCCAACCTTGGGTGACAATGGATTAAGAGTACCATGGAGCATGATTTTTTTGGAAGAATTCTTATACCACCTTTCATAGAAAGAAAGATGGATTACATTTTGAAAATCAATTTCGCATGGCTTCCTTCAATTGTGTACACATCACTAGAACATAGCAAACCCGTAGACTATGCCCAAGAATGTGCCTGGGCCACCATTTTTAGCTTTAGAAGCTAGGATAATGAGTTAAAGGATAAATTAAGTTATAAGTGGGTACATGTTGTGGTGGCAACAGCTGTAACTTAATTAAGTTATAAGTGGGTATATGTTGTGGTGGCAACAGCTGTAACTTAACTAAGTTATAAGTGAGTTAAAGGATACTAAGTTATAAGTGAAACATAGGCTGTAAACAAATGTGCAGCGCCTATAGCTTAACTTATGTGCATGTATATAAGTCAAGTGTGCAACGGCTATAGCTTATTTTGTGTGCATGTATATAAGTCAAATACTCAATAGTTAACGCTATTTTTGACTTTGGGAGCTCTTAAACTCTACTTTCTCTCCTGTTGGTGTCTCTTGTTTTCATTCATGTGTCGTGCTTTCTTGGACTCACTTGTTTCATGGTCCTTGTGAACATCTAGGTTAACATTTGTTGGTTTTGCGTAAGTGTCCATTGGTACAAAAATATCCCAATGTATTTTACCTTGTGTATCTTGGAATAGGAATAGGCACAAGGACGCATAGTCCTTAAGGGAAAAGGAGATAGGAAAGTAAAGTAGATTTGTGGTGCTCTCCTCAAGCTAAGGTGAACAACAATCTTTTTCACTTCACTCGCACTCTAGGCTCCCAATCACCTTGCACTCATACTATGCAAAATCATATATTCTCTCTAATTCTCAAGAAACATAAATGGAGATTGGGGAACCAATAAAGGTGAGTTTATTTTATAGAAGCACATGGATACTTTACAAGTTTTTGGCACACAAAGGGGGCTCTCAGTCAACCTTCAAGAAACTAAGGTTGGGCTCGTGAGACCACTAGCACTTGCACTCATATTCATGCTCTAGTTCATACCTTTCACTTTTTTATATCATTTGAGTTTACAAGTAGATAAGAGTAAGTCTATTCGAATCTTGGATTCAACTTCGAGCAAGGAGCATGTAATAAAGTGCCAAAGCTAGAGCATTATCACTTGGCCAAAGGGGATAGTGCAAGGAGCATGTAATAAAGTGCCAAAGCTAGAGCATTATCACTTGGCCAAAGGGGATAGTGGTGGGCAAGATTGTGTAAAGGGGCCAAGGGCCAAAAGGGGACCATGGGCATGGCCAAATGTGGGGGCCAAGGAGTAAGTGTGTGTCAACATGGGCAAAAGTAAGACAATTATAAGCCCAAGTTGTATTATCTTTTAACCACTTTACTAATTCAAGCCTAAGCCCTGCTCAAGAAAGCTTTAATGGAGTTCTTCCTTCCATGTCCTTAGACTCCATGTAAACGATGTCTAATGTGCCTAGACTCCACATTAACGAGTCCCTTCTCCCCCCCTTTCTTTCATTGGTATCAGAGCTCATTTCTTTGATCCATTTTCTTGAATTTCCTTGAATTTTCTTGAGTTTTCTTGATTTTCTTGATGTTCTTGATTTTCTTGAATTCTCTTCAAACCTTCTTAGAAATCTTGAGTCTAACAAGGAATTTCTTCAAGCTTGGAGGCTATGGCCAAAATGGTGATCAATTCTTACATATTTGGAAGCATGTGATCAAAAATTAGACTAAACTTGAGGCACTGGATCAAATTTTGTGGGAGGCGGAAAAGTTTTATACAAGTTGAGTGTGATGTGGACAACTTTTGTGTACTATGGACCTGCTCTTCATCTTCCCCTTCTTCCTATGGACCTGCTCTTCATCTTCCCCTTCTTCCTTTTCACATTTTTTGAAATTAGGGTGGATTTGGAGCAACATTCATCACCATTGAGCCTTGGAATGGCTTTTGGGAGTTCAATAGCAAAGCTTTGAGGTTTCAATGGTGCAAATCGGCGGCCGCACACTCCTACAGCCTCACAGCGCAAGTGTGAATTTGTCGGCTATGTATGAGGTGATTTTATGGCTTGTAGTCTTCAAAGTTTATGTCACAATTAAATTTCTTCATGTTGAGAGCTTGTATGAGCTACAAAATGTGTGAATGGCTTAGTTGTGGCTACAACAAGTCTAAAAACGGGCTACGCATTTTTCTTGAAGGATTGGGGTTCAAGATTCACAATTATGGCTATAATCATGCTTGGCAAAGACATTCCAATGTGTAAGCTTTACATTCTTCACTTCAATGCCTCAATTTCTCATGATTCTTGATATTAGGGTTCCCATGAAAAAAAATTCAGGGTTTCTTCCATAAATTTTGGAAAATTTCTTCAATAATTTCCTTCATCATGCTTAGTTACACGCATACATGTGATCAATTGTTGATTGTGCATGGGATTTCATGGAAATTTTCAATTCCTTGCATACATCCAAGTTTTGCTCATTGAGGCCAAATTGCTCTTCACCTTGAGGGTTTCTTTATGCATTGTGCATTGAGCTATTTCCCTGAAGCAATGGGATTGAAGACAACCCATGAGGATTGTTGCACTACCATATAGCCTCATCAATGACATTAAACCCTTGTATTGGATGGATATGGCATGCAATTAAACCCTTGTATTGGATGGATATGGCATGCAATTATAAATGCCCTTTGTAAGTGATCTCAACCATTTATTTGAGATCCAATCACTCTCCACATCACATTGTACTACAATTCTCATTTCTAGCCACTAGTGATGTATGAGGGTACCCCGGTATGTGGAGGAGAGACCAGGGAGAGCATGGCTTGAACTCACCATGCCATGATTGCTCTGGGAAAGTGGTATAGTGAGGGATTAGGTCTTCGTGGGTGGTGAAGAAATGGCCCAAACTTGTGCCCTCGAAAAAGGGATGGAAGAGCTTGGCTAGGAGATTAGCAAGCTTCAACGCGTGTCATTGACATTGTCATATTCTCCATTGGTGGATTAATGTGGATAATGTGCTGGTCACTAACACTAATGAGGATGCAAGTGGGCATGCTACTACGAGTGTGCAAGTGGCTCCGGAAAAACAATGAAATGTCTGTCATCAAGTGGTGTTGCTAAAGGAAAGTGTGGGGCATCCGATCTTGCACTTTGGGCTATAAGTGACCTCCAATTGCAATTGCTATTTTTGGGAAGAAATGGATATGCCTTTATTAGCCGCCGTAACCGAGCTTGTGTGAGTAAGGTTGCCTTGATCAACATTCCTCTTTCCGGCAAAGATTTGAGGAGACACAAGGTCGGTAGTGTTAAAAGTGAGATGGTCAACATTCTTGAGCAACCCGGTGTGTAAAAGTGTGAAAATAATGACGAATCATACCCTTTGTGGGGGGGAAGAAATTCAAGAGGGACAAGGGTATGCACTCATCAAAGGAAGAGATTCATGCACACATTGGTGAGAGGTACACTAATGCCAATGAGATTGAGTGGGAGGATGATTATGATGGAGAGTTTGATGGATAAACATCATGTCTTTTTCTCACTACATCAAGCTTCAAGGTTAAATCTAAACCCAAGGTTTCTTCTAGGCTTCGACATCAAAGTTCTTCACCTAGAGGTCGCCATTCTTTCAGTGTGAAGGATCTCATGGATTATGACTATTGGGATGATAGTTATGATGATTATGGTGACTATGATGATGAAGCTGAGGATGCAAAAGAGCCAAAGGTGTGGACTCTTAGGGAATTTATGTTGCATAGATTTGGTTCTTGTGAAGAAAGAATGGAATGTTGCACTCTTACATCATGTGAAGATTATGCGAGTAGGTGTGACAATCTTGTGGGTGATGCATATGCTTTTCATAATAAGTTAGAGGCAACGGTTGACACATTTGCCAATGGTGATAGTATGGGGAGCTATGTTCAAAAGGGTACACTTGTTAAGGATGCAATTAACTTTGATGATTACTTATGTGGTGAAATATGTAAGGTGACATTGGTTGTGCACTCGACATGCATTGTGGAGGTACCTTGAATGTATTCATGGGGTGTGGATAGAGGGATTACTTGCCAAAGGGACCTATGTGTTGAAATTTCAGCAAGGCCTTCTCCACCAAGACCTGAGGCTACTCAATTCATGTTTGATTAAGAACTAAAATCTAAAGTGGATAATGCATTGAATCATGAAGACATGACACCGAGAGAAGGGTTGGCATATGTTTATTTCAATTCTTCTGAAAATAAACAAGGCAAGCAAATGGCTAGTGATGAATTGGATGGACTTCACAAGGCTCTATCGTCTTTTCATGACATGGATTTGTTTGCCTTGATGCATTCTTTGTTGGATTTACGTGTTCTTTGTTGGATTTATGCATTCTTTGTTGGATTTACACATTGGATTGTCACAAGAATCTTGCAAGTCATCCATGGATATGCTTACACCTATGGGTATGCCTTATGGATGTCCTAGTGGAGATAATGAAGGAAGTTCATCTTCTTCACCCATTCACACTTTTGGGGATGGGGCTCATGATGATGTGGGGACATTCCATAGTTTAGGACAACATGCATGTGATGATCTTGTGGTGGGAGATAGTACCTATGCATATGTGGATCAGCATGATGTTGTTCATGATGAAGAAGGGCAATATGTGGATCACTTTGTGGAAGAGGTTTATGCAGATGCTCATTATACCATGGATATGGTTGAAAATATAGGCCAAGGTGGCAAGGGTGGGATTGAGAATTGGTATTTTGATGCAAGAGACACAATGGAAAATGAAGTGGGCATGGATCAAAGTGGAATTGTGTTGGATCTAGGTGGTCAATTCAAGACTACATTTGAGGATCTACCTGGATTTGTGTTTGATCTGGGTGGTCATTTGGGATCTACACTTGACCTAGACACTCGTGGATTTGTGTGGTCATTTGGATTCTACACTTGATCTAGACACACTTGGATATACACTTAATTCGGGTGTTCATCTTGGGTTTGCATTTGATCCAGGCATAGAAGACATTGGTCTTGATTGGAGTGATGCATGGTTTCTTGGAATTCCGCTTGATCCGGGAGGTTACATCCATTGAGGATACCTATACCATGGAATTTTGTTGCAATGTGGATGCATTATGCATGTGACATGTTTAAGGGCTACCGTTTTCATTTCGATTGTACATTCATGTGTGGTGGAGCCTTTTAGATAGAATTGTTGGACACTCATGCTTTGGACAATTCAAGAGAGTCATGTGAAGGTATCAAGCATACTTGGTGGGCAATTTTGAAGACCTTTGATGTCACGGTTTGTCCGTCCATCCTTCTGTGGTTAATTGGGGATGCCTAATTACCACTATGTTCAAAGCATGGCATTTGGGTGATTCCAAATATTCCATGTGTAGGACATATGAAATTAGGGAAAGCTAGAACTAAGTGTTAGATTTACTACTTATGTGTTGTCGTGGACTTATAGCATGTGTTGTTAACTTGTAGTGTGTTTGAATGGATAACCTTGTAGGTAGGTGAGATTGACGGGCCTTGTGCTCATAATTCAGATTGGTTGGGACATGATGGCGGCGATATGGTACGAGTTATTACCGGGATGGTTCTCATTTTGATATTTTTGTCATAGCGTCTACTACGAGATTTTGTATTTGGCCGCTCCATTTTGAATTGGCCCTTGGGGTTCTTTTTATAATTATCCTTTAGTATTTAGATAGGAACACTTTACCTAAGCTTGTGTTGAAAGCAACCCCCATTTTTGTAAAGGGTAAGCCCATGCATAAGCGTGCATCTATTTTTGGCTTATGGGCTATTTTTTATTAATAAAGCATAAATACTCAAGAAGTGGAAGGAAGCCAACACTTCTTGAGGGGGGATAGATTGCACCCAATGATTCTCTCTTGTGTTTTTATGCTATGTTATGCTTTTGTGATTATTTATTAATTTTTCGGTTATGGTAATTTGATTGAAGTGATGAACTAGTTGGTATTTGGTTGGACGGTGTGTCTCCCCATGATCCTAGTGGTTTCAGTGGTATCAGAGCAAAGGGGGGAGAGAAGGTGAAAAATATTGAGAAAAATTAAAGGGAAGAAGGCTTGCAAAAGAAAGAGAGAAGGTACGTGCAACTTTCTGGTTTCTGTGAAAGAAGAAAAATTCAGAAAATCTCAAGGGAATTGAAGGCTTGGTTGAGTTCTCTTTTTTTCAAGTTTCATCAAGTAAATATCCAAGGGATAAAAGCTTTAAATGAGTTATAATACAAAGCTTCAGCAAGCTTAACTAAAGCTTAATCTTAGCGTTAAGCTCTCTACTACATGTGCTGCAAATTCCCGCCCATCAGGACAGCACGGCGCCATTTGGGAAAATTGGCTCACAATTTTGCAACGGGATCCGCGTCAGATGCATTCAGCATGTTCTCTTACATAATTCATGTACCCTGTTTGTTGAGAGGTTATGTGGAAGATACAAGGATTTGAATTTGCAACAACGGTGGAGGAAGCTCTGCAAAAATCAAGGGTGGAGAAAAATTACATATTTGCTTTACTAAAAAAGGTCTAAAAAGATAAGAGGAGATTCATACGCAAAGCTTCTTCAAGCCAAAACTTCATCAAAATAGCTCGAATTCGTCCGAATTTGGCCCATAGGAAATATTTTTAGTTTCTTATTCTGGTTTGGCTTAGAAAATTAGACCAATTCAAAGTTGCGGGATTTTTAAATTTGGTTATTTTACGCCTTCCCGAAGCTTAAATTCACTCTTGATTCTCAATATTTTTTCTACCGTACGACCTTCCGATGCTTCGAGACTACTTCAAGCACTTTGGTGATTGCGTTAAATGGCCACACTGCTCTTCTAATCACCACGGGATTCAAGATCTTCAAGATCATTACCCCACGAGCGAAAAATCATATAAGTATTTCTAACTTTTTCCTATCTTTGGCTGATCTACTTGCACTCCCGTCTATTCAAGAGCAACTCATAGCTTTACAAGCATAAGTGGTCAATGAACACACTCATAGACTTGCATTAGAAGACCAATTGAAATCACGTAAGAGGCATAAGCATGACACTAAGGTGATAGTGATGAAGATTCTATTCTTCGAACCGTGGAAGCAACTTTAGATGCTCAAACGGCTCGAAAAGAATCTTGCATTAGTCTCATAAGGCTTTTTCTTTTCAGAATTTTGATGGAAAGAAGGACGCATGCACTCTTTTGGCTTGGCTTAGCCAATTCGATGACTAATTTTTGGGAGAGAAATTTTTCGAGAAAGACAAGGTCAAATGTGCTACGAATCACTTGATTCAGAATGCTGCTTTATGGTGGAATGCTACCAAGAATACGCGGCATAAACCTCGTACTTGGGAGGATTTTTAGCATGAAATTAAGAGACATTTGCTGCCTCCTTAGTACAAGGCTAAAGCCTGACAGCATTGGGACACTCTTAGATAATTGAAAGGGGAGGATGTCCAAACCTATATTGAAAAACATTGGAATGCTCTCATTCAAATGTAATCTATAGAAAAAGTGCATGAAAAGCATATTAAACGGAAGATCATCTCAGGATTGGATGCAAAGATTAGAGCGGAGGTTAATATGTTTCGTCCTCACACTCTTTCCTCTGTTAAATCTCTTGCTCTAAATTGTGAAAAGAAAAATGGTGTGCCCAGGGTCCACCAACAGGAAAATTGTACTTCTAAATTCTCCAATGATTCGGCATCTTCTAGTGGTTTTGACACGCGTTCTTCATTCAAGCGACCTTTTAACAAGGGTCAAGATAGAAGAAGCTAGCAATTCAACAATAATAATAAAGCAAAGATCAGCAACAATAGCAATGGAGCGAGTGGAGAACCAAAGAAGATAGATGTTCTAGATTCATTGACTCGAGATGAAAAAAGCAAGCAATGTTCGATGTTACACTTGCTGTCAGAGAGGACACTATGCTAATAAGTGCCCAAATGACAACAACAACAACAACAAGAAGAAGCTAATGGCATGGCTTAACATGGTGGATGGAGAGATGAAGACACTGGCAATGGAGACGATGATGATGTTTACGACGACGACATGAGACAAAGTCTAATGATAATGAGTTCAATGGTAAATCTGATCAAGAAGGTACTTCTAACCTTGATCCTCATTTTTTTCACCACATACTTTAACTAAAATGAAGGAAAAAATTCAAGATGAGAAAATCACAATCTTGCATGATGATGGTAGTACACACAATTTTATTTCTGAACGTCTTGCACATGCTCTTCATCTTGACATGATTCTTTCTCGTTTTAAAGTAAAGGCTACTTTTCAAAACCAAAAGTATAATTACACTAAGAAAATAAAGAATCTTGCTTTTTCTATTGCACAATTTTCAGATCAATGTACTGTCTTAGTAGCACCTTTGCATGGTATTGACATGATTTTGGGAATGCCTTTTCAACATGAGTACACACCACAAATTGATTATGCAAAGCACACAATGTCTTTTATACATCATGGTAAAAATATTTGTTTGCAAGGAAATTTTTAGGGTAAGGATCAACCACTTTTGAGCCATAATCGGGCAAAAAGGGCTTTGAGGAAGAGGGAGAAAACTTTTTTAATTTTGGTTAACCAGCTTAGTGCTCAAGAACCACCTCCTAGGGATACATCCCATGATTCTTTCATTTCTAAATTCTCTGATTGTTTTCTCAATGAGTTACCTCTCCTGGACTCGCTAGATCACGTCCTGAAGATCATCACATGGACGTTATTCCTGGTAGTGCACCACCTTGTAGAGCACCTTATAGAGTCAACCCTCATGAGAAAAGAGAAATTCAAACTCAAATCAAGGAATTACTTTCTCGGGAACTTATTAGACCAAGTAGTTCACCATATGGAGCGCTAGTTCTTCTTGTAAAAAAAAATGGTACTTATCGTATGTGTGTAGACTACATGGCTCTCAACAAGAACACTATCAAGAATAGATCTCCAATTTCTAGAGTTGATGATCTACTTGATAAATTAAGGGGAGCCAGTGTCTTTAGCAAAATTGACCTAAAGTCTGGATATCATCAAGTAAGAATGGCCAAGCAAGATATCTATAAAATTGCTTTTAGAACTCAGACTGAAAACTTTGAGTTTTTAGTGATGCCATTCGGTCTTACTAATGCTCCTGCGACTTTTAGTCGTATGATGAATAGTATCTTTCTTAAACATCAAAACTTTGTCGTTGTCTTTTTCGATGATATCTTAGTTTTTAGTAAATCTGAAGAAGAGCACGAAAAACACTTGGAAATTGTATTTAATTTGCTCAAGGAAAATAAACTTTACATTAATCCCGAAAAGAGTAGTTTCTTCCAGAGTGAGATTAAGTATTTGGGACATATAGTTTCTGCTAAAGGCATACATGTTGATCCCAAGAAAATAAAAACTATTGCGACATGGCCATGTCCCAAGAACCTTCATGAATTACAATCTTTTCTAGGGTTATGTAGCTATTATCACAAATTTGTCCGTAATTTTGCATCGCACTATCTCACTGAACTTCTCAAGAAAACCAAACCTTATGAATGGATCGAACTTCAAGAGAAATCTTTTCTTGCATTAAAATACGCACTTACTATTAACCTATGACGGACAATGAGACGTACTATGTTTTACGTCATGTAATTAGTTTAACTATTCTGAGTCATGGGCCGAGCTTGTCTGCACCATATGTTAAGGATGAAGGGATTGGGTGATCGCCGATGAGAGGCGCACCTTGAATATCAGTAGGATAAGGGTTAGGATCGGCCGGCCATGTATGGGCGCCTAAGTGTGAACGGCCAAGTCACTTATAAGAGTCAAATGTAACCCTAAAATCCTCATTCTCATGTGTTGTGAATACAAGAGTGCTCTTGCCTTATCTCCTTGGTTTCCTTCTCCTGCGTGTGAGAGAGAGAGAGAGAGAGAGAGAGAGAGAGAGTGAGAGTGAGAGAGCGATCGAGCACTGTGTAGCGACACGGCAGCGGAGAGGCGGTAGAGCGACGACAATGGCTCCTTCTTCACTGCGACGCGGGAATCCTTCAAGGCGGCGGTTGAGCGGTGAGTGACACACCCTTTGCATTTTGTTTGAGCTTCCTTCCCTGGTGTGCCGAACACCGTATGCAATCTGTTTCTGCAATTTGTCTTCTGCATTTCTGTTGCTTTTGTTATTTTTTCGCTCCGCGTGTGGGCGTGCGTTCTGTTATCTGGTTTTCTGCATGTGAGAGGGGGTTTCTGAATCCCCAGACCTGTGCTGTGTGCGAACTGCGCCGCGGCCAAGGCTGAACCCTAGAAAGAAACCCTAGAAAACTTTTTTTTAAAAAAAGAAGAAAAAAAAGAAAAAATTAATTTTTTAAAAAAATAAAAAATAAAAAAATTATAAAGAACAGAAAAAACCAAACGTGTGGAGAGGAAAGATTTTTTAATTGGAGAAAAAAATTTTGAAAAGAAAAACCCTGACCTCGGTCTCGGTCTTTTGATATATATATAGGAGAGTGAGCCTCCATAGCTTTCTTTCAAGTGAGAGCTTATGGGAAGTTGTGCCCTATATGTAGCCCACTCCCTAAGGAGTAAAGTGAGCATGTGGGATAAAGCCCTCACCCTTTCCTCCACAAGCAAATAGGCTTTTGCCCCTTCCCCCATAGGGAAATGAACTGTTTTGAGGACCACAGGAGCTCTGGATAGGCGAACACGGTGCTGTAAAGCACGCTAGGACCCTTTAAACGATACGCTCGTTTCGAGCTATCACATGCCCTAGTCCAAGTTCGACCGTAAGTAAGGGGGTCAAAAGCGAGTTAAAAATAATCTAAAAACAAGTAAAAATGGGGTGCGAAACACCTAAGAAACCACTTGTGTGAGTTTCAAAAGGGTAGTTACCAACGCACGTAGGGTACCCACATCACATGCATCTACGCTCTGTTCGGGTGCTGGAGTCTGAGCCACTAGAAAGTGTTTCAGTCTACGCAGGCTCACACCATCCCTCCATGTTAGCATCTTGGCCTTCGGCTGGAACCCAAGGGAGTGGAACCCAAGATCCACGAATAGTGGATAGTGACTCGTCCTCTGACTCAGAAGCCATGGAAGGGCATCCTACCAAGAATCCTGAGGAGACAAGCCAAAACATGCTAGTTTGGGCCCCACAACCCGGATCTAGCATGTTTAGTCGTCTAATAGAGACCTTTAGTAGAGCTACACGCTCTGAACATACGACAAGCGAAGTAAATGAAGAAGGAGGGGTAGTGGATTCACCATTCACATCTTATGTAGACCCTACCCTCCCAAAGAGTGTCCATGTGGATATTCTATCCACTTCGTTTAATGAGGGCCCTACTGAGCTACCACCTTTCGACGCGCCTCCTAAAGTAGAGGTCCCTAGAAGCCAATCCATAATAAGTGACATTGCGTCCACTTCAAGAGAACCGTTTGGCACACCAAGTCTGGATGGGATATTTCTCAATGAAAATTGGAAATATGATCTACACACAGAGACTCTAACTGACCTATACACGGGTTACACATACCATGTAGGTTGGTTAGAAGTCCTACGATCTACATCTAGCGCCACTAATCTAGAGGAGCAACCTCAAATGATATGTGAGGTTATTCATAGAATTATCCAAATTGAGAGGCAAAATAGGGGAGTGAACTTAGTTTCCACTGGCCCTATGAGATTTTTGGATACCGGCAAGGCCAAACAACCAACCCTATCACAATTGGTCGGTGAGTCCCATAGACCCTTCGTATGTTGTTTCGCCTGGAGTCTCAATGCAGGTTGAGCCCACGAGTAGTAACTTTAGCTTTCCAACATTGGCTCAACTTTCGATTAGGGAATCCACAATGCCTACCCCAATGATGAGCATGACAGAAAGTGCACCTGTTACCGCTGTAGTTAGTACGACACCGCTACCTAGTGGATCAGTACCTACAACAGTGCGTGCCAGTGTGCCTATCGACCATATGTACCTATCGCTACTCATGCTCATGTAGCTCCTACGCCTCTTAGTATGCCAATAGCATATGCTCCACGACTGCCTTATCACAACCCTTATCCAAGAGGAGCTAGGCCTAGCCACATATCATATCCTATGTCATTTGCCAACATACTTAGACCAACGC
Organism: Cibotium barometz; assembly: GCF_041138505.1. Classification (NCBI taxonomy): domain Eukaryota; kingdom Viridiplantae; phylum Streptophyta; class Polypodiopsida; order Cyatheales; family Cibotiaceae; genus Cibotium; species Cibotium barometz. Next base: position 27,007,688 of record NC_141084.1, read on the forward strand.
CAACTCCTATCAGCCAGGCTATCCTAGAAGTGCCTCCACCAGCTATGCCTGCTCACCTAGGTGATCTCGCAGCGTTTGCTCAGACGATCGGACGATCTATTGCGGAAAACATGCGGGGCATGCCTAAGAGAGAACCTAGAAGCAAGGCTGTACAAGTGGCCAAGCTCACTCAAAACTTCAGTGGTAAAACGAAGATGTCAGGAAGCACATTGAAATCTTCGAACATGTGTGTGATTCTTTGGAAGAGCACAATGAGCTGCATAAGTGTAAAGCCTTAGGCTTAACCTTGAGTGGGAAGGTCAGAGATTGGTATCGAACCTTAAGGGTTGAAGAGCGCACTCACTACCCCACTCTCAAGAGATTGTTCTTGAAAGAATACATACGTGAGGGTGTGCTTTGGGGAGTAGCATCAGAGAGAACCTAGAAGCAAGGCTGTACAAGTGGCCAAGCTCACTCAAAACTTCAGTGGTAAAACGAAGATGTCAGGAAGCACATTGAAGTCTTCGAACATGTGTGTGATTCTTTGGAAGAGCACAATGAGCTGCATAAGTGTAAAGCCTTAGGCTTAACCTTGAGTGGGAAGGCCGGAGATTGGTATCGAACCTTAAGGGTTGAAGAGCGCACTCACTACCCCACTCTCAAGAGATTGTTCTTGAAAGAATACATACGTGAGGGTGTGCTTTGGGGAGTAGCATCTCAACTCCAAAAAGCTCCGCGAAGGGGAGTCAGTGAGAGACTTTATAAGTCGATTGAAGCATCTAAATTCTCGCTGCACTCCCGATGAACGCTTCAATAATAACCAACTGCTCGATAGATTCATCCGAGGATTGCGCCACGAGGACATTTATAATGGCCTAGTCATTAGAGGTCTTACAACGTGGGAAGCAGTCACTGCCAATGCAATCCAGTTAGAAGACAACTTGATGATTGCAGGTAAAAAGGTGTCTTCGGAGACAAAATCTATTAGTTCGCAAGTATCTGGGCACGAGCCAATGACGGTGAAACCTATTGCCAAGGAGCCCAAGATATCTAAAATGTCTGTGTGACTGACCTTACTAGGGCTCTCCAAGAATACTTTAGGGGTAATCGAGCTCCTCAAAATAGCCATATGTACCCAAGGAGAGAGCAACAATGGTGTTCGGTGTGCTTAGGACCACATAGCACGAGTGAATGTCCCACATTCAGAGTCAAATTCAATGGGAATTGCAATGCATGTGGTAAGTATGGCCATCAATCTAAGGATTGCCTAGTACTTAAGCGAATGTTGCAAATCAGGCACCCCTAGCCTGGTCAAACACACCTCAAGTACCCGCGCTAATGCCTGCACAACCTGTCAAGCAACCGTCACAGCACATAGTTCCAAGGAACCCGAATGTAGTCCAGTCTGTGCCGTTACCACTGCCAGTGCTAGGACCACAACCTCCACATCCAAGGATTACCCCTGTAAACCAGATGGGTTGTGAGTCACATAGTGCGTGTGGGGATTATGAAGAGGAGATAGACCCCACTGCTCCATACGGGATTGATACGTTTGAAATGACTTCCCAGTACTACATGGAGGATCATTTCGGGCAAGTCAAGCCTGTATATCAAGCGGCTGCTCTCGCCACCACAAGAGGGCAAAACCTTAATACCATGGCAAGGAGACCACCTCTTCAATGCTACGATTGTGGTGGACCGCATCGTGTAGCGGAGTGCCCTAATAGGCTACAGAAGATTGCTACTACTCATATGCAACCAAATCAAGGGAGCACATCGGGAATGCCGGTACTTACATGTAATCGTTGTGGCATAGATCATTTGATTGCTCAATGTCCACATAATCCTAATGCACCCAAGATTATGTCATTGAATTTGGTTGAGGTCACCAATGAGGCACGAGGAACCATACCTGTTGTACCCGCGAATGTAGTTACACGATCAATTCTTCAAAATCAAAATTACATTCTTGAAGAGAGGGATACTGCATCAATCGCTCAGGCAAAGAAAAGAAAACACGGCGGAAGAGATCGCTTAATGCCACGAGCTCCAAGCCTAGTTCAAAGACTAACATAGGGACAGGAGACGACCCCGTGTATATGAATGATCCTGAAGATGATTCTGATTCAATAGAAACCATGGGGACCAAAGCCACTACCTTAAGGGAGGAACCCACTCGGGAGCTCAATGAAGGAGAATCAAGCGAGTACATAAATAAGGGGAAACAGAAGGAAACTTCCTCGGCCCCACAACCAAGTCAGTTAATGCCCTCTCGACCACCCAAACTGACCCCAAGACAAGCCACATGGGCCAAAAACCCTCAAGAAAAAGATTGGAACTTACCCAAACCCAGTTGAGGAGATTGAACAAGTGCAACACTTAAGGGGTTTGGTGGAAGAAACACAAAGAGAACTGGAGCCAAACCCGAGAAAAATCAAAATTCCAGACACCGTGTTTCCTACGCAAGTTCAGCCTCAGAGGAGCCATAAACCGTTAGCTATACCGAGTATCATTCGAGAAGAAAGTGAGGATAAGACATCCGGAAGTGGGCAAACACCCTTCTTGCTGGAAAGAATGTTTAGTGAGGGAATGCCTGACCCCATCGAAGAGGAAGTGATTCCATCTTCACCAATCCCTAGTCAAGGGGCAATGTCTCGAAAAGTACCGTTGAATGTGTCTAAGCTAATGGATTTCATGTCCTCTGAAATCAGAACCATGATCATATCCAAATTATACGGAGATCCTGAGCTATTCTTAGCTCTTCGGGCATTTTTCAATGGAGAACTAAAGGCGGGGCTACCACAATTTGCAAATATGGATAGACCTGACACGCTTCAAGATGAAGGGGAGCATTGGGATCTACAACCCAACTTAGATGAAGATTCGGTCGTTGAAATACCTGTGAACAAGTTGGGACAGTACTTTGAAGGTGACGAATCTAATGCCACCCTCCCCATTACTAACAAGGGATTAACTCTAAAGGGAATCCTTGATGGTGGTACTGGAGTGAGCATTGTGACTAAAAACTGTTGGGAATCTATGGGGAGACCTCACCTTGAAGTCACAAACATAGTGGTTAAGATGGCAAATGGAACTATTGCTAAACCTATTGGAATGTTAAGGGACCTTAAGATCAAGGTTCTGGGATACAAGGTAAAACATACCTTCATTATAATGGATTTCTCCAAGCATCCTATGCCATATCAAATGATCTTAGGACGTCCTTTCATCAGGGAAGCACAAATGGTGCATGACTGGTCGAAAAACCATGTCTATCTACAATTCCAGGACTCTGTCATTCGAGTTGATCTTGAGAATGGTCGTGCACATCCTTTAGGAAGCAAGGTTATCATTGATAATCGATCGGATACCACTATTCACTCTGCCCCATTAAGATATTGCTATACATGCAAAAAAGAGACTGATGATGGGAAAGATTCTCCTTATATGGATGTCCTACCGGGTATGACTGAGTCGGATAACGTGGATTGGGTACACCTAGCGCCAACCATAGACACATGGGGGAATAGAGGCACAAGCTGGGTAACACCTGAGGGGCAAGATATGCCACCGTTAGTGCCAATAAACATGATAGGTGTTATGCACTTGACTCCTGATGGCGAGGAAGTGGCAAACTCCCTTGACAATGACAGTAGCGAAGACTCTGACCAATGCAACTCTGAGTCATCTGAATCTCAAGAAGAAACTGACTCTGAGCCTGATGGGAGGGATGAATTAAATATTCACCCAAATGGGGAAGCAATGTGTCCAAGGCCTAGGACGGTGACCTCCTGCAGTTCATCCGAAGGTGAGGGGGACACAAGTGAAGATCGACCAAGTGAGTTCGAATCTGATAGAAACAAAAATCAAAAACTTGGTAAGAGGAAAATGAGACATAAGCGCCAGCGCTATCGAGCTAATGTACGAACTGCAATAAACAAGGAAAGATCCACTGCAGAATGGCTTAGTTATGTAGGAGCCATTGACGCTCATCGAAAGATAGCGGATAATTGGGGACAATATCTCCAAAGTGTCATGTGGTGTATTCCGCAACCTCATGATGTCGCCCAATTAGAAATTGAAGAGAAGCCAAAACTAAGTCGTACTGCAGAATAAATTTCTTTATGCATGTTTCTATGCATAAAATCAAAATTGATTAGAGTAACTCTTTTGAAATAAAAATAAATTTCTTTATGCATCTTTCTATGCATAAAATAAAAATTGATGAGAATAACACTTTTGAAATAAAAATAAATTTCTTTATGCATCTTTCTATGCATAAAATCAAAATTGATGAGAGTAACTCTTTTGAAATAAAAATAAATTTCTTTATGCATCTTTCTATGCATAAAATCAAAATATGAGAGTAACTCTTTTGAAATAAAAATAAATTTCTTTATGCATCTTTCTATGCATAAAATCAAAATTGATGAGAGTAACACTTTTGAAATAAAAATAAATTTCTTTATGCATCTTTCTATGCATAAAAGCAAAATTGATGAGAGTAACTCTTTTGAAATAAAAATAAATTTCTTTATGCATCTTTCTATGCATAAAAGTAAAATTGATGAGAATAACTCTTTTGAAATAAAAATAAATTTCTTTATGCATCTTTCTATGCATAAAATCAAAATTTGATGAAAGTAATGCTTTTATAATAAGAAAAATTCTTTTATGCATCTATTTATGCATAAAAATCAATTTTGATGAAAGTAACACTTTTATAATCAAAATATTCCCAATATGCATCTTTCTATGCATAGAAATTAATTCTAATGAAAATAACACTTTTATAAAAAATAAAACTTACTTCACCAAATTTAAGAAAATTTTGCCATAACCTCCTTTGTATGGCTGACCATTTTTCAAAATTTTCACTTTAAAATTTTGCTAGAAATTATCCAGATGATTTAAATCATTCTAATCTCTAATCAATTTTCACTTTATTAAGAGTAAACAATATGAAAAGTTTAATTCCATCAATTTGATTACACATCTAGGATAAAGAAAGGCTGAATTCAATAATGAACAGAAGGAAGAAAGCCTTTCCAGCAAGGCATAACATCCATTTTCATTTTAAAGAAAGCAAAAATCAGAAAACCATAAAATAGAATAAGAAAAAGTAGAATTTCTAACTTACTAGGAGTATTGTGAGCTTTCCTTTGGCTTGATGGTTTGAGGGATCTACTCTTGTTTGCAACAAGAGTGGCCACCAATTCTTTTGAAGAGGAAATGGTCAAAAACAAATGAATTATCAATGAATTCACTATTTTTGGCTCTGGGGAGGAGTAGAGTAATAGTGCATAAAACACTATTAACCATTTACAAAGGGGGAGGCTTCATTTATAGGAAAAGGTGAGCCTCTAACCAAGCAAACTGATTCTAGAATTTTCCAGATCAGTTTGGTCAATTTTTGACCATTTTTAGGTCAGTTTAGCTTCCTTTTTGGATCTAGTTGAAGCAAGAGAGAGGAGAGATGAAAATATCTCATTACTTGTGAGTTTAAAACTCAACCACACATGTGAAATAGGTACCTCCTTCATGAGGGAGATTCCCCACAGTGAGATGTCAAAAATGCATCATTTCTTCTAAATATCTCTTCTTTTTTAACTACTAACCTTGTCCTTAGTCAACTCTTCATCTTATGTGAGCATTTACTCATTTTTGGGGGATTTTCTTTTATTCTTTCATATATCTCCTCCCTACATTTGGATTAATCTAATTGGTCCATAGGAACCTTAATTCAAAAATTTCAAAAAGTCTGGATCCTTATAAGGTTCTTTTTACGTGATTTCAATTTATCCCAATTGCACATTGGAAATTTCTTTTTGAATATCTGTTTCAAGGAAAACCATTTTAGACACTAGGAGGATTTTTATATCTAAAAATATCTCAATTTTGAATTATCTCTCTCTAGATATTTTCTCGCTCTAGGTCAAAACAGGGTAAAACATGATCTTTCTTTTATTTCAGAGAAGGGAAATAATTATAAGATCAGAAGGGGAGGTTATTACACCTGCACACCTCAATAGCCGGAGGGAGGAATCTTACATCCTACCCCACTTAAAAAACGGGAGATGTCCTCATCTCGCAAAATTAGAGGAGAACTCTTTTCCTTAAAATCCAACTGATTCTGGGTTCCTTATAGTCTAGTGAACCCAACATAATCCTGGGATAAATATCCCTTATATAAAACTCATCTCATCAGTTAATAATTCACTCAGATCGTAACATTCAATCCTTATCACAATAACAGTCCATTAGACCGAAATTTCTATTTGAATAGTCCTTCATGGAAATTTTCATACAAATTTTTAATTTGACATCCCTTAACTCAATCCATCCACATCCCTTAACTCAATCCATCCACATCATCCACATCAATCCACTCAATCCATCCACATCAATCCACGTCATCCATACATCCATCCACATTATCCACCACACATCCATCCACATCTTTCATACATCCATCCACATCAATCCACACGTCAATCCACATCATCCATACATCCATCCACATCAATCCACATCATCCATACATTCATCCACATAAATCCACATTATCCACACATCCATCCACATCTTTCATACATCCATCCACATTAATCCACACGTCAATCCACATCATCCATACATCCATACACATCAATCAACATTCATTTCATAAGTATTCCCATTCTCATCTAATCACATCTTTTTCTATCTCATCACTTATTTCCTCATTTATCCTCATCAAATCTCATCCACTTGCATCTACCCATACATCTCATCACTTCACATACATTAACATTTATCCAGTTTACATCGCATCTTATCACATCCATTTCACATCACATCTCATTCATTCACATCCCGATTCACATGCTAACACATTTATTCACGTCCCTTATCGTTCATTCACATCCCGATTCACATGTTAACACATTCATTCACATCCTATATCATTCATTTACATCATCCTGATTCACATGACATCACATCTCATCTATTCATTCTCATCTATCTGATTCATATCACATCTATTTACCTCTCATTCTCATCACATCTATTCTCATCACATCCATCCATCCATTCATTCCCATCTATCTGATTTGCATCACATATCATCACATCTATTTACCTCTCATTCTCATCACTTCTATTCTCATCACATCCATTCTCTATTCATTCTCATCTATTTGATTCATATTACATTTGATCACATCTATTTACCTCTCATTCTCATCACATCTATTCTCATCACATCCATCCATCCATTCATTCCCATCTATCTGATTCGCATTACATCTCATCACAACTATTTACCTCTCATTCTCATCACTTCTATTCTCATCACATCTATTTACCTCTCATTCTCATCACATCCATTCTCTATTCATTCTCATCTATCTGATTCATATCACATCTTATCACATCTATTTATAGAATGTAAGAGAATTCTTATTTTCGTTATGCATCTATTTATGCATAAGAACAACTTCAGTGGAAAAAAACACTTTTATAAAAATCCGTTTATGCATCTATTTATGCATAAATTTAATTTTAAGGAGAATAACTCTTTTGAAATAAAAATAAATTTCTTTATGCATCTTTCTATGCATAAAAGCAAAATTAATGAGAGTAACTCTTTTGAAATAAAAATAAATTTCTTTATGCATCTTTCTATGCATAAAATCAAAATTGATGAGAGTAACTCTTTTGAAATAAAAATAAATTTCTTTATGCATCTTTCTATGCATAAAATCAAAATTGATGAGAGTAACTCTTTTGAAATAAAAATAAATTTCTTTATGCATCTTTCTATGCATAAAATCAAAATTGATGAGAGTAACACTTTTGAAATAATTTTTTTTTCTTTATGTAAGAAAAATTCTTTTATGCATCTATTTATGCATCAAAATCAATTTTGATGAAAGTAACCTTTTTATAATCAAAATACTCCCAATATGCATCTTTCTATACATAGAAATTAATTCTAATGAAAATAACACTTTTATAAAAAAATATTTCTAATATGCATTTTTCTATGCTGCATAGAATAAAAATAACACTTTTAGAATACACAAGCGGTGGGGATTACTCTTTTTGAATAATAAAAAGATAAAACTTACTTCACCAAATTTAAGAAAATTTTACCATAATCTCCTTTGTATGGCTAATCATTTTTCAAATTTTTCACTTTAAAATTTTGCTAGAAATTATCCAAGATGATTTAAATCATTCTAATCTAATCAATTTCCACTTTATTAAGAGTAAACAATATGAAAAGTTTAATTCCATCATTTTGATTATACATCTAGGATAAAGAAAGGCTGAATGCAATAATGAAGAGAAGGGGGAAAGCCTTTCCAGAGGCACAACATCCATTTTCATTTTAAAGAAAGCAAAAATCAGAAAACCATAAAATAGAATAAGAAAAAGTAGAATTTCTAACTTACTAGGAGTTTTGTGAACTTTCCTTTGGCTTGATGGTTTGAGGGATCTACTAGTGTTTGCAACAAGAGTGGCCACCAATTCTTTTGAAGAGGAAATGGTCAAAAACAAATGAATTATCAATGAATTCACTGTTTTTGGCTCTAGAGAGGAGTAGAGTAACAGTGCATAAAACACTATTAACCATTTAAAAAGAGGGAGGCTTCATCTATAGGAAAAAGTAAGCCTCTAACCAAGCAAACTGCTTCTAGAATTTTCTAGATCAGTTTGGTCAAATTTTGACCATTTTTAGGTCAGTTTAGCTTACTTTTTGGATCTAGTTGAAGCACGAGAGAGGAGAGATAAAAATATCTCCTTATTTATGAGTTTAAAACTCAACCACACATGTGAAATAGGCGCCTCCTTCATGAGGGGAATTCTCCACACATGTGAAATAGGCGCCTCCTTCATGAGGGGAATTCCCCACACTGAGGTGTCAAAAATGCATCATTTCTTCTAAATATCTCTTCTTTTTTAACTAATAACCTTGTCCTTAGTTAACTCTTCATCTTATGTGAGCATTTACTCATTTTTGGGGGATTTTCTTTTATTCTTCCATTTATCTCCTCCCTACATTTGGATTAATCTAATTGGTCCATAGGAACCTTAATTCAAAAATTTCAAAAAATCTGGACCCTTAGGCTAAGGTCCTTTTTACATGATTTCAATTTATCCCAATTGCACATTGGAAATTTCTTTTTGAATATCTGTTTCAGGGGAAACCATTTTAGATACTAGGAGGATTTTTTATATCTAAAAATATCTCAATTTTGAATTACCTCCCTCTAGACATTTTCTGTCTCTAGGCCAAAACAGGATCTTTCTTTTATTTCAGAGAGGGGAAATAATTATAAGATCAGAAGGGAAGGTTCTTACACCTGCACACCTCAAAAGCCCGAGGAGGAATCTTACATTGGGGAATAAGGGCATTATTGTTATGAGGTCATAGTCTAATTCTATATCATATAATATGGTATATTTAGCTGCACAATTCCACAAGAAGAAGGCATCTATTTGCAATATCTTCCTTGCACCCAAATCTAGGCAAATAAGAGATCTTGAGGTACGAGGGTCAAGGGTAGTTTAGGATCTTGCTTAAGGGTTAACCACACTCTTAATCCATTGTACTCCAACCTATTTAAAGGTAATGATCTAATGCATGAGTATAACATCTTTCTCCTATCTCATTGTGTCATTATACCATCCATTTACCTAAGCCATGTGATTAGTGTTAATCTCTTCTTTGCTTAGCTGGACTCCATTCTTTCACCTTTAGTTTAATCATATATCTTAAGCCCCCATGATGCCAACATGGTATCTGAGCCTAGATCCATGTCTACTATTCTCACTCAAACTCTAGGTTATTATCTAGGATAAAATAGGATTAGCATTAATCTATTTTATAATCTCAAAGCCATGAAACCTTCCCCAGAGCCATGGGGAGATTGAATGCCACCAACATTAGCAACTAAAGCTCATGCCACTCTCGGGGCATCTCCCTATGGCCTAGGCATAGCCCGCCCATGAGCTTAATGCTCCAAAAAATCCGTCATTGCCAACTAAGCCAAGAGGAGAAAAATGAGCAAATCGAGCAAAATCATCCTCTCCGCTATGAATTTCTCTAGTTCCTTTGTGGTCCAAGGGTTTTTGGGAGCTATAAACATTCCTATGCTATCAGAATCAAGAATGGACGATTGTGGTAGTAGTTGATTCAGCTTTGGTTGCTTCATAGAGGCCTCTTCTAGTAATGTAATGATTAAGGGATGATTATAATGCTTAATGAAGTCCTTATGGATCCTAAACTCAAGTTAACTCATTTCTATAATTGCCTCTTGAAGCTCATTTGATTTGATTTGGGGTGGAAGGCTCCCATTCTCATGCTCCAAGGGCTCTCTATTTTTTGCCTTCAAAATAGTGAGCCATTCACTAATTATGGCATTAATGATGTCTAAATGTCTATTTTTGGCTAATCACTTGAGGTCTAGTATACCTTCCTCTTGTGAATCCTTAAATGCCAAACATATTAAACCTAAAAGAAGAATTAAGAAGCAAATGACCAAAACCAAAGTAGACACTAAACCATGGTACTTTCATTATGCCAAAAGTCAAAGTTTTTCTAAATTTTTGTCTACTCACATGCTTCTAGCATCTCACAAATCTTATTGTGTTAACCACATCTCTGACAGTAGTTAATTGGGTGGTTGGCTTAGGTGGGCCCACCAATTAATTTTTTGAAGGCCGTCTAAGCGTAATAAGTGATTGGCATCATCAGATTACTCTAATTGGGTCACTTGTAATGTTTTGTCTGCCTGAGTGGGTTTTTTATCACTTCATGTAATATCTTACAAATTTTCCTCGCTCAAATGAGCACATCACGATGTAAACAAGGGATGTCCGAGCTAAGTGTAATGCTAGCATCACTTACACATGTATACTAGTAGGTGTAGATACACATAGTTCTCATTTTTACACAATGGCTGCGCAAGTTTGGGTGCCTAACCACTTATAAGTTTTGTATAAATAACAATCGAAGGAATGAGAACACACACTTCCCTTGTGCAATCTTAGAGCTCTTGTGTTCTGTTGCTCTTATCCTCTTGCTAGAGTGTGTTAGTGAGAGTTGCTTGGTAGGTTATTGGGTTGCATCACCATAGCTATAGAGCTGTGTGAGCGAGTATGTCCAAGAGAATCAACACAAACATTGTTCGGTTGACAAGCAGTGGGAGGTAAGTTTGCACTAGCTACTTCTCTAAGTGGTTGGAGAGCCTCCCTTAGGAAGCTCTAAAAAGATTTCCCTTGCATCCCCACCATGACAAGTAAGTTGTTTCATGTCTTTCTCTCATGTTGAGCCTTTCATTGGTGTGCACATAATGCCATTGCTTGATTTTTCTTGAGAGTGTGGTGAAATGAGTATAACATTGGCGCTGCTATTGTGGGGGAGGTAAGGGCTTAAATCTTAGTTGCATTCTTGCTTCTAGTGCTTTATCTTGTGTTTTCTTCCATTTTTTCCCACTTTGTGTGTATAATAAAGTGGATAAGGTAAGAGAAGGAAGGGGAAAAGGAAGAGATGAGGTTGGTTGGTTCTGTATTTGTTTTGATTTTTGTTGTGTGGGTTGTTTTTCTTGGTTAATGTACTCCAAAATCGAGACTCTAAACATTTTGTTCTATGTCTTGTCCATGCTGTGACTATAAGGGCTCAAGCCTAGAATGCTAAAATTGGGGATACGGAAGCTTCAACTTGCAAGAGAGTTAAGAGAAGAATGGCTAGAAAGAAATCCATAAGGTAAGAGAAGGAAGGGGAAAAGGAAGAGATAAGGTTGGTTGGTTTTGTATTTGTTTTGATTTTTGTTGTGTGGGTTGTTTTTCTTGGTTAATGTACTCCAAAATCGAGACACTGAACATTTTGTTCTATGTTTGACTACAAGGACTCAAGCCCAGAGTACTAAAACTGGGGATATGGAAGCTTCAACTTCCAAGAGAGCTAAGAGAAGAATGGCTAAGAAAAAGAAATCCATAACAGTTGGCAATGGAAAAGACAAAGTACAGATAATGGATGGAACAAGTTCATCATCCAATGAGTCTCTTCCTTTGATCCCCAAGGATGAGGACTTGTGGTTTGTGAAAAGATTAATGGAGAATAGCTTTGAGGCTGGCCCTCGAAAGCTTTCTAAGAAGCTTGAGCAATACTCAAATCCTGTTAAGGAAAAAGAACAAATTGATGAAGCCATTGAGATGGTTCAAAAGACTCAACAAGAGTTGGAAAGAAATTATGGACCAATCAGGGCTCCAAAACTGATTCCTTCACCTCCACTATCTGTTATTGCAGAGTCTGGAAGTGAAGTCTTGCATAAAGATGATGAGGACTATGCAATGTTGATAGTTCGAGACTTTGAGGAGTTAAACCTCTTTGAATTTCCCAATGACAACAATGCCAAAGAAATGCCATTGGGAAATACACAAGGACAAGTTGAAAACTTGATAAACCCTATTTTCAATCATCAAGATAAGCCAGAGTCTCATGATTTTGGTTGAATCTTAGAAATAGATCTCCTCCAAGATCTAGAGGTCCCTCTATCATCAATGCCACTGAATCTCTCGAAGGGTCAGTAAAAGGATCTATATACACTTCGTAATTACCTAGAGAGTGGTGAGAACTCCGAGGATGGGTGTGGAAAAGAAAGAATTCCCACTAGTAATGGTGAGATCTATGAGATTTCCAAGGCTTCCTGGATAGGTGACAAAGGCAAAATAGCCCAGGACATCTAACATGTTGCAATCCCTCTTGTCAACACGTATCAAGATAACATTGGGGGGATTTTTACAAGGCAATCCTACCTCATGGGGATTTGTACAACATTGGTTAAAGAACAAATGCCCAATTGAGTCCTTGGACATGGAGTCTGAGGGAGAATTTGATATTGATAGGTATGATAATTCTAACTCTCATGATGACCAGAATATTCCTGAGGTACCCATCAACAAACTCGGGCAGTATCAATACTACAAAGGAGATGATACTAATGCAAATATTCCTATTTGCTGCCATAAAGGAATTCAAGTCTCTACCATCCTTGATGGTGGAGCTGGTGTTAGTATCATAACTAAAGCCTGTTATGAGATGGGGTGAACCTCCTTTAGAACCTATAGGTGTATCAATCAAGATGGATGATGGCTATATTGACAAGCCTCTTGGTAAGATCAATTGCATGACTATGCATACCTATGGTATGTGCTTTTATCATACATTTGTAATCATGGATTGTCAACATCCTACCAATTACAACATAGTATTGGGAAGGCCATTTATGAGGCAATTATGAATGATACATGTGACTAGGGTACAAACCATATTTACCTCCAAAGTAATGAGAACAAATAATTAGGGTATAGTTAGTGAGTCATAAAGCCCATCCAGTGAGTCGAACTCCTTTGGAGCTGGATTCAGATACTACATCTCATACTGAAAAGTCTATAGAAAGAAGCCTATGTATGGTGTGCAAGCATAAGGCTGCAAAACTAGAAAGTAGAATCTTTTCAAAAAAGAAAAGCTCATCAATGAGGGAAAAGACATTGGTGTAAGGAAAATTGAAGCAAGAGTTTTTGAAAAGCAGAAAGAGATTGCTTCTGTTTTGGACCCCACTTACAGTGAGAACTGGATGCAATTGTTAGCTACAACAATAGACGTAGTTCTTAAAAGATGGGAAGAAAATTCATGAATGCCAATAATGAGGAGATATCTCTTTACATGATAACTTCTTTTTTGCAAGATGGTGATCCTATTGCTTTTTACCCTAATGGGACAAGTTCAAAGATGAGGAAATTTCCAAGTGTATTTGTCATAAATCCAAGAAGAAGCTTATAAAAATACAAAAAAGGCCAGTCACTATCAACCCTACACCTCATCCAGAGAGCTAGAAAATGAAAAGAATTTCCTTCAGTATGTTGGGGCCATGGTATCCTTTGATGAATTGACTAAAGCCTTAGGTGATGACATGAACCGTCATTCCATTTCATAAAATGGAGGTGGCACCTCTTCATCAGACATCTAGTTTTGAGTCTAAAGACCAAACTTCACAAATATTTTCTAGGTCTTCTAGAAAGAGAAGGAATATACTTCTCAAGGAAGCTAAAATAGAACTGAAACAAAAGGCCCAAGAAGAAGAACAATTGAAAAAGATGCTTCCAAGATTCCTGATTATTTCATGAATTGTAATTTGGATGAATGCTTTGTGCAATGTGAGGAAGCTCGACAAACAAAAGGCGAGGGCTATGAACCATCATTTAAAGGCTACCTTGAGGTTAAGAAAGTGGACATCACGGACCTTGGTGAAGATCCCAAATGAGTCTACATCGCCATGGACTTGACTGAACAAGAAGAAAAGGATCTCATTGATCTTCTCAAGGAATTCAAAGATGTTTTTTCTTGGAAATACTCAGACATGAAAGGGGTTCCTCTTGAAGTCTACAAGTATAATATTCCAATCATGGATGATGCACGACCAATGCAACAAAGATCTCATCCTATGAATCTAGATTATGCCAAATTGGTTACAGAGGAGATTGATAAATTGATCAACGCAAGTTTCATTTATGAGATAGAACAGGCTGAGTGGGTTTCTCTTATTGTGGTTGTACCTAAAAAGAATGGAAAACTCTGAGTGTGTGTTGACATAAAAAAGGCCAATGCTGTGATGGTTAAGGATCATTATCCTTTACCATTTATTGAACAAGTATTAGAACGAGTCGCAGGAAAAGCAACCTATAGCTTCTTGGATGGTTTCTTAGGATATAACCAGGTACAAATTGATCCTGTCGATCAACATAAGATAATATTTATCACCCACCAATGGGGAACTTATGCCTATAGGGTCATGCATTTTGGTTTGATCAATTCCCCAGATACATTCCAAAGCCATTTGGTTTGACCAATTCTCTAGCTACATTCCAAAGACTTATGTGTATGGCTTTTACGGACTACCTAGATAAATTTCTTAAAATCTTTATGGATGAACTTGAGGTGCACTCATCTTGAAAGGAGCATTTGAATTGTTTATGCAAAGTTTTCCTTAGGTTTAGACTTTATTGAATCTCTCTCAATCCTAAAAAGTGTCAGTTTATGGTCAAACATGGCATAATCCTTGGACATATTGTGTCCAAGAGAGTGATCTCCAACTAACCTTAGAAAGATCAAAGTAGTCCTAGAATTACCTCCTCCTACAAATGCCAAAGGAGTACAAAGGTTTATGGGTCACGTTGCCTATTACCGAATGATTTATCTTCACGTATGCTGATATAGCCCGACCATTGTACAAACTCTTGATAGTTTTTTTGTTGGACCGATGAATGCCAAGAATCCCATGAAAATTTGAAGAAGGCACTTGCGTCAGCCCCTATTCTTCAGACTCCTCATTGGAATGTGATTTTTCATGTCCACATTAATGTGATTTTTCATGTCCACATTAATGCCTCAGCCTACGCTATTGGATGTATACTTTCCCAACCTGGTGAACAAAGAATGGATTTTCCTATTAGCTTTGCAAGTAGATAATTGAATGAGGCTGAGCAAAACTATACGACTATAGAAAGGGAAGGTTTAGCTATGGTTTATGCAGTTAAGAAGTTTAGAAACTATTTTTTGGTTGGCAAAAAAATTTGTGTACTTTGTAGACCATCATGACCTTCTCTATTTGGTTAATAGACCTGGTACCACATTGGAAGGATCACTAGGTGGCTATTGATCCTTATGGAATTTGACTTCTCTCTCACTGTAAGGAAAGGATCATCACATGTGCTTCCAGATCATCTATACAGAGAGTAACCAATGGTGAACCTCCTGTAGGTGTTGATGGTGACTTGCTTGATGCATGTTTATTTCAAATAGACATAGTTTCTAAATGGAGCTTTGACATTGTGAACTTTTTAACAAATGGACTACCAATGAATGATGAACTATCTGAAGAACAAGCAAGACAATTGGTAAAGTTGGCCGCATTGCCATATTAGCTAATTGTGGGATAATTATATCGGTTAGGCAAGGAAAAAGTTCTTCGTAAATGCGTTTTCCTAGAGTTTGACTATGTAGCTGGAAGCTCATAATGGACTAGGCAGTGGACATTATTTTGCTCACAAAAACTATTGCACAAAAAGTGCTTCAATCAGGCCTATTTGGTAATGTCTCAAAATTTATCAAGAGGTGTGAATAATGCCAAAGATTTGCCATTACTCATGGCAAGGATCATATGCCCTTGACTGTAGTCTACTCTCTACAAGTCTTTTAAAAGTGGGGAATGGATTTTGTTGGACCTATCAGTCCTCCAGCAACTAAGTCAACTTAAGCAAGGTACATTATAGTGGCTACATGCTATGTTCAAAATAAAGAGAGGTCTGAGCCATTGTAAAGGTTGATTCTTGAAGTACTGCCAAGTTCTTGTATGAGAATATCATAACAAGGTATGGTTGTCCACACCACTGGAACTTGTAAGTGATAGAGAGGAACTCATTTCATCAATGAGGTGAACACCTTTCTCGTTGGCTGAGTTCATGGTTGTTCATATGAGATCTTCACCGAGCAAGCAGAAAGTACAAACAAAACTCTATTCACCATATTGACCAAAATAGTAAATGAACGTAGAAATGATTAGGAACAAAAGCTTCCTGTTGCTATTTGGGCATATAGAATGGCCTATAAGACTGCTGCTAGAATGACTCCCTTCCATTTGGTGTATGGGTTTAAAGTTGTCATGCCTATGGAATATATTGTGCCATCTTTAAGAGTGGAAATATCTGAAAAACTTAAGGGCAATGAGATATCCAAAAGGTTGTTCCACCTAGAATGCCTTGATGAGACTAAACTTTGTGCAACCTATGCGTTGTATGTTGAAAAGCTTTGAAGAAAGAAATGGTTTAACAACCACTTGAATGCCTTGATGAGACTAAACTTTGTGTAGCCTATGCATTATATGTTGAAAAGCTTTGAAGAAAGAAATGGTTTAACAACCACTTGAGCAGAAAATAATTCAAGGAAGATGACTTGGTACTGATATATGGTGCCAAATGAAACAAAAGGAAACTCAAGATGTTGGGCATGGGTCCATTTAAAATTTGTGAGTTCACTAATTTTGGCTCGGCTAGATTAGAAACCTTACATGGAATACCTTTTAACTCCTATGTAAATGGGAGAAAATTGTAAGGTCCCTCCCAAGCCATGTATGTATGTGTCTCTTTTAATATAGATTTCAATAAGGAAAGAGAGTGTAATTAGAGAAGAGTGAGACAACAAGGCTAGAAACATTAGGAAAGTGTTAGAATAAAAATATTAGCTCCAAAAATCCTAAAAGAAATAAGAACATAAGAATAGTTCTATTACGAGATAAGTATCCCCAAAAATAGAATTTCGAATTTAGGTGATAAGAGGTCATATTTAGAGTGCTTTTACACATTTAGAGTTGTGGCTATATACAGACATTTTTGCCTATTCTACCCACGCTAGCTTGTGGACCAGATGCCTTCCCGTTCTTTTGACTACTGGTTATATGACCATATTCTGAGTTTTTATCAGAGAGTTATGGCCGAAACAATTTGATGTTTCTGACAGGGTCTCTACACAGAGAAAACTGTGAGAAGGCAGCAAAGTAGTCTCAAGGTAATCCTAGAGTTTGAGATGTATATATCCCTTCATTCTTATCTAATATCTTAGAAAAGAAGCTTAGATTGCTATGGTCTTTCGGAGGAAGAGACCAAAACTCCATAGCTTTTCTTTTAGAGAAAGAATAGTATGCCGTAGTCCTATAAGAGAAGGCTATTTTGCCATAGACCATAGAAAGAGAGAAGAGTCACAGTACGAGTAAGAAGAGATAAAGCTTGGGGATGATTGGATGATTTCAATCGTAATACAAGGTATTAGAAGACTCTATTCTCATATGTCAAGTTCTAAAGCTCTTGTTAACAAGCAAAGGCAACGATAAACAATAAATTTCTATAAGGTATATATATATTTTGTGTTTCAATTATATATCATTCTTAGGGGTTGAGGTATGGCCTCGGCTTCTCTATTAATTGTTAATAGTGATCTATTTGATTGATTTACTATTTAAAGTTTGTATTCTTTTAAACAATAGCATATGCCTTAATAAAGAATGTCTTATTGTAATCTCAAGTTGGAATGCAAAAATCTTTGTGAAAAGGATTGTTTTCTTAAGAAGGTGACATGGATCCTAGTCCTATGGTTTAGTGAGTAAATGGATTGTTATCTTGGTTAAATTAAGGTACAGGTACAACTTCTCCCTGCCTTGACGCTGCCCTGTTCTTGTGCTTGTGTAGCCGGATGGCGGAGATGTTAGTAAGGCCCGGAGTTGGCCCATGGTATCCCTCATACCATTGGGAGAATGAGGTTTGCCGATTGAGGCAAGTGATTGTGATGCTGTCTAGTTCTGAGGGCCCAGGCTAGTGCAGTGAATTAGCCCACCCTAGTGCGCAGACATTCCTTTGAGGAGTGGGAGGATCGAGCGATGGAGCCTGAGAGGGCGACAGGCCGGCTTGAGTCCTCACCAGCGGGGCGGCTGACGATGAGGTGTATGGTCCCGTAGGGTTTTGCCTAGCATGTAGAGGCTGGAAGGCCAAATTCTAGATCATCGGCGGTATAAAGGAAAAGAATAAGAGAGCTGGTTTGGCTTGTATAAAATTGATTCATGTTTAAACTTTGTTTTTATAAATCTTATCTTTGGCATTATTGTATTGTGAAAAAAGGCTGTTTTAACAAACCTTGTGAAAAGGGTCTTAATTAAGGAACATGTTTATTTATGTCAAACAGTGTGGTAGGATTAATTAGAAAACAAATTGACGTGTGAGTAGGGTGGAAAGTGGGAGGATGGAATGCCCCGACGGCACCATCCTACAGACGGGTGGACCTGATTAGTCGGGTAGCTTTCCAACATATTAAGTGAAAGCCCTACGTTAGATAAATAGGTTCTCGAGCAATTCTATTCTAGAAGACTAGGCCAGCGCACTGTGCCTTGCATGGATGAGGAAAAAAGCGTTGTCTCTAGGAATCAAGACTAGTAGTTGCCCAAATTATGATCAATTACCCTATGGGTGATTTGATTTTTAGAAGACCATGCTCCCCCTACGGGATAGAACTAGGTCTTACCTATGAATCGTATCCTTGAATCTCTGTATGGTCAGGTGTCGATGAGTAGGAAATTTTCGATAAGATAAGACTTAGTGGACTATCTTAAGTGTTTCCCCTATTTTTGGAAGGGGGAAACCTTACAAGTGGTATCAAAGCCGATATTAGTTCCTAGGATTTGTTTTTCAAAGGTTAACTATCAAGGGATTAAAACAAGTGATTGTTTATCATAAGGATGAATCAATCATCTCTACTGGCCATAGAAGTGATTTGAATATCCTCACGTGTTGAGACAATCATCCTATGAAATTGTGCTTATATCTTGGGGGTGCACACGTAAGATATTTGTACAATAAATTTGAGAAATAAGATTGGGGAGAAAACCTTTTGTGAGGAAAACATAGGGTGATCAAATAAAGAAACTAGTGAGAGACTGAATGACTAGAAGGATAGACCAAAACTTGGTTTAGAGAAATTTTCAGGATATCTCATTAATTTGTATATTATAAATTATTAAGATTATAATTGCATTAAGATTTGAATAGTTGACATGTGAATGCCATCCATTGGATGCTTTACACTAGGACGATCATCCAAGATCTAGAACCCATCTCAAACAAACATGGGTCTAACTTCGGATATGTAATTCCCAGAGGATCATGCTCTTAGATGTGTTAATCCCAAGATACTATGTGTGTAATTTTCAGAAAACTAATCATCTCAGATATGTCAATCCTGATAATCTTTGGATGTGTCAATCCCAAGGCACCAGATGTGTAATTCTCAAAAAAATGAAGATCTCAGATGTATTAATCCTGACTGCCTTCAAATGTGGTGCTATGATAAGTATTTGATAGTTTTGAACTTTTAATGGATACAATGAAAGAAGCAAGCTCACCCTTGCTCGCGTGTGAAAATCATAAGAAATGCCAAATTAGGTGGAAGCATTGTTGTCAATCTAACCATTGGAGCTAGAAAGTTAGAAGCATTGTTTGCAATCTAACCACTGGAGCTAGAATCAGTTATGAGATGCCATGAAAGTACACCTTCGTGAAAGGTTTTGTCCTCTAGGATTTCGAGAGGATAAAATGAAGGAATTTTTGGAGCTAACCTAAGAAGGAAAGACCCTAAAAGAATACTACCAAACTTTTGTTAAACTTCTCCGATTTACTCCAGAGATGGATGAGGTAACTCTTCTCCATTGATTCATTTGGAAGCTTAATCTACCTTTGAATAAGCTCATCAAGAATGTGAAACCATCCTCTATTTCAAAAGCCATAATTATAGCCACCAGAGACTATGATAAAGTTTTTAGAAAGTGTCGAGAAGGACATGAGTCCTTCCATGTTAATCAAGAAGAGGTCCCCTAATTCAAGAGGAACGTCAAGCCCACCCTTGGCTACAAGGAATCATGAGCTAGAGCAAAAATTAGGTCAAGAAATAGGGATAGCAGGATTAAAGATGACCGAATTCAACAAGTATTTCTATGAGTAAATAGAAGAGGATTGGTGCAAGATTTATGTGAAGTAATGTGCATGATGAATAGAGGTATTCTACAAGACGATACTAAGATTATGAAATTGCTATCATAGGTTAGACTGCATAAAGGATTGATTCCCTTACGTTCTTCCATGATAATTTGTTAAGAACCATATTACATGGGGTATAAAATAAGCAATTCGAAGGTTCGTACCATATGAGAGGTATATGGATACATGAAATTAGGATAATAAGGCCAATTAACTTTAGAATAATAAAGACCTTTTGGAGGCACAACAAAACGAGCCAAGCACATCAAATAAATGAATCTTTAAGAACAATATTTAGATAAAAGAAGATTTTTACCTAGTGGGGACACCACTTTAAGAGAGGCAGGAGGATTTACTTAGATACTACCCCAGCTCGCGAGATGAGGACATCTCGAATCTTTTAAAAGGGGGAGATTGTAAGGTCCCTCCCAAGCCATGTATGTATGTGTCTCTTTTAATATAGATTTCAATAAGGAAAGAGAGTGTAATTAGAGAAGAGTGAGACAACAAGGCTAGAAACATTAGGAAAGTGTTAGAATAAAAATATTAGCTCCAAAAATCCTAAAAGAAATAAGAACATAAGAATAGTTCTATTAAGAGATAAGTATCCCCAAAAATAGAATTTCGAATTTAGGTGAGAAGAGGTCATATTTAGAGTACTTTTACACATTTAGAGTTGTGGCTATATACATACGTTTTTGCCTATTCTGCCCGCGCTACCTTGTGGACCAGATGCCTTCCCGTTCTTTTGACTGGTTATATGACCATATTCTGAGTTTTTATCAAAGAGTTATGGCCGAAACAATTTGTTGTTTCTGACAGGGTCTCTACACAGAGAAAACTGTGAGAAGGCAGCAAGTAGCCTCAAGGTAATCCTAGAGTTTGAGATGTATATATCCCTTTATTCTTATCTAATATCTTAGAAAAGAAGCTTAGATTGCTATGGTCTTTCGGAGGAAGAGACCAAAACTCCATAGCTTTTCTTTTAGAGAAAGAATAGTATGCCGTAGTCCTGTAAGAGAAGGCTATTTTGCCATAGACCTTAGAAAGAGAGAAGAGTCACAGTATGAGTAAGAAGAGATAAAGCTTGGGGATGATTGGATGATTTCAATCGTAATACAAGGTATTAGAAGACTCTATTCTCATATGTCAAGTTCTAAAGCTCTTGTTAACAAGTAAAGGCAACGATAAACGATAAATTTCTATAAGGTATATAGATATTTTGTGTTTCAATTATATATCATTCTTAGGGGTTGAGGTATGGCCTCGGCTTCTCTATTAACTTTTAATAGTGATCTATTTGATTGATTTACTATTTAAAGTTTGTATTCTTTTAAACAATAGCATATGTCTTAATAAAGAATGTCTTATCGCAATCTCAAGTTGGAATGCAAAAATCTTTGTGAAAAGGATTGTTTTCTTAAGAAGGTGACATGGATCCTAGTCCTATGGTTTAGTGAGTAAATGGATTGTTATCTTGGTTAAATTAAGGTACAGGTATTATCTTTGGCATTATTGTATTGTGAAAAAAGGTTATTTTAACAAACCTTGTGAAAAGGGCCTTAATTAAGGAACATGTTTATTTATGTCAAACAGTGTGGTAGGATTAATTAGAAAACAAATTGACGCGTGAGTAGGGTGGAAAGTGGGAGGATGGAATGCTCCGACGGCACCATCCTACGGACGGGTGGATCCGATTAGTCGGGTAGCTTTCCAACATATTAAGTGAAAGCCCTACGTTAGATAAATAGGTTCTCGAGCAATTCTTTTCTGGAAGACTAGGCCAGTGGGGCGGCTGTGCCTTGCATGGATGAAGAAAAAAGCGTTGTCTCTAGGAATCAAGACTAGTAGTTGCCCAAATTATGATCAATTACCCTATGGGTGATTTGATTTTTAGAAGACCACGCTCCCCCTGTGGGATAGAACTAGGTCTTACCTATGAATCGTATCCTTGAATCTCTATATGGTCAAGGTGTCGATGAGTAGGAAATTTTCTCTAAGATAAGACTTAGTGGACTATCTTAAGTGTTTCCCCTATTTTTGGAAGGGGGGAACCTTACAAGTGTTTCCCCTATTTTTGGAAGGGGGGAACCTTACAAGTGGTATCAAAGCCGATCTTAGTTCCTAGGATTTGTTTTTCAAAGGTTAACTATCAAGGGATTAAAACAAGTGATTGTTTATCATATGAGGATGAATCAATCATCTCTACTAGCCATAGGAGTGATTTGAATATCCTCACGTGTTGAGACAATCATCCTATGAAATTGTGCTTATATCTTGGGGGTGCACACGTAAGATATTTGTTCAATAAATTTGAGAAATAAGATTGGGGAGAAAACCTTTTGTGAGGGGAAACATAGGGTGATCAAATAAAGAAACTAGTGAGAGACTGAATGACTAGAAGGATAGACCGAAACTTTGTTTAGAGAAATTTTCAGGATATCTCATTAATTTTCATTCTTATCTAATATCTTAGAAAAGAAGCTTAGATTGCTATGGTCTTTCGGAGGAAGAGACCAAAACTCCATAGCTTTTCTTTTAGAGAAAGAATAGTATGTCGTAGTCTTGTAAGAGAAGGCTATTTTACCATAGACCTTAGAAAGAGAGAAGAGTCACAGTACGAGTAAGAGGAGATAAAGCTTGGGGATTATTGGATGATTTCAATCGTAATACAAGGTATTAGAAGACTCTATTCTCATATGTCAAGTTCTAAAGCTCTTGTTAACAAGCAAAGGCAACGATAAACGATAAATTTCTATAAGGTATATATATATTTTGTGTTTCAATTATATATCATTCTTAGGGGTTGAGGTATGGCCTCGGCTTCTCTATTAATTGTTAATAGTGATCTATTTGATTGATTTACTATTTAAAGTTTGTATTCTTTTAAACAATAGCATATGCCTTAATAAAGAATGTCTTATCGCAATCTCAAGTTGGAATGCAAAAATCTTTGTGAAAAGGATTGTTTTCTTAAGAAGGTGACATGGATCCTAGTCCTATGGTTTAGTGAGTAAATGGATTGTTATCTTGGTTAAATTAAGGTACAAGTACAACTTTTCCCTGCCTTGACGCTGCCCTGTACTTGTGCTTGTGTAGCCGGATGGTGGAGACATTAGTAAGGCCCAGAGTTGGCCCATGGTATCCCTCATACCATTGGGAGAATGAGGTTTGCCGATTGAGGCAAGTGATTGTGATGCTGCCTAGTTCTGAGGGCCCAGGCTAGTGCGGTGAATTAGCCCACCCTAGTGCGTAGACATCCCTCTGAGGGGCGGGAGGATCAAGCGATGGAGCCTGATGGGGCGACAGGATGCCTTGAGTCCTCGCCACAGCAGTCAACGATGAGGTGTATGGTCCCGTAGGGTTTTGCCCCGCATGTAGAGGCTGGAAGGTCGAATTCTAGATCATCGACGGTATAAAGGAAAAGAATAAGAGAGCCAGTTTGGCTTGTATGAAATTGATTCATGTTTAAACTTTGTTTTTATAAATCTTGTCTTTGGCATTATTGTATTATGAAAAAAGGTTGTTTTAACAAACCTTGTGAAAAGGGCCTTATTTAAGGAACATGTTTATTTATGTCAAACAATGTGGTAGGATTAATTAGAAAACAAATTGACGCGTGAGTAGGGTGGAAAGTGGGAGGATGGAATGCCCCGATGGCACCATCCTACGGACGGGTGGACCCGATTAGTCGGGTAGCTTTCCAACATATTAAGTGAAAGCCCTACGTTAGATAAATAGGTTCTCGAGCAATTCTATTCTAGAAGACTAGGCCTGCAGCGGCTGTGCCTTGCATGGATGAGGAAAAAAGTGTTGTCTCTAGGAATCAAGACTAGTAGTTGCCCAAATTATGATCAATTACCCTATGGGTGATTTGATTTTTAGAAGACCACGCTCCCCCTGCGGGATAGAACTAGGTCTTACCTATGAATCGTATCCTTGAATCTCTGTATGGTCAAGGTGTCGATGAGTAGGAAATTTTCTCTAAGATAAGACTTAGTGGACTATCTTAAGTGTTTCCCCTATTTTTGGAAGGGGGGAACCTTACAAGTGGTATCAGAGCCAATCTTAGTTCCTAGGATTTCTTTTTCAAAGGTTAACTATCAAGGGATTAAAACAAGTGATTGTTTATCATATGAGGATGAATCAATCATCTCTACTAGCCATATAGGTGATTTGAATATCCTCACGTGTTGAGACAATCATCCTATGAAATTGTGCTTATATCTTGGGGGTGCACACGTAAGATATTTGTTCAATAAATTTGAGAAATAAGATTGGGGAGAAAACCTTTTGTGAGGGGAAACATAGGGTGATCAAATAAAGAAACTAGTGAGAGACTGAATGACTAGAAGGATAGACCGAAACTTCGTTTAGAGAAATTTTTAGGATATCTCATTAATTTGTATATTATAAATTATTAAGATTATAACTCCATTAAGATTTGAATAGTTGACATGTGAATGCCATCCATTGGATGCTTTACACTAGGACGATCATCCAAGATCTAGAACCCATCTCAGACAAACACTAACTTCGGATGTGTAATTCCCAGAGGATCATGCTCTTAGATGTGTTAATCCCAAGATACTAGGTGTGTAATTTTCAAAAAACTAATCATCTCAGATATGTCAATAATCTTTGGATGTGTCAATCCTAACGCACCAGATGTGTAATTCTCAAAAAAATGAAGATCTCAGATGTATTAATCCTGACTGCCTTCAAATGTGGTGCTATGATAAGTATTTGATAGTTTTGAACTTTTAATGGATACAATGAAAGAAGCAAGATCACCCTTGCTCGCGTCTAAAAATCATAAGAATTGCCAAATTATTTGGAAGCATTGTTGTCAATCTAACCATTGGAGCTAGAAAGTTAGAAGCATTGTTTGCAATCTAACCACTGGAGCTAGAATCAGTTATGAGATGCCATGAAAGTACACCTTCGTGAAAGGTTTTGTCCTCTAGGATTTCGAGAGGATAAAATGAAGGAATTTTTGGAGCTAACCTAAGAAGGAAAGACCCTAAAAGAATACCACCAAACTTTTGTTAAACTTCTCCGATTTACTCCAGAGATGGATGAGGTAACTCTTCTCCATCGATTCATTTGGAAGCTTAATCTACCTTTGAATAACCTTATCAAGAATGTGAAACCATCCTCTATTTCAGAAGCCATAATTATAGCCACCAGAGACTATGATAAAGTTTTTAGAAAGTGTCGAGAAGGACATGAGTCCTTCCATGTTAATCAAGAAGAGGTCCCCTAATTCAAGAGGAACGTCAAGCCCACCCTTGGCTACAAGGAATCATGAGCTAGAGCAAAAATTAGGTCAAGAAATAGGGATAGCAGGATTAAAGATGACCGAATTCAACAAGTATTTCTATGAGTAAATAGAAGAGGATTGGTGCAAGATTTACGTGAAGTAATGTACATGATGAATAGAGGTATTCTACAAGACGATACTAAGATTATGAAATTGCTATCATAGGTTAGATTGCATAAAGGATTGATTCCCTTACGTTCTTCCATGATAATTTGTTAAGAACCATATTACATGGGGGTATAAAATAAGCAATTCGAAGGTTCGTACCATATGAGAGGTATATGGATACATGAAATTAGGATAATAAGGCCAATTAACTTTAGAATAATAAAGACCTTTTGGAGGCACAACAAAACGAGCCAAGCACATCAAATAAATGAATCTTTAAGAATAATATTTAGATAAAAGAAGATTTTTACCTAGTGGGGACACCACTTTAAAAGAGGCAGGAGGATTTACTTAGATACTACCCCAGCTCGCGAGATGAGGACATCTCGAATCTTTTAAGTGGGGGAGATTGTAAGGTCCCTCCCAAGCCATGTATGTATGTGTCTCTTTTAATATAGATTTCAATAAGGAAAGAGAGTAATTAGAGAAGAGTGAGACAACAAGGCTAGAAACATTAGGAAAGTGTTAGAATAAAAATATTAGCTCCAAAAATCCTAAAAGAAATAAGAACATAAGAATAGTTCTATTACGAGATAAGTATCCCCAAAAATAGAATTTCGAATTTAGGTGATAAGAGGTCATATTTAGAGTACTTTTACACATTTAGAGTTGTGGCTATATACAGACGTTTTTGCCTATTCTACCCGTGCTAGCTTGTCGAACAGATGCCTTCCCGTTCTTTTGACTACTGGTTATATGACCATATTCTGAGTTTTTATCAGAGAGTTATGGCCGAAACAATTTGATGTTTCTGACAGGGTCTCTACACAGAGAAAACTGTGAGAAGGCAGCAAGTAGCCTCAAGGTAATCCTAGAGTTTGAGATGTATATATTCCTTCATTCTTATCTAATATCTTAGAAAAGAAGCTTAGATTGCTATGGTCTTTCGGAGGAAGAGACCAAAACTCCATAGCTTTTCTTTTAGAGAAAGAATAGTATACCGTAGTCCTGTAAGAGAAGGCTATTTTGCCATAGACCTTAGAAAGAATAGTATGCCGTAGTCCTGTAAGAGAAGGCTATTTTGCCATAGACCTTAGAAAGAGAGAAGAGTCACAGTACGAGTAAGAAGAGATAAAGCTTGGGGATGATTGGATGATTTCAATCGTAATATAAGGTATTAGAAGACTCTATTCTCATATGTCAAGTTCTAAAGCTCTTGTTAACAAGCAAAGGCAACGATAAACGATAAATTTCTATAAGGTATATATATATTTTGTGTTTCAATTATATATCATTCTTAGGGGTTGAGGTATGGCCTCGGCTTCTCTATTAATTGTTAATAGTGATCTATTTGATTGATTTACTATTTAAAGTTTGTATTCTTTTAAACAATAGCATATGCCTTAATAAAGAATGTCTTATCGCAATCTCAAGTTGGAATGCAAAAATCTTTGTGAAAAGGATTGTTTTCTTAAGAAGGTGACATGGATCCTAGTCCTATGGTTTAGTGAGTAAATGGATTGTTATCTTGGTTAAATTAAGGTACAGGTACAACTTTTCCCTGCCTTGACGCTGCCCCGTTCTTGTGCTTGTGTAGCCGGATGGCGGAGACGTTAGTAAGGCCCGGAGTTGGCCCATGGTATCCCTCATACCATTGGGAGAATGAGGTTTGCCGATTGAGGCAAGTGATTGTGATGCTGCCTAGTTCTGAGGGCCCAGGCTAGTGCGGTGAATTAGCCCACCCTAGTGCGGTGAATTAGCCCACCCTAGTGCGTAGACATCCCTCTGAGGGCCGGGAGGAGCGAGCGATGGATCCTGAGAGGGCGACAGGCCGGCTAGAGTCCTCGCTAGCGGTCGACGATGAGGTGTATGGTCCCGTAGGGGTTTTGCCCAGCATGTAGAGGCTGGAAGGCCGAATTCTAGATCATCGGCGGTATAAAGGAAAAGAATAAGAGAGCCGGTTTGGCTTGTATGAAATTGATTCATGTTTAAACTTTTTTTTTATAAATCTTGTCTTTGGCATTATTGTATTGTGAAAAAAGGCTGTTTTAACAAACCTTGTGAAAAGGGCCTTAATAAAGGAACATGTTTATTTATGTCAAACAGTGTGGTAGGATTAATTAGAAAACAAATTGATGCGTGAGTAGGGTGGAAAGTGGGAGGATGGAATGCCCCGACGGCACCATCCTACGGACAGGTGGACCCGATTAGTCGGGTAGCTTTCCAACATATTAAGTGAAAGCCCTACGTTAGATAAATAGGTTCTCGAGCAATTCTATTCTAGAAGACTAGGCCAGTGCAACGGCTGTGCCTTGCATGGATGAGGAAAAAAGCGTTATCTTTAGGAATCAAGACTAGTAGTTGCCCAAATTATGATCAATTACCCTATGGGTGATTTGATTTTTAGAAGACCACGCTCCCCCTGCGGGATAGAACTAGGTCTTACCTATGAATCGTATCCTTGAATCTCTATATGGTCAAGGTGTCGATGAGTAGGAAATTTTCTCTAAGATAAGACTTAGTGGACTATCTTAAGTGTTTTCCCTATTTTTGGAAGGGGGGAACCTTACAAGTGGTATCAGAGCCGATCTTAGTTCCTAGGATTTGTTATCAAGGGATTAAAACAAGTGATTGTTTATCATATGAGGATGAATCAATCATCTCTACTAGCCATAGAAGGGGGGAACCTTACAAGTGGTATCAGAGCCGATCTTAGTTCCTAGGATTTGTTTTTCAAAGGTTAACTATCAAGGGATTAAAACAAGTGATTGTTTATCATATGAGGATGAATCAATCATCTCTACTAGCCATAGAAGTGATTTGAATATCCTCACGTGTTGAGACAATCATCCCTTGAAATTGTACTTATATCTTGGGGGTGCACACGTAAGATATTTGTACAATAAATTTGAGAAATAAGATTGGGGAGAAAACCTTTTGTGAGGGAAAACATAGGGTGATCAAATAAAGAACCTAGTGAGAGACTGAATGACTAGAAGGATAGACCGAAACTTTGTTTAGAGAAATTTTCAGGATATCTCATTAATTTGTATATTATAAATTATTAAGATTATAACTCCATTAAGATTTGAATAGTTGACATGTGAATGCCATCCATTGGATGCTTTACACTAGGACGATCATCCAAGATCTAGAACCCATCTCAAACAAACATGGGTCTAACTTCGGATGTGTAATTCCCAGAGGATCATGCTCTTAGATGTGTTAATCCCAAGATACTAGGTGTGTAATTTTTAAAAAATTAATCATCTCAGATATGTCAATCCTGATAATCTTTGGATGTGTCAATCCCAAGGCACCAAATGTGTAATTCTCAAAAAAATGAAGATCTCAGATGTATTAATCCTGACTGCCTTCAAATGTGGTGCTATGATAAGTATTTGATAGTTTTGAACTTTTAATGGATACAATGAAAGAAGCAAGCTCACCCTTGTTCGCATCTAAAAATCATAAGAAATGCCAAATTAGTTGGAAGCAAAGAGTGGCATTTTTCCAAAAAGGTAAATGAGATTAAAAAAAGTCAACCTTTTTATCACCCTTCATAAATGACTTCCAAAATATATAATTTGACAACTCATGAGTATCTACTCATTGAATGCTCATTAGCCTTAATGAGTTATGTAAAAAGGTGATTAAAAACTAATCAAAGATTAATCCTTTTATTAATTTTTTCCTCTTTTACACTAATCAAGGCCTCTAATTAGCCACTAATCTCTAATTAATTCACACAATCGAGCACATCATTGGATAGAGTAAGGGAATGCTAAGCTAGGTGTATCAACAAATATGTAAATTAATCTATAATAAGAGATTAATTAGACTCTTAATTTTGATCTCTTCTTTTAAGGCAAAATTAAGCAAAGAGAGTCAAATTCCTTCAATTTGATGAACAAATTAATGTAATTAGGTGTTTTGATGCATCTAGATGCTTTCAAAAAACTCAAAAACACTAATTTCGACTACTCACATGATCACTTTAGACTCCAAATAACACATTTTCTAAATTTTTGGTCTCTTGAAGTGAATTAATTACTCTTAATGGCAAAAACCAGTCCATTAAGAGAAATTGGTCAAATTCAAGGATTTTTTGATGGTTTTGAGATTTTTTTTGAAAGATTAAGCTATTCCTAATGTTTGCTAGCACTCTAATGCAAACAATTTAAATAATAACACACAACTAAACTAAAATTAATGATTTTAGTTCTATGTTTAACACACTAAAGAGAGCTAACATTCACTAAAAATTGCATTCTATTGCATTATTTGATGCAATGGATACAAACTAAGCCAAATACAAACTATGTGCAAGCCCTAATAACATGAAAAACTACAATAACAATAACAAAAACAATAAATTAAGCAAAAAACATTCTTTACAAAAACAAAAAAGAGAGCTATTCTATACCAAATCACCATCAAATCCACATCTTTTTTATGGGAAACTATTAATCAAGATAATGGGCAGTGGGGTAATGCATAGATTAGAGGAACAACGATGGAAAAAGCCAAGGGATAGCTCCCTAGCAATAACGCCAAAAATGTTATGGCTCACCCGCCCTAACCCCCCTTGAAACACATCCAACAAGAGTACCTAGTGAACTGCAACTGTCGTGAGGATCTTTCCAATGGCCAAGCTCATAACCGTCTCCAAGCTCTACAACTCCTTGAGAAGCAATTCCACTATGCCTCCCACAAGCGTTGTCGCACCACCGCGTTGCACTACAGGTACTCGTCCCTCCTCTCACCTCACATCACTCACACACACTCACTAGTATGCATTAGGGAGAAAGATTAGCAAGAGCAAGACTCAATTGCACAATGGGAGAGTATATTATATTATGAGAGATATTCACTTATATACATGGCCATAAATGTTCACTCACTTGGCCGACCGGGCACTTTAGGCTCATAAGAGGCCTAATGCTATTACAATGACTATTCTCATAATATATCCATGAAGTACATCACTTAGAACTTCATCCTAACTTGCTACCACATGCTCTTGAAGTGGGAATTGCCATAAATACTCTGTTACACCATTACGAGCGCCCATCCAAGTTATAGCTTTGGACACCATTGCTTCATATCTTGAATGTATGACCCTTTGGAGTATCTACCGTGACTCCTTGATGTAAGATAATGGCGGTAGCTCTTGTTAACCCCAGGAATGGGTTAACACTTGACCCTTCCTATGCTTTATTTAGCCCTCTCGAGTTTGATCACTTCAAAAAGCTGACTATTGTTGTCCATGGGGCAACCATGTCTAATTTAGTCTGGTAATTACTACTAGTACCCACCCTCTTTGGCCATAATGATTACATTCACTTGGGCATCACTCGTGGAAGAGCGTACTGGGTCTAGGCAGGGGGAGGAACATCTTGTGGGTCTCCAGCCTCTAGGATTTTGACCACCAATTTCAAAAGTAAGGAAGCGGGAAAGGGCCACCAGAACTTGCCCGGATGGGGGATATTATTATTTTTTCAATCAAAAAGTTCCTATCCTATCCAGAAGGGTATAGCGTAGTTCACTAGGGCATTGGGTCATTGCACTGTATGTAATAGTGGTATATTGATATTCTTTAAAAAAATAGAGAAAACAAAACCAAATAAAATTCACCATTTATATGAGGTTTTGTTTGCAAAAGAAATGTCTACAAAGACTCAAGCAAGTACTAAATCAAATGCAAAAATGACGAGGAAATAAGGCCCTACTTCCAAGGAGTCAAAGCAGCTAGAAGAGTCCTAGGAATTAAAGAGAATACCAAAGTTGCTATAGATAGGTCATTATAGGATGCTGAAGGGTGGGTAACTAAGCATAGTTATTCATCTAGTTGGTTGGGCGATGTTGGAAAGAATGGAGAACACATACTTGTTCAAGTGTTCCAAAGGAATACAGATAAGGAGTCCTAGTTGTTTACCTACCATGTGCTAGAATGCTACTTAGTTCTTAAGGAAGATGGTGTGATGGAGAGGTTGAAGGCAACTAGCTTAGAACATATGGCAGCTTCCTGGAATCCTTAATATGACCCTATTCTCATAACCAAATTCCTAAACTCTTATGATGCAGACAAGGGGGTGGGTGTAGTAACCATAAGAGACTATGAGGCTAAGATTAAGCTACATAGAAAGCTAATCATTGAAGCATTTGGCTTGCCTTCGGAGGTGTCATATTTCAAAGTAAAAACAAGCATCATAGATATCAATAAGCACATAAAAAAATGGAGTAAGTCACCGCATGGAGAACTCTTTGCACAGATCTTGGATCCTAGTAGAAATGGCTTGTAGGGTAGTCTATCTTCTCCCTCAAGTAAAATACATTGACAGACATAACATGATAAAATCTTGGGCTATCTTTATGATTGTAGAAGGCAGGAAGATTGGGCATATATAATCTTTAACAACCTTGCTGTTTATTGTGTAGACCATAAGTATACAATTGGTAATCCCTATCTTCTACAAAAAGTTGTGGATTATGCGGCTAGGAAGATCCTTAAAGAAGAGGGTATCAACACTCCTACTCTCCTAGGACAAGAAGATCAAAGGCAAGACCAAAGAGATCAAGGCTCTTAGGGTAGAAGCAGCCAACATGTGCAAGGTGAATCTTCATCCATGTGTAGGAAACCCCTATTGTAATCTCTCCACAAGCACAGTCTGCACAACAGCAGCAACAACAACATCTGACCCTAAAGGCAAGAGTAAAATTGATTATGGTATAACTACTTGAATAACTAAAGAAGCATCAAAACCCTCTAAACCTCTGACAAAGAAGCAAAGGATTGAAAAGAAAGTCTTAAGCCCTAAAGTGCAACAAGTATAGGAGCAGGTACTCACTCTATTTGGACTAGACACAAAACAAGCAAAGGAGGAATCAGGGCTGTAGCTTTTAGAGTTGACAAGTTTACTATACCAAATGGTTACAGAGTTTTACAAACAAAAGGCACTAAGATAGGTAACAAATTGACAAGGGTAATTAACCAAATGGTTGCAGAGTTTTACAAACAAAAGGCACTAGACAGGCAACTGACAAGAGTACTAAACCAAATGGTTGCATATTTTTACAAATAAAAGATGCTAAGACATGCAACAAGTCATTGACCAACAAAATACTCAAACAACACAGCTCAAAGCAAAACTACAGGAATCGGCCAACCAAGCAAAGTAAATCAATGAATTGGTGGCCAATCTGGAAGAGGAAAAAATGGTGTCTTTAAAGTGGGCTATAGATGCTAACATGCTTGAGGGTCATTATGAAAAGGTAAAAAAACAAAACCAGGATATTATAAGAGAGCTAGACACTGCAAGACTTGCCTTGGTAACAACAAACATGAATCAGGTTCAAAGCAAGGTTATTGAGGAAACAGCTAGGCAAAAGACTTGACAGCCCAATGTAGTGACTTGGAGTGTAGATTATATGAAGCCAAGGAAAGCTTGGTACAACAGCTTCAAAAGTAGAACGAAGAAGAACTCAAGCTAAACCTCAAGCATAAGGCAAAAAAAGACAGTTTATTCCAATAGCTAAAGAAGGAACAAGAAGATTGCACAAAGTATCGTGATGAAGCTATGGACAAAGCAAGAGAATTGGAGTCTACTGTCCAAAAGAAAAATCAGAATGAAGAGGAGGAGTCTTCTCTAGTGGAACAAGGGGAAGGTACACTACTTGATACCATCTCTAACCATGCCTCTAATCTAGCCACCTTAGTTACTGTAGTGGGTTTTTAAAAAGATGTATAGACCAAATGCCCCAACATTTGTAATGGCCATTCTTCATGGGGATATTAGTCTAGAAAGCCCTAGTGATCTCTTCTATACCCCATTGCATTCTATAGTTATCAATTTTAAGGCCTGGGTTAGGGTGCTTCTAAATTCTCAAGATTTACATGTGCTTTAAGATTTAACCTTTGAAGCCCAAACATCTGGGGACTACTTAGAGCAAATCCTAAATTGGATGAGACCTTATGAGACTAGGGACTGCTCCGTGTATTTAAGGGCTAGGCAAAGCAATCTTTGTCACACCTCTTGGGCATATGGAAATAATTCTGACCATTACATTGCATTTGGAAAGCCTAAAATGAGGGGGAAATTCTTTAGAATTTGATTTGCCTCACATCAATTACCCCTCCATTGATGAAACCAAAGTCATTCAATGGGAAAATGATTTCAAGTAATGCTTCAATTGCAAGCCACCTAACACAAAAGAAGATGAAGGGCTGGGCAAAGCTTTAGACAAAGCTTTAGATAGATTAACAGACCCATATGTCACTGCATTCCTTGTGAATGGTCAACCACAACTGTCACCAGAGAGAGGTTCTAAAGGCAAAAGTGAAGGTAACAGTAAAGAAGCTAAAGCTACACTAATACTAAGTCATGTAGGAGAAGTTGACCTACCTTTACAAGATTTGCATAAAAAGACTAAGGAATGGGCCTATGAGGTCCAATGGGTAATAACAGAGCTCACACTCATTTTAAGAAGGCTTATGCAAATGGTTGGCACTCATTTTAAGAAGGCTTATGCAAATGGTTGGCACTCACATGATGGAAAGGCAATAATGGAGCTCACACTCATTTTAAGAAGGCTTATGAAAATGGTGGAAGGGCACTCACATGAAGCTCTGGAAAAAGTGGTTAGCAGTGTCAAGGATATTGCTGCTTAGTCTCTAAGTCAATTGACAAAGGTGGAAGGGGAAGTTAACTAGCTCTCTTCCAAATACTTCTAGTATCTATGACCAATTCAAGAATTTGTGGATAGTGATAAGGAAATGTGGGATACACAAAAGGAATTTGCTGCCAAGGAAATAGTAAGTTTAGAGTATACTCTGGAAACCATGAGGAGCAAAAGGCCATGTTCGGTTTGGGACATTGGCCTTTTGGATCACTATTTTTTGGCTGAAGCACTTGTGGTTCCAAGAGGAACATATTTACTATAATTAAAATGGTGATATGCTGCCTAAACTTGTATATGGTAACTTTGCAGTATGACTTCAAGTAGCTAGGGATGATATACAACTAATTTTATCCTTTCTGCCCCATTATGCAATTCCCCTCTCACCTTTGGTATTTTCATCAAGGAATATGGAGGGATCTTTTATTATGGCCCGCGCACCCATTTGTGTTTAATTTTAGAGCTTGGGTGAGATTCATTACCCTCACTCAAATTTGGGATGATGAGGAAGAGACAATACAGTTTGGAAGCCTCAATAGTATTGTATAATTTTAGAAGTCACTACCAGTGGTGGATGTAGGATAGTTCCTGGTGTGGCTGGAGGTCTATGGTGTGCAAAAAGTCAGGCAGGTTTATAATCACTTGAAGGATGCCCATAGTGTTCTCTATCACCCTTTGGGTATAGTAAAACTGTTTCATGAAATCTATCGCGTCCTAAAAAGAATGCTCTCAAGGACATCCCAAGGGTTAGATTGGACAGTGGACCTTATTAATTACCCCAGAGTAGAAGCCATAGAGGTTCCACATCTACATTCTTTATATAACCAACTATGGGAACTAAGGCAAGAATCTCAAGAAGATGAACATAGGCTTACAAAATTTACTTATCATTGCCTTGTGGAAAGGAATAACATGGGGGTCGTGCCTATAGTTCAGGACTCTATAGGATTGCAGATAGTGCCATCTACCATTCTTCCCTCCCCAAACCTCTTCTCCCCCACCTCCCCCTCCACCGCTCAGTTCATCTCACCCAAGTACCAGCACCCAACCACCACCACCCCCACCCCCATCTCGTACATCCACACTACCACTCTTCCCTCCCCAAACCTCTTCTCCTCCCATTCATTTTCCTACACCACTACCCTCATCAACCCCACGCTCTTTGTCATTACACTTGGGAATGCACAGTGCATTCCGTGACATTCCATCCACCTCAACCAAACCCCCTCCCCTGTTTGATGCAAACCTTGCAACGAGAGCATCCACATCGACCACCCCCAACCCCCGTCACTCTCACAACACAACAGCCCTCCCACCCAAACCTCAAAGAGGGAGATATTATGCCACTGCCACCACAAGAGCGCGAGGAGGTTGACCCTGTGCTAAACCCTCTCAATTGGTGGGACCCCCTCGACTGCATAGAGTTCGAGCAGGCGATCGCCATCCTGCTCAGTCGCCGTCAGGGTCGATAGCTCCAGGCAACGCCCATCACTCACCTAACGGACTGCATGGACATCAATGTCCTGCGCCCCTACCTTGAAGCCAAGCATCGATAGTGGCGACGAGAACACCCACCCAAGGAGGGTGGAGGATACCACCGGCCACCCACCGTCGCTGCTTGCTCCACCATGTTCAAACTCATGGGTGAGAGGTGCCCATTTCTGCTCAAACCCTTCGTTTGGGACACTTACTGAAATGCACCCCATGCACTCCGCATCAGCCCAAACTACCTACCCCATAAGGAGACAGTGGGCGTGAAATGTATTCCACGAGGAGTAGAAGAAGAACCCAAAGCTACAATTCAATTTTCCATGGTTCTCTCCTCTGACGGTGAAGCAACCATGTACTAAAGATACAATGATCAAGCGCTTCAACAAGTTCATTCGTCGCTAATCAAGTACCAAACCCAACCGTGATCATTGACGATCAGATTTTTTCACTTTGATCATCATGTTGTTGGGATCCTTTCCGGATTGGGACCACTACAATGAAGGTGGGGAGGGCTTGGCCTGCGACATCATCAAAGGCCCAACGATTAAGCATATTATGAGCGGATCATGTGGATGCCCAACTGGTGCTTGTAAAAATTCAAAGACATGATGGAGACGACCTACTGGACCAGCTACAAAGTCTTCCATCAAGCCCTCCTACTCCAACCTGGAGCCACAACTTCATCCGAACATACTCGATCTACTACCGATAGATCTAACCAGTTCTGAGGGACGGACTTGAATTAGGGAGGGGGTATGTTAACCACTCTGGTTAACATTACCTTTAGCATGGCTACACTTATTATAACCCATCTTTTGTAATCGCGCAAAGTGCTTAATGTAAAGGGACATGGGATGACCGAGCTTACGGCTTGTGTAATGTCGGTCATGAGGAATAGTTGTACATAGAGCTAGGAACACTAGTTTTGGGCCCCTAATTGTAAGTGGGCAGCTAACCATTATAACTATGAGCTCTTGTATATAAGACGTTTTATGAGATATAAAAAGGGACAGTCCCATTAGTCTCATTTGAGCTTTGCCTCTTCTCTCTCTCTCTCTCTCTCATTCGAGCTTGTGGATGTGTGCTTGCTTGATTGTTGGTTTGTTCTTATAGGGATGGCGATGCTCTAACCTCACTCCTTCTCTCCCTTTACTTTGCTCTCTACCGAGTTCCTCTTGCATGCATGTGGCATGAAGTGAAGGTTGAAGCTTTCCATATCTCCCTCCTTCTTGCTCTCTACCTAGCCATTGAATCTCTTCTTGGGTGACATAAGAAGAGGTGGAGTCAACCCCTAGTGGCTTCAAATCAAGGAGTTAACCCTCATTTAGGTTTTCTACTACGTGGCAACTCTCCAGACTCGACCCTTGCATGTGTCTCTCTTCTCTTCTCTCTTCCTCTTTGTGTGCAAGGTAGTATGTTAGGCTTAACAAAAGTCCAATGCCAAAACCTCGCAATCAATAGCTATTCCTAAATAAGTCTCTCAAGCGTAACCATCTATCTCTAAATAGGACCTCAAAGGAAAATCCTCGAAATAAAAAATTCCTCATCGACCAACCTCACCCCACAAGAGAATGTTGCATGCTCAAAAGCCTCAACATCAGTAGCCACCACTCTACAAGAGACTTAAACCTCATTGTCAACAATGCCCATTAGTCTCAAATCCGCAACCTCAATGCCACCCAATGTGAAGGAGGACCCCAAACCTTCCACTT
The DNA here is from genome assembly GCF_041138505.1 of Cibotium barometz. NCBI lineage: Eukaryota > Viridiplantae > Streptophyta > Polypodiopsida > Cyatheales > Cibotiaceae > Cibotium > Cibotium barometz. Next base: position 27,045,608 of record NC_141084.1, read on the forward strand.
CAACCAAAAAGACAACTCCACCATGATAGCTAAGTTTAAGTTATCTTAATGGTATCAAAATGTGGCTAGAGAAGTGGCTAGTTGTAGCTCAAGGCTACTACAAAGGTGCCAATCGAATTTGGGTGCGTGGACAATCAAATCCTCTTCCTCAACGTAAAACTCAATGGCCAAAGAAGAATAAAACTACTCCACAATGTCATCCACAAAAGCTTATGTGAGTTCCTCAAAGAATTCCAGCCACTCAACAAGTGCAGGTAACAAAAAGATTACTGCAAGCTCAAGGGTACTCCCAAGGTAATACCAAAGCTTGATTCCCAAGCACATCAAGAAGCCACCCAAGCTTGCATAAAGAAAGAAACCTCAGCACCAAAAGCACCAGCCACCAATTAAAAAATGTTCATCAAAGATGGGTGCCTGTGCACATGCTGAAGAACAAGGATATTATGGAAATCCCATCATATGGTTTCTAAGATCAAACAACGTGAAGAAAGCCTCACCACCCACCAACTTTAATTCCAAAAACTTCACCTAAAGTTTGACAAGAATGGAGGCCCAAGCAACACCAAGCAAGCCACTCAAGCCCCCTTGTGCACTCAACACATACACAAGAGCTTGGGTGTTCAGTCCAACACCAATGGCAGCCAACCAGAATCTGTACCTACCGCCTTGACAACGCTTGAGCCAAAAATTCAAGAATCAATCCCCACATCTGCAACACAGACTTATGAGCACATCAAGGACAAACTCACAATGCTCTTTTCACCCCTTTGGATGAGAAGCATGAGTACAAAAGCTACGCGGCAGACATAAGGACCTATTCTCTCGAAAAGGAGCATAGCCACAAGATCCTATTGTGCTCGCAAAGTGGCATCCATCCATTCATTCATTCACATTTATCTGATTCACATCACATCTCATTCATTCACATCCCGATTCTTCACATCCATTCACAGAATTTAAACATAGAATTTAAGAAAATTCTAATTTTGATATAAAGATTCTTTACGCATCTACTTATGCATAAAATAAAAATAAATCCTTTATGCATCTTTCTATGCATAAAATCAATTTAAATGAGAATAACACTTTTGAAATAAAAATAAATCCTTTATGCATCTTTCTATGCATAAAATCAATTTTAATAACAACACTTTTGAAATAAAAATAAATCCTTTATGCATCTTTCTATTCATAAAATCAATTTTAATGAGAATAACACTTTTGAAATAAAAATAAATCCTTTATGCATCTTTCTATGCATAAAATCAATTTTAATGAGAATAACACTTTTGAAATAAAAATAAATCCTTTATGTGGGGTTAGCCCTACCATGGCTGGAGCAATTGTAGGTTGAGGAAAGGTTGGAGGAGGATCGGGGCTAGGAGGATAATATACCATTGGAGGCCCTTGCCTTATAGGTGGGTTAGATTATGCCCCTTGCGGTCCCATGTGGTACCCAGGGTAAACTCCTTATGGTGGATACTACTGATATACAGGCGGACTGGGCTGATGTGAAGGGCCTGGGTAGACCCTTTCTCTTTGGTACGATGTTTTTGGTCCTTGAGATAATGGACATGGCCCTAGGTTTTATACAGGTCTTTGGGCCCTATAAGAATCAGCCATTCCTGAAACGTGCATGGCTCTCCAGAGACTGGTGGTTTAGTCTGGGTCTTTTGGCTTTTGCCCTGCCCTACTTTTGCTCTAGGATCTAGAGATGGCGTGGCTCACTTTCTTGTGGATAATCCATACCTTTCACCCTGGGTTGCGGTTCTTCCAATTGTGTGTTTCCCAGGGTAAAACTGCAGAGCCTCGAAGCAAGGCTTCTCTATGAATGTGTGGGAGAGGTAGGAGCTTGCCCTTGGATAGATGGTCTGTCCATGCAGTGAGGTTCAGGCTCTCTCCTATCTCGAGGTTAGGAGTTCCTCGTCCCATACTGGGATGGTCTTAGCTTTCGCTGGTGCTGTCAAAGACAAGCACCATTTGACTGATGGGTCCAACCTTATAAGCGAGGGAGCTTCAAGAGAGTTCACTTCATCAAAAAGAGGGCTATTTCACACCAATTTACCCAAGCATAGGTGCATGGAAATGTGGAACTACTGTGCAGAACCCCCCTGTGAAAAGTCTCTCTATTTTTTTAAGGGAAATGTAGCATACACTTTGGAATGGTACATGCGTACATTTTCAAAACTTGAAGGGAACGAGTGCACACTTCTCAGAGGGCAGATGACATGAACGTTCTCTTCCTGAAGGTCACAGGCGTGGCTTCACAAAGGAATGGGCATGCGCTTTGGAATGAAGAAGGTATGGCTATGGTATTTGTTGGAACACGCATGGCACTATCAAATTCAAAGATTTTCAAGATTTGTATGGGGATTTCAGGGAATTTAAGGCTGCAGGTCTGACAGCCACCCACTGTATTCCTGACAAATTCAATTGTACCCACTTGATTGAATGCAACTGAATGCACTTTATGCCCAATTTAATGCAATTATTCCAGTTTAATGTAATTGCCACATTCAGGGCTAAACATCTTACTAGATTTGGCTAATTGAGAAGGGAACGGGTGTGGTAAATATGCGACAGCCGTGGCCTGTAAAGCAAACAGCCGTTAGCTTCTCAAAACAGCCAAAACAAAATGCAGTTTTTGCTTGATTTTTCCTCAGATTCCAATTAATTAAGGCATCTTCCCACCAACTTTTTTTTTGATTCAATAGAGAGCTAGAACTAATCTCAAGCTATCTATTGGTGCCTACAATGCTTAATGAAAACTAACTAATTAAGATTAATTTATGGATTAAACTAAAGTGCAAACTTGATAAAAAAGAAACAAAAATTCAAAGAGTTGCATGAATGTCAAGGGCAATGTTGAGCACTTACTTGCTTCTCCCTCGCTCATAGTGAAGATCTCGATGCTCCGATGCTCAATCAACCTTCAATGTTCCATGGATTCACCATCAACAAACATAAACAAACACAAAATCAATGGATTTGCACTCTAACACTGGGCTAAACAAGGACTCTAGCAAAATGAATAAAGTGGAGGAGTTACACTTAGCCAACCTAAATGAGGGTTAACTCCTCGATGTGAAACCGCTAGGGGCTCACTCCACCTCTTCTTGTGTCACCCAAGAAGAGATTCAATGGCTAGGTAGTGAGCAAGAAGGATGGAGCTATGGAAAGCTCAACCTTCACTTAATTCCACATGCATGTAAGAGGGAGTCGGTAGAGAGAAAAGAGAAGGGAGAGAAGGAGAGAGGTTAGAGCATCACCATCCCTACAAGCACACACCAACAATCAAGCATGCAAGCAAGCAACACAAGATAGAATACATCCACAAGCTCAAATGAGAGAGGGAGAGAAGAGGCAAAGCTCAAATGAGACTAATGGGATTGTCTCTTTTCATATTTCATAAATGTCTTATATACAGGAGCTCATAGTTACAATTGCCTGCTGCCCATTTACAATTGGGGGCCCAAAACTAGTGTTCCTAGCTCTATGCACAACTATTCCTCACATGACCGGCATTACGCAAGCCGTAAGCTCGGTCACCCCATGTCTCTTTTACATTAAGCGCTTTGTGCAGTTACAAAAGATGGATTACAATAAGTGTAGCCACGCTAAAGGTAATGTTAACCAGAGTGGTTAACAACTTTTTTGGTTAGTAAAGATGGAGTTGAAGGCATAGATGCTTTATCGAAGTTGGTTATTGATGCAGATGATAGGTCTTTAATAACTAGAGAGGCTTTTGAGGAAGAGGCTTGTAGCTTTTTGCATTCAACATCATAGAAATCCCCTAGGGTTAGATCCTCTTCCCTGCAGTATGGTATCGTCAACTTTTTGTTTTTGACTATCATGATGACCATATTGCTAGCAAAGCACAATGGTGCTTAGGTACTAAAACAATCCATTTATGGCCCAAGATTGAATTTGCTTCCAACACATACTCAACCACAAAAAACTTGCACATAAGGAGGTTAGATTCCATATACATTGTTTGTTTAGGTACTAAAACAATCCATTTATGCCCCAAGATTGAATTTGCAACACATACTCAACCACAAAAAACTTGCACATAAGGAGGTTAGATTCCATATACATTGTTTATTTAAGTACCCCAAACATGGCATGTTGATGTCTTTTGTGAATGGAATTTTCTCTGGATAAGCTTTTAGTGTTGGTTGACCTAACAAATCCCATAACTCGAGAGTCATGAGATTGTGTTCTTGCTGTGGATAAAGTTGTGCTTAGAGTGTGTTGATTTTATTGTAAAGTTCAAATCCAACTATAACCCTTGGGATATTCTGAGTAAGATATGTTGGAAGTTCCAGCTCCTCCACAAGGTCTCTTCCTCCTGCAGGAGCAATCTCACAATGCCTGCAACAGTGTTCAAGGTGACTGTTTGCATGGATTCTTCAATTGAATACCACGAGTCACATACCCAAGTTCCACCTAGGACAACATCATACTCAAGGGGATTTGGGGTGACATAGAATTTAAATTCCACATTTCCAATTGTTTGAGTAGCATAGCTAAAGCAACCTGGAACTTCAATGTTTTGTTCATTGGCACCTCTTTTAAGACTGTTGTCTTTAGGGATGATTTTAGGTTGTCCTAATGATGCCCAAGTGTCTATTGTCATGATGTTATGACTAGCTTGAGGGCTAATCAATGCGTGTTTGCACTTAACATCATTGCCCATAGGGAAATCTAACAATACCATGATAGAATCTTCAACTGGAACCATGGATATTCCCATATCCGATCCAATTTCCATTCCCATTTCGGTTTCAATTTCCCATTTCTTCATGGCTCTCGGTTTTTTCAAGAGTTCCCAATGTGTACAATGGCACAATCAATCCTTTAGCAACTTTAACTTAGGTCTATTTGTTGGAAACATGCGAATCCTTATAGTCCTGTTCTATGTAGCTCTTGATATATTGATATAACTCATGGTTATCCTTTAAAGGTGCAAGGGTTGTGGCTATGCTAGCTTCACCACCACATGAGAGAAGAGCACTCCTCCAAAAGAGGATTTGAGAGACTACACTGCATCATTCTTTGCAATATTTCTCTTGAAAGGGGAAGCGATACTCTTCTGGTTTTTGTATTTTGGTTGTTTTTTTAGGTTTGACTCTTCTTGGCTTAATGAGTTCAATTCGGTAGAGAGTATGTCTTCCTCTTGAGAAAGGGGAAGTGATACTCCTCTGGTTTTTGTATTTTGGTTACTTTTTTAGGTTTGATATTATGAGGTTCAATCACAACCGGTGATCCTGTATGACACTCAACAATGCTAAGCATGCTCTCATGAGCTTGCTTTTTGCTTTCCGCATATGCCATGTGATCTTGATTTTCAATTTGGGGTAGTTGGGTGGGTTCTAGTTTTTGGATTGGCCTATGAGGTGCACTGAGTGATGAATCAGAACTTGTTTTGTCCTCACTAAGTGACATACTAGAACTTGTTTCATCTTTTGACTTTCTGTGGATCGTCAGCTTTTCATCATGTTTGCCCATGCGACAAGAACAAGCTTTCTTTCGAGCTTTTGTTTCACATGTCGCACATGTGGGTTTTGTGGTTTGAGAGGTAGCCTTTGAGGTATTCGCATGTATCTTTTGGCTCTTTTGGGGTTAGGTCCTCCACAGGCTCCTTTTCCCTATCCTTTATTTCAACCTTGGTTTTTGACAGTTTGTTGGCCCGTGTTTTTCTTGGGTTTAGAAGGTTTGGCATCCTCTTTTGGTTTTTGCTTTAAAAAATGCTCCTCTACCCATTTTGAAGTGTGTTCTTTTGCATTCTTTTTTATTGTTTCTTGTACCTTGGCTTGCAAGCGTGTAAACACATTCAAGGGTACCGTGGAAAATTGTCCATTTTACACACTCAAGATGTTAAAAGTTATATTTTGCAACACAAGCTGCATTGAAGCAACTCGCCTTGGGGAAAATCTTAGAATATGTGATCAATGCCACATCGTTCATATATGGGTTGCAAAGTGTTAGTGATTGTGGGCACAGAAGTATTCCAAACTTGCAGTCTGCCACTTTGTGCTGTTCATGACAATAGAAACACTAAAGTGTTTGCTTAACCGCTTCCTCAGTAGTTTCTAACCTTTGAATTGCGTCTGTTTGGGGCACAGGAGGTTGAGGTTTTGAGGTAATTGTAGGTGAATAGGGACATTAAGATGTGTCGTGACCCAAGGTTTTGCAATGTATGCAGTATAGAAAGATAGGCCTAGGGTATGCACATTGGGGATTAGGATGGACGTAGTGATGGCAATGAACACAAGAAGGCATTTCACCCATCACTTTGAGAGGCATTAAGGATATTTGGTTTTGAGGGAGGTCATCTTCTCTTAGAGATTCCGGTTTTCAAAGCTTTTAAGTAAGGTTGTATAGAATTCAAGAAATGATAATTCTAAGAAGATCAATTTTTCTTTAGCCTTTGCTTCACTTGGTTTATATGAGGAACATCTCATATCATGATCATCCTCTATCATGTTGTCATCTAAATGTATTGCTTCTTTACAACATTAATCGAATGTTTTTGGATTGGATACAATGATTAAGTTGTGTAAGATATTTTTCTTTATACCCATTATGAAACATCTCTTCAATTGAGATCGTTTAGTTTCTCCCATGGCTCACATCGTGAGTCCAAGATTTTTGTCTGAAGAATAAAATATCTAATGGTTTCGTTTTGTTTTCGCTCAATGGAATAAAGTTCTCTTGCTGCACTCCACTGATCACCTTGTCTTGAAAAGCGGTGGGAATAAATGCTATTTTCAAGGTCTTGAAATTCACCTTAATCGTAGTCATCAATGTGATGAACCATCGACTAGCCTTTCCTACTAAGCAAAGATTCAACGCATGTATCTTGGTGGGGCAGTTAGGATTTTCAAAGGCTTCACATCTTTGTTCAAACATTTGCATGAATTGAACAGGATTAGTCATTCCATCATACTTGCCCATAGTTTTGGAAATCTATACGGCTGTGTTTTTGGATGAGTCACTGAGACCATGTGTGGGTGCTCTTGTGGTTAGGACCTCATTTAGTCCTTGGGCAACCCCCCTTCCTAGATTAGTTAATATGTCCAAGGTTTGGGCATTTAGGGACTACAAAGGTTTGGTATCTAGCACTTCTAAAGGTCTAGGTCTTGTGGTAGTGCTAGGAAAGGGACCAAATCTCATAGAGATTAATGTGACAGGGGATGTAAAACCCAATGACACACTTGTTGTCAGCATGGCAAATGGAATTGGGAGGTGCATTTGGGGCATGGATCTCAATGGCTTGAAGATTTCAGCCATCGGGTTCAATTTGGGTGTGGGCCCACATAATCCCTCTATCGTTGCCATATCTTGATGTTGTAATTACTCCTTAATGAGCAAGCATACATGTTCTTTTTTTGCTTTTTAGATTTTCTTACAGCTCGTTACAGCCTCAGGAGAGGCCTGGCGCACCCTTCTCTGGGTCAAATGAGGGTTCATTTGCCTTAATTTGCTTAGGCGCTAATGTACATGAACCTCTTAGATATATTTTTTCTGAAAAAAGTGTGTGCCACTGGTGTCCTAGATGGAAGCTGAGATCTTAAAAGCGCATGTGAATGCCCTTAGGAAAAACTTTTCCAGAAAAAGTGTATACTATTAGCATCCCAGATGGAAGAGGAGCTCTCAAAACCTATTTTCCATAGCTGTCTCAAGATGAAAATGTTTTTCGGAAAGATTTTTCCTGCTTTGCAGCTTGTTTTTGAATGTGTTTCAAAAGGAATTTGGAAAAATGCTATATGAGAGTATTTTTGGAGTATTACAACTTTGTCTCTCTAACGTTTTCCTGATTTTGGACACTCAAAAAGTAGCCCAAAAATGGTACGCAATCTTTTTCAGGCTTTTTTGGGCAATTTTTAGTGCTTAGGCCCGTTTTTTGCCTTGATTTTTGGGCTGAATTTTGAGGCTGCTGATCGAAGGCCAAAATGATGGATTTTTCCCTCGAACGCAAGACCAAATTTAAAGAGATCGATGCAAGCTTTCCGATGAGCACTAGAATGTGGTTGGAGGCCAAAATGATGGATTTTGCCCTCGGACACTCGAGACCAAATTTAAAGAGCTCGATGCAAGCTTTCCAATGAGCACTAGAACACGTTTATTAGCTTCACAGTTTAGGAGATATGAGCCTCCAAATAGGGTTGTTTTCTATACTCTTTCCCTCCCCTGGGACTCCTTACACACGCCATGAAAGTCAGGAAACTTTCACACCGTGAATTGTATCTCACACGTGAAAGTTATTTCACGATTTTTGTTATTTTTATGTGGGCCTTTTTCATACCGTGAAAGTCAAGGACCTTTCACGCCATGAAATTCATCTTACGCATGAAGGGGTCCCATGACGTGAAAGTTAAAGGGTCCCACGCCGTGAAACATGTATTTTTTTTTCACACGCGAGAAACTTTTACGCCGTGAAACACGTATTTCACGGATTTTTTTGGGAGTCTAGAGAGATATTCAGGTTTTCTTGTGTGTAGGGAATATTTTTTTGAGTTTTTAGGAGAACTCAATACTTCTTGGAATTGAGGCATTTACATTGGCAGCTTTGTGACTTTGAGACTATGGTGGATACAGAATTTTGGCCTCCCTACAAAGCTTTTAGGAGAACTCAATACTTATTGGAATTGAGGTATTTACATTGGCAGCATGCTACCAATAAGTTCTTGTAAGTTGGAGTCGCCTAGCCTAAAAGTGGTAGGCATAGGAGTTCAAGTCTAGTCTCGCCAGTCAGTTTTCCAACCATTGCCATAGCCTTGCCCAGTTGTGTCAAGTGGCTAGTTGGTTTTCCAATCACTAGCATAGTCTTGGCATATTGCATCTTCATTTGCTTCCAAAATCCTCTCGTATGCTAGAGGTGTCACCAATCTAGGCATTGGCATAAGAGTCTAATGTCGCCTAAGATTTTTTGGTTAAGGGCATAGTCTTGCAACATGGAGTCATGCATAAACATTTCCTTATACATATCTACATATTGCATATCCAAATATAATAAAATAACATAAAAAATATAAAAACTCAAAATCTTGAAACTCCCTACACTAACGCAATGTGCACTTTTATCTTAAGACTAAAAGCCTCGACATCAAAAGCCATCTAGGTACATTTTGGATGTGGAGATCTTGGCGGGATATTCCTCACCTAAGATACGACCCATCACCTAGATTACCCCTTGATTTCTCTTCTTGCACAACATGCTCTTCATTTTACTATGGAGAATATGGACACTTGCATTTTTCAAGTGCATGCATTAGGCACTCTTATTTGTTTATACCCGTGCACATGCATATGCACTTAATCTTGGCTTCACCGATTTCGACATCGACAACCAATATGTATCGCAACATCATGAAGTTATATTAGGATCACTCGCAAGGTTCTTCCACTTCAAAGGCTCTATTCATCAACACACTTAAGAGAGGTTTTGAAGTTAATCGACAATTCGACAACACTAATGATTCTACAACATTTGACAATCCAATGATGTCTTCAATGCAGCTAATCTTCAACGTCCCTCAGACTTTGCTTTTCTTTGCATTAGGTCCAAGGAGACAGACCTACTTGAGGTAAGGGGGGAGATGTTAATTGCATCTCTGATGGTGGTTGATTAGCTGGGAGGTTGTCTTAGGCGGGCCCACCAATTAATTTTTTAAAGTCCATCTAAGCGTATCAAGTGATTAGCATCATTAGATTACTCTAATTGGGTCACTTATAATGTTTTGTCCACCCGAGCGGGTTTTTTAGCACTTCATGAATGTAATATCTTATGGATTTTTCTTGCTCAAATGAGCACATCACGATGTAAACAAGGTATGTCCGAGCTAAGTGTAATGCTAGCATCAAATACACATGTATACTAGTAGGTGTAAAGTTATCATTTTTACACAATGGCCGCCCAAGTTTGGGTGCCGGCCACTTATAAGTTTTCTATAAATAACAATGTAAGGATTGAGAAAACACACTTCCCTTTTGCAATCTTGGAGCTCTTGTGTTCTCTTGCTCTTATCCTAGAGTGTGTGAGTGAGAGTTGCTTGCAGGTTATTGGTTTGCATCACCATAGCTATGGAGCTGTGAGTGGGAATGTCCAAGAGAATCAACATAAACATCATTTGATGACAAAGTGGTGGGAGGTAAGTTTGCACTAGCTACTCTAAGTGGTTGGAGAGCCTCCCTTGGGAAGCTCTAAATGGATTTTCCTTGCATCCCCCACCACGACAAGTAAGTTGTTTCATAGAGCCTCCCTTGGGAAGCTCTAAATGGATTTTCCTTGCATCCCCCACCACGACAAGTAAGTTGTTTCATGTCTTTCTCTCATGTTGAGCCTTTCATTAGTGTGTGCATAATGACATTGCTTGAGTTTTCCTTAGAGTGTGGTGAAATGAATTTAACATATTGTAAGGGTTTAGACACTACCCTTGGATTAAATTTCCAAGGAGTAAGACCTATTGGGATCATATCTAATATACTCAAGAATGACAAATTTGAGGGATATGGTTTCCACACATGGCAAACGAAGGTCAAGTTTACCTTTATGAGGAAAGCGTTATGGGGTATTACATCAACGCTTTGAGACTTAGTGATATATATATCCATCACATAGATGGAAAGGATTCATCACATGAGGCATGGAATACTTTAGACTCTTTATTTGGGGCACAATCTAAAATTCTAAAATCAGCCTTTTAATCAAGTTTTTTGGGCTCAAGTTAAATTTGGGAGAGTCACTTCCAAATCATCTTAACTATATGAATAGTATTCTCATCCAACTTGTAGGGATTAAAAAGAAAATTGAAGAAGATGTGATCATAGCTGTGCTCTAAAGAGCCTACCCCAAGAGGAGTTTGGTAACATTGTTACTTCCCAACACCAAAATTGATAGATGTGGAAGCATCTCTTCTAGTAGACGAAGACAATAAAGTCAAGCAAAGGCAAGGCAACTTGAAGGGGCTTTCTTCAACAAAGGAGGCTATAAAAAGTTTGGTAACAAAGCATCATCCAAAGGAACAATAAAAAAAGGATTTTCCTAAGAAGTTATGTAGCATGTAACTTCTGTAAGAAAACATGATATGAAGAAAAGGGTTATTTCTTTAGAAACAAAGCACAAAAAGATCTTCTTGTTGCAAGTGAAGGCAACTTAAGTGGAAAAGATAAAGAAGAAGGTGTCTCCTTTGAGGCCAACTACACTAAAGACCATTAGGCTTTCTAGACCAACTAGTCTGAGATCGACCTATTAGTCAGTCCTCTATGCCAAGTTAAATATAATCATAACTAGCTGTGTAGCATCTATCATCATAACTAGCACTGTAAACCTCCATGATTAAGGCCTATGTTCACTTGGATGGTCATCATAACCAACATTGTTATCAGTAACTAGAGCTAGCATTGACATCATAGTGGGGCCATAAATATTTTGTTGAGGGAGGGTGTTAAAATAATACACCAAAGACTCCACTAGTGACATTAGGTCATAAGAGCATTATGGTTCTAAGGTCTTAGGCCACTTTTATATAATGTAATATGGTATATTCAGCTACACAATTCCATAAGAAGAAGGCGCCTATTACAAGGGGGGGACATTTTGCTTGCACCTAAATCTAGGTAAATAGAAGATCTTGGAGGTGCTCAAATCAAGGGTAGTTTAGGTTTTTGCTTAAGGATTAACCAGACTCTATTGTATTGCAACCTATTTAAAGGTAATGATATGATGCATGATTATAAAACATCCTTCTCCTATCTCATTATGTCATTATGTTGTCCATTTAGCTAAGCCATGTGATTAGTGTTAATCTCATCTTTGCTTACCTTTGTCTCCATGCTTTCACCATGAGTTTAATCATCTATCTTAAGCTGCCCCCTTAATGACAACACAAGGTGAGATCTTAAGAGTTTATGGATTGATGTATATAGGACTCTTAGAGTTATATTCCTTGACATAGAATCTTGATGATTGCTAGCCAAGCCTCTAATCGAGCTTACTATGGTATGTCCATTTGCATGTATTGCCTCTCCATAAGAGCTAGGCTTGTTTACCCCTTTTGATGTACTTAAATAAAACTTATGGGAATAAAATATATATTACCTTGTCTTTTTGTTTGAATATTGTCTCTTTTTTTTTAGTAATGTTGTGTAAAATAAAAAATACAGTATGGCCCATAACTTGCCTTTCTCCCTAGAAGGACACGTGTTCTGAGTTGCATTAGAGCATCTAGCAATGACATAGTTATGGCTGTGAATTCCTATCTTTGAGACTATTATTTTATTAGGTAGCCCTATCAATCACTCTTGTCTTCCTCCCTAGAAGGACAAGTGATCCGAGTTGCATTTGAGCATGTGAACAATGATAGAGTTATGGCTATGAATTTCCATCTCAGTTATCAAGACTATTATTTTATTAGGTAGCCCTATCAATCACTCTTCATGTGGTGTCACGAGTGGGTCAAGGATAAAGAAAAGTTTATTGTGATGATAGACATAGATTATCTTCCATTCTATGCCTAATCTGATATTGGCCATGATTATGCAGAATTTAGATTTTGTAAAGGAGTAAAGAACACGTGGCATAAGTATTTTCATCCTAGACAAGTATTTAGCCAAGGTAAAGCATATTACTCTATATCTCCCTCAAGAAATTTATAATTGTAGGCCAATATTGTCATTTTAGCTTTTTAGATCCTAGAAATAAAATCTTCCTTGGCAATATAATAGAAATTATTGAGGAAATAAAAGAATTTTTTTCTTATTATTTAGTCTGCCAATATTTTGATTCAAGTAGTCTTCTCTTTCAGAAGAATCATGAGATGTTGGAATCAAGCTCAAAACATTATACTAGAAATTGAGACATTGGATATTGATATCTAGAAAGCGCTCCATAGATCTTAGCTATAGAAGCATTCCAAGGCTAGGATTACAACCTTGGAGAGGCAATGTTGAATTGGACATATTCTATGGATGAGTACCTTAACATTGTTGAGTCCTTTGATATTTTATGGATGAGTACCTTAACATTGTTGAGTCCTTTGATATTCTATGGATGAGAAATCTGATATTATGGACATATTCTGTGGATGAGTACTTTGACATTATGGAGTAGAATGATAGAAGCAAGATGACTCTTGCCAGATTGAAGTTTATCGGAGTAGCTCAGAATAGTTGGTGGAGGAACCACATTAAATCTTACCATCTCAACCAAGAGTATTGAGATAGGAAGACATGAAGACTCACCTCCATCAAAGGTTTTGTCCCCCTAGATTTCAAGAGGAGAAGATGAATGAATTTCTAGAGTTATCTCAAGCACAGTTATCTCAGGCAAGCAAACCTACTGAGAGTATCATTAGTCTTATGCACCTAATGCTCCTGTGATAGCTGATGAGATACTTCTCCATCAGTTTGTTAGAAGATTGGATCCTCCCCTAGATAGATTTGTAAAGAATGTAAAGCCCTCTTTGTTAGCCGAAGCAGTTAGGATGGCTGAGGAATTTGCATAAGCTTTTCCTAAGGAGACTACCCAGCAACAAAAGCCCTTTTTTTAAACCCCCTCCCCAGAAGATAGCTCCATCTAATTTTGGTAAGCCAAAGTCAAAGAGAAATAGGGAATAGGATCTACTATCATTCCTTCTTATGTGGCACATTCTCTAGTGGCAGGATTTGATCATACTTATAAGCATTATTCCAATAGAGTGATTATTGCCTTAGAAGCGGCAGGAGCATCAATAGCCACTTTGATGAGCATTGACTTGTTGAGTGTACAAGGAGGAATTATTCATATAGGAATATCACAAGGATTCAAGAAGCCAAGATGAGGGTGTAGCCTTTTATATGGTAGTGATGGTGTGCTTGGGCATAGGCTAATAATGGGCCAGGCACTTTTTTCCACTTTAGGAAGTTTTTCCCCCCCCTGAGCATATGTACACACTCTTATAAGTGTGTGTAAGTGACCTCATCATGTTACTTCACTTGTACTTCTCTTATTCTTGTCAATCTACTTTGATTTTTATGCTTCCATCTATCACTCCTTGCTTGCTACATCTATGCATATGTTGTTACCTTGATGTCCACTCCAACAATTAGTATTAGAGTAGGTTCTCTTGGCTCTCACTCCCTTGTTATCTTCTCCTTAAACTTCTCTTTTGGCTGTCTCAGATTGAGCTATCCTCTTGGGTGGAGAAGGTAAACCCTCTGTAGTGTGATGTTAACTATGTTTTTGTACATTTAGGGCTCGTGCGCATGATGTAAGGTTTCTGTAGACATCCGCGGGAGTGTCAATTTGACATTACATCTTTGAGCTCATCTTCAATAGCTTCAATAGCATTGTCAACATTTTCATTGATCATTTCCACACTCTACACTCTGTAATTTTTCATATACTTTGCAGGTTTCCTTCATCATCTATGATCTACTAGCAACCATCTCAATTGCGTTCAACATTACCTACAGGTAGTTGGTATATTTGTATTTTGTGTTGGAGATTAGTTATTTGCATGATGTTGAAATGGTATAGACAGTATTGGGATGCTTTTGAGGATAAGCTTGGCAAGACCAACTACCCATTATGGTCATATATGATGCATTATGTACTAGTTAGCCAAAGGGATTTGGACTATTGTCATTAGCATTGAGGCACGCTCTATCTTGCTAGCACATGATAGTATAAGTACTTTGGATGGAGACATTAGTTTAGATGTAGTACTACATGTGGTTTTTTCTCTAATGCTTCTTCCATCAAACTGACATTTGATGATGAGAATTCGCCTGCAAGTAGGCTTTGATGAAAATTGGTTGCACTTGCTTGCCACCATAGATACCATACCCAAGGCACGCAGAACTCATTTTTGTGACGAGGATGGAAATTCAATTGCACCAATTAACCACCTTCTTGGAGCCATATCTCTGATTGAACGACAAGACGAATTCGAACATGAGGAACTAGAGAAGTCCTTATTAGTGCCTTAGCTGAGCTAAGATCTAAGATGAAGAATGAGAAAACCTCTAGAGAGGGGGGAATGGAAATGATAGAGATTGGAGTTTCCACCTCCTCTCGTAGATCCATGAACCACACTCCCATAGCATACCCACGGCAATTGGTAACCCATGGGGCACCCGATTCTCAAGAACTGTAGGCTGAAGGAGTGAACGAGTTACACACACGGAGTTTTTTGTGTTTGTGTTGTAAGTTTGTCAGAATATCACTCTCAACCATGGCCATGTGAAGCAAAGAGCTTTCACATTTGGTTTGTAATGTGTCCAGGAGTCCCGACGCTCTGCCGGGCACATAAACCTTGACATAGCTGAATGACGGTGATGAAGCACCCCTGAGCGGGTGTAGAGCGAGAGAGAACTCGTAGAGCTATGGCGGATCATGCGCTACTGGGCAGTGCGGTTGGAAGGAGAACATCAGGTATTCTTGATTTTCGTCATACAATAGATCGTTTTCTGCTTCCTTCGTACACACATGCCATAGCTAGGGTTAGAATTAGGGTTCCTGCCTGTAAGAGTTGGATCTCTCATCGCCATATCCAGAGCAGCTTCTTGCTGCGGGCTGCTTTGCCTCCTCATATTGTGGAAGAAGACCTCGCTACAGAAGAGAACTCTAACTCTAACTCTAACTCTAACTCCAACCCTAACCCTTATTTGTCTGATGAGGACGAAACCCTCACCCTAACGCGGTCTTTGCTCGGGAGCTGGAAGCCACCGCGCTATCTGTGGAGGGCAGTGGCCACTCTGATTATTGCCGGCCAGGTGATTCTGCGCATCCTGCAGCGGAGGGTTCATGTGCGGAATGCTCTGCAGCAGCTGGAGGTGATTGGCCCACGGTCGCTGGGTGTCTGCTTGCTCACGGCATCCTTCGTAGGCATGGCCTTCACCATTCAGTTCGTCCGGGAGTTTGCCAGGCTTGGTTTAACCAGGGCCGTGGGTGGTGTTCTCTCACTCGCCTTGTCGCGCGAGCTCTCGCCCGTAGTCACCGCCATCATTGTTGCTGGTCGGGTCGGTTCTGCCTTTGCCGCGGAGCTCGGCACAATGCAGGTCTCAGAGCAGACAGACACTCTCAGGGTACTTCGTACTGACCCCATCGACTACCTTGTCACGCCCAGGGTCATTGCGTGCAGTGTAGCTTTGCCCATCCTAACCCTTATCAGCTTCACTGTTGGTATGGCTGCCAGTGTTCTCCTTGCTGATTCTGTCTACAATGTCAGTGCCAACATTATCCTTGACTCTGCAAAGAAGGCTCTCCAGCCATGGGATTTCATCAGCACCATGATCAAGTCAACAGTTTTCGGAGGCATCATATCTGTGGTAAGCTGCGCATGGGGTGTTACCACTCTGGGGGGTGCTAAGGGTGTAGGGGAGTCCACAACTTCTGCAGTGGTCATCTCCTTAGTGTGGATCTTCATTGCTGATTTTATACTCTCATGGTGCTTCTTCCAAGGTGCTGGGGATGCATTGAAGCGCATGGGATAAACTGTCAAATTGGCATGGGCGATACGTTGGCAGCACCTACCATCTGCAGCTGTCTTACATGATTTTTTTCCAATTTAAAAGAGTTTACAAGGGTGTCAAAAAATGATATTGAGGTGATATGCGTAAAGTGGAAATTGTCATGTTGGCTTAAATCAGTTTTGTGCTATTATGCTCTGATTAGAGGCTGATTATCTTAATGTGGCTCGGTGAAATAAGCTGGCCTAGAGTCTTTGCCCTTGCCCTAGCCCTAGTGCACTTACAGGGGGATGTGCATGCGTTTTTGCTGTACAGTCATATGATGTAGCTTTGGTCCTGATTGGCTCATTTTATATTCGAGGGTAATCAACCTTTCTGTGTTTGTGGTGAGTAAAGGGGGTCTTCTCTATTGTAGATGATTATGCCTTTAACTTGGCATGGTACTGTAATGCTAATGTCGATGTTATTTACATTCTGACATTCTATGACATGTAATTCATGCTATGTGCGCATTGTATAGGACTATCGTAATGCATTACAGAACATGGCTCTGTTGATATGCAGAAGATGTGAATTTTGAAGTGAACTTGGTGTCTGCCTATGTAGAATATGCGAATTCTGAAGTGGGTACAGTACAATATGCAATTTTAGCTGTAGTTGATGGGGAGAGCATAACTCCCAATTTGTAGTACAACGGCTTGGATAAAAGGTTATATATATATTTGAGACAGGTTGTGAAAGGGTAGGAAGGATAGAAGGATGATGATATAAGGAGTCACGAGAAATGTAGGATATAAAAGACTCGAGGTGGATGTTTTAAATAGTGGTGCATGAGGATGAGGCAAAGTGCCACATAAGGATCTAAATACATTGAGAATCTGTACACATCCTTTGAAAAAAATGAAGAGGTTTCCAGGTTATATGAACGTACTTGTCTTATATTAAGGCTTTCAATTGAGAGGTTGGAATCTTAGCTGCTACAAGTCCAAAAATAATTTCATGCTTTAAATATGTAGATTTGGCTTTCTCATTGAAGATGTGACCACCCTGTACGTACTGTACGGTGTTCCGTACAGTAAAATTTTTTATGTACGTAAAAATACGTACCATTGGCAAACAATAGGACATTCAACACCTTTCTACATTTAAGGTACATAAAAGTTTGAAACATTCAAGAATCAAAATAAACCAATTTGCATGTAGTATGTACTAATTTCAAAACACACATCATATACTTGACACAATGGCTGTCAAGACAAAATAGACGTAGAAAGGCTCATACTAGAGCATACAAATAACAAATGTCTGATGTCAACCTAAAAGGCTGATACTAGAGCATACAAATAACAAATCATAAATGTCTGATGTCAAGAGTCAAGACTCAAAAGTAAAAAACACTAAGCAATAACAAAGAGTCTCGACTCGACTCTCGAGACTCTACTCTTTGAATCTCAAAACTCCTCATCGGATGAGGATGATGACACTCCTGAAGAGAGCAAGTCCCCATCTGTCAGGACGTTGCCCTCTTCATCATACTCTGGCTCTGCCATCATACTCTGCTGTCCTGGATCATCATCCTCCGTAGGCTGAATGAGAGGAACAGCCTCATTTGCCCGTCTCCGAGGAGTACGGACAGGAAGCTTTCCTCGCCGAATGGTCTCTCGTCGTGAAACTTCTGGACCTGCATCTCGCCCGACTAACGGGAGACTGAGAACTCGCGCACGTGACCTCGTCACACGTCGATCCACACTCTCCAGCTCTCTGTGCAGCATGCGAATAATCTCCTCCTGATCGTTTCTCACAAGCTGCTGCTGCTGCTGCTCAGTCTCCTCTGCACTCCCCTCCGAGACCAACTTCAATTTCGATGGATCTGTCTGTTAAAAAACAAAATGCAATTCAGTGTTCACATTATTAACAGCGTAGAAAGTAGTAATTAGTAATTACAAATATTCGCTTGTAATATGTATAAACGCTAGCCCAAAGTTTCAACTTTCTAACCTGCTTGGGTGTCCCCAAAGCGTGGTAATCTCGCACAAGCTTCATATTTGCTCGGCAGTAGACCAATCTCTCTAGCTGTGCAGTGCTGAGTCGATTACGGATCTTCGTGTGAATTAGCGAATAAGCGCTCCAATTGCGCTCGCATCCACCAGCAGAGCAATCCTACATGTCACATGTGCATTGTGACGTGTCAATGGTGACAAATTACAATGGACATTGGACATGGTCATAGACAATAGACATTGATGATTGGACAATGAACCATGGTCCCAGGTCCAAAACACATGTATGAAAAATGTAAAGATAGAAAACTTTACCTGTGAGAGGACACGTAAAGCGATACGAGTGAGCTTTGGAAGACCTTGTCTTCCATAACTCTGCCACCATGTAAGAGAGAACTTCGTTGCCTCCGGCCTCAACGCCACAGCTCTAGTAAAGGATGACCCTAAATTATTTTCATAGCTTGCGAGCTCTGCATCAATGTCCAACTGCTCATCCTCCTCGCAAATCAAGCCAATGTACGCATCCTTGCCCTGTAGTAGACTCCTGTCATTAAAAAGAGTTGGCTTCTTGTAGAAAGGATGAAGCAATGCAGCCATCGCATGAATGGGCCGACTCATAAATGTCCATCTCTTGTCTACAATAGCCAAGATCTCTTCCCGACTGTAAAAGCATTGACGCAACATTAGTTAACAGGCTGAATTTTGATTATAGTATTTACTATTATACATTATAGTATTGTACTAAATAGTTAATAGACTCGAGAGTAATCATTGCAGAAGCAAGTACATACCGATCAAGCGCCAGTGATCTGCAGCCTCTGATGTGTGTCTTCATCTCTGAGAAGAGATGATAGACTAGGCCCATGGTGGAGCCCTCCATGTCTGTGACACGCAGCAACACATAAATTGGCTGCAATGCTACTATCATAGCCTGCACCTCCGACCAAAAGGACTCATCAAGCACCCGCCGCTGTATGTATCTAGTGGACTCCTCCTGTGCGTGATGCATCTCTCTCCACTTCGGGTCCACTACTGTCTGTAGAAGTGGATCCCTCACTGCATAGAGTCGCTGCAACACAAGATACATATATGCAAATCTGGTCTTCAAGGGCCGCACCATGTCAAGTGTACTGTGACTCCTAAAGATAGCCAATGCCTTGTGCTTTTTGCGAAAAAAAGTAGTCATTTTTGTGGCATCGGAAACAATAGGCAACACCCATGTTAACTTCCCAATGTCCTCCATCAACAAGTCAAGACAGTGAGCTGCACATGGAGTCCAGACAATGTTCTTAAACTCTGCCTCAATCATCTCACCCATAGCCTTGCAATTGGAGGCGTTGTCAGTAATAACCTGCACCACATTCTCTGGGCCAACCTCAAGTATAGCCTGCCGGATGTGCTCATAGATAAACTGACCTGTAATCCGCTCTCCAGCCTTTCCTGCATCAACAGCACGCAAGAAGTACGTGCCAAGGCAAGACGACACAAGAATATTAATGATGTGTCGCCTACGAATGTCACTCCAGCCATCTGAAATGATGGTGCACCCAAACTGCCCCCAACCTGCCTTCACTGGTACCAATGCCTTATCTATCAATGCTTTCTGCTCCTCAAGCGTAGTGGTCCGCATCTTATTGTATTCCAACCCCGACCAATCCTCTGTGTGTCCAACCTGGGCTATGGCTCTGACCATCCTCTGCCACTGCTCAGTCCTCAAGACATGAAAGGAGATGTTGCACTCAATGAGAGTGCGAGCAATCTCCATCTCAGCCACTTTCTGGCGCTCCTTCACCCAAGAAAGAGAGGCAACTCGAGAAGGCAAGGTAGTCTGCCTTGGTGCATGCATCTCTCCATCATCCTCCACATAGTCCTGCTGCTCATGCATGGTACGAGCCCTCTTCCTACTACCAGTGGGCTGCTCCTCCTGAACCTGTGAAGAACCACCCAAGTCTCCCAAGAGTGCATCATGGAGAGCATCCTGTGTCTGTTGACTACCTTTCACCTTTTTCCCTGCACCCATTGCTGGAAAATTCTCAGCAATCAACTTATCCCTAATGTCCTTTGGTACTGCCTTGCACCCTGCACAGTTATTGGTTGTGCCAATGCCTGTCAAGTGCATAACGACGCGAGAAATGGTACTGGTGAGCTGAAAGTTGCAATACTTGCATTGCCATCGTCGCGTGCCAGATCCAGCTTGCCCTGGTGTGTTGACAATGCGGATCACATTGGTGTGCTCTTGCCAATACGGGTTAGTTGGCTTAGGCATGATGGCTCTTGAGACTTTTGTCTGCACCTGCCAAGTGCGCAGCACATATGCAAGAGAAAGAGATAAGACTCAAGACTCAAGAGGGAGAGAAAGAGAGAGAGAGGAAGATGCTCAGTTTACCTACACGCACGCCTGGCGGCAAATTTCCAACGCTGTGGTCGCCTGGGCTTTTTCGAAATCTTCCTGCTATCGCCTCTCTGTAACGCACGCTCTCTGGAGTCTAATAATTAAACTTGAAAGGCCTAGTATGTACCCAAAGGCAGCCGCCAGGCGGGCGCCCATTCATACACGCTCGGCGATTTTCAGCATTAAAAAACCCACACGTACGGATCGATCCGTACGTGTACGGATCCGTACAGTACGGCCGTACGGTACGGATCAGATCCGTACGTACGTATATATCAACCATGCTCATTCCTACTAGCCACGCTTGGCTAACAACCCTTGATCAATTAGAGGCCGAGTAATAAACAATCCTGAGCAAAGCTAACTGAGGAGCTACAAGCAAAACAATTCTAAGAAAACAGTTGGAAACGATACTTGTTGAAGCTGGCTTTTTTCAAATTTCAAGAAGTGTCATATCTTTCTTGATTGCTAGCAATTGCCATAGTTGAGTGTAGGTTAAAACACCTTTGCTTTTGTATTTACATACGCATGTTACCCTTGAAAATGGGAGTGGGCATTGTAAGAAAGCATGAAGTGTAGTGCAATAACAATTCATACACAAAAAGGAAATTTCCATGTGCAAGACAAAATGCTCAAATTGCACAAAAGAAATAATAATAATACACAATTAATTGTTGAATAACTTCCATGTGGCTTCCCTTGAGGTGTGAGCGTCGAAAGTTTATGTAAAAACCTAGAAGTCATGATGGATGTTGGGTATTACTATATAATATAGAAGATAACTTGATTACTTGATTGGTAAATCAAAGCCTATACACCTCGTTGCAATTATCAATACGTTAATTGTGTTAGCATAATGCCTATTGAATAAACTAATGATATTAATCATACATTGCACATGATCTTATTGAGCCATTCAAACTCAACCATTTGCCTCCCCTAAAGAATGGTGTGACCCAAAAAGCACTAGTCCAAGTTATTGTGTTTTGAGCGTGTTAGCATTGGTCCATGAATATACAGCACCTACTTAAGAGGCATCCAAATCTTCAAAAACTCAACCCAAGCCTTTTGTCTCTAGAGACCTCATGCTCACACTACCAACTATTTAGATTACTTGCTTCTCCTTATAACAAGGGTTTTTGAAACTCCAAGAAATCAAAACCTACACACAAGATGATTGGGATAGAGCATTGATTAAAAAGAAACCTCCTACCATGTCGACCCAAAGGTGAATGTTATCCATGCCGATCAATGGGGATCTAGTGAATTGATACTCCAATAGATCTTTGCTGAATGTCACCATTGGAAAAGATAAAATTTAGCATCAAACCAATTAATCAAGAAAGTGTTAAGTCATTAGACCTTATGAAAGATCTACAATTGATACTCCAATGGATCCTTGTTAGAAAGGTTTAAGCCATTAGACCTAATGAAAGATCTACACATGATCATGATCGTCCTTTAGCCTCATTTAAAGTAGTCTTTGAAAGACCATGGCTTACAACAATGTTGATGTTACACAATTGTGGAAATAATAAAGTTCATTCCATAATTTTGGCTGTGCCATCAAGATTAATCCATACACTTGGGTCAATACTTAAGGATCTTGATTTAGAGCGACAAGATGCTAGAAAGTAGTTGTTAGATGTAGTCCTTCTGTGTATCTCAATGTGCTTCATGCCAGCATGTGAAACAATGGATTTTTTTTTACAATTTCCATACAAATATGATTATCATATATAACAACTTAGTGTGATGCTCTTGAGTTGCTCCCATGTGCCCTAAAATTCTCAACTAGAGTGCTTCATATGAAGCATAACGTGCTGCCTCGTTGCCACTATAGGCTAATTCTTACTGATCTATGAGGTAACTCTAGACCCAAGTGAAAAGCAATAGCCAGAAACTATTTTTTTTTCTAACAATCTCCTACCTAGTTTGAGTCACAATATCCAGTAGTCAAGGTCATGCCTAAGGTATAAGTGATGTTCTACTCAAGTATACCTAGTATGTATTTTAACACCCACATCCTTGCCTTCCACACCGATGGTTCTTCGAGGGCTGATTTAGGAACATGCAGTAAAACAAAGCTAATGTGTGGTTGTGTATATTGCACAAGAAGATCAAACTCCCCACCAACTTCTTGTACTCCTTCATATCCATAAGTTCGAGTGTCAAGTTCGAGTGTCTTCTGCAGAAAACTTCACATCAAATTCCATCTTGCACTCGGCCATACCAAATGCCTTCAATGTTTTCCTTGCATACTTTTATTGACAAATGAAGACGTAAATCTAAACAAAATGCATAAGATAAGGTCTTTAAAAAAATATATAAAATTAACATGTTTACCTTGCATACTTTTATTGACAAATGAAGACGTAAATCTGAACAAAAATGCATAAGCTAAGGTCTTCATTTTAAAACATAAACTTAACATCTCCTTCATGTGTTGGAACTTCTTCTCATGGTTTCTATTAAAATGAGGTCATCTTTATAAAGGATTATGATCACATACATGCCTTACTCAAAGAAAATGTATGAATTTATATCTAAAGGATTATGATCACATATGTGCCTTACTAAAAAAAAATGTATGAATTTATATCTAACGGGCTTTTGTATGATCACATACGTTTCCTCAGAGAAAATGTATAAATTTGTATCTAATGGGCTGTTAGACATATCAATACTTTTAAAATATGTGTACTAAGCTCAAGGGGCCTGTTTTAGCCCATACATAATGCTTTCCAAAATATGTGTACCAAGCTTGAGGAGCCTGTATTAGCCGGTACAATGCCTTCCAAAGTCTACATACCTTTCCTTCTAAACCAAGCAGCATCATAAGTCTCGGGGGCCGCTCAAAATACACCTCCTCCATGAGATGTTCATTCACAAAGGTTTACTTGTTGACATTTATCTTTATTACTTTAGCACTTCTCATGAGTAGACAAAGCTAGAACCATGAGATGTCCATTCACGAAGGTGTACTTGACATTTATCTTCATTACTTTACCACTTCTCATCAGCCAAAGCTAGCACCATATAGTATATTCCTCACACTTGAGCCTCTTGTTCATCCCGCTTAACACATCACTTTAGCTACCACATACACATTCATTGGATTAAATTCAAGAAAGGGGATGTTGTTAACCCATTCCAACACGAGTCAAAAGTCAACAATGGTTAATAGGTTATGTCAAGTGAATTCACTTCCCTCTTTCCCTCTTATTGTTGCTTCTTTCTATTGGACAATTTGACTCTAGTTTGGTTAGAGCAAAAGCTAAGGGCCATTTGGTACAAACGTTGAAGTCAATAATCACCAATGAGTAAATATGCAAAAGATCTCACCTTAGTAGGTGAATAGAACTCATGGAGAATCTTCTAGGTTGAGATAATCAGGCTGGGGTCTCTTGCTGTGTTGAACACCGATCCAACTTGGCATCAGAGCCTAGTAGGTAATGATCCTAATTACACTTGCTAGTGGGATTAGTGACTAATCTTATCATTAATGATGATTATACTCTCTGCTCACACCCTTGTCTAGTGGAGGACCTACAGCTAATTATTCATGCAATTAATGCCACAAGTAGTCACATAGGAACTTTTCTAACTCACAGGTGCCCAGCTTAGTCACTCCAATTCGACAAACCAGCATCAAATCTGTGCGAAATTGGGTTTGTCGGCGCTTGGTTTCTCTGCATAATCAGCAAAATCGATGCGTTTACTTCAAATTGAGCTGCAAGGAGCTCACCCCCAGGGTTTTCAAGGGCGTTGAATCCGATTACGGTGTCTATTTTGCTCGAAATTGCCTCTCAGATTCAGTTTAGGATTGTGGCAGCAGTGCATTAACTCTGGTAAAATCAATAGTTATCTGGGTGTTTTTTCTCATCTTTGATCACTTGAAACACTCAATCCTAGTAAGTGGAAGAGGATAATTAAGTTATAGTCACTGATTTCATCCCTAAACTCTTGGCATTGCAATTTTTCCCAAATCTATGAATTTTTGCTAATACTTGGTTAATCCAATGATTAACATCACTAATCTGAATATTTGACTGATTGGAGCTATGTTTCCACACTGTAACTCATTGCTACTCAAGCTTAGAAACTCCTTGTAAGCTGAACATAAGCTTGCTTGAAGCTTTTGAGGCTCCAAGAAGGGCTATTTTTATGCAAAGGGGAAGGAGGTTATATTTAGGTTTTTGTTTCAACAATTAGGGTTTATTTCAACAATGCCCTCCTCATGTGAGTCAAATAACAACACTTATCTCAAGGCCAAGAAGAAAATTAAGAAAACAAAAAAAAATCTCAAAACCATATTACTATGCACATGCTAAGGGATTTGGATTATGAGATTTTCTGTGTCCTCATAACATGCAATTATATGGTGAAGGTAACATCTAGTGAGTTGAGTCTAGGAAAATTTAGTTTGTAAAGGGATTATAGGCACTGCCTTATCAAAGGTAAGACCTTCCCTCATGGCCACTCAAATCAAATTAGATAAATTTGAAGGAAATAACTTTAATACATGGTAGACAAAGATACAACTTTCCTTAATGAAGAAAGGATTATGGAACACTGTCAATGGAAAGAAAAAGAAGCCCTCAACTAGAGATCCTAAAACTACATGGTTAGTAAAAGATGAGAAGGCACTTGCCATAATAGCATTGGGGTTAAGTGATAATTATATACATCATATTGATGGGAAAGAGACCTCATTTGAAGCTTGGGAGGTAGCCAAACTCTTTGGTGCTCAAGCAAAGAGCTCTAAAATTAGCCTTCTCATCAAGTTCTTCGAACTCAAAATAAACTAGGGAGATTCTCTTTCTGCACATTTGAATTACATGAAAAGCTTAACTACCCAATTTGTAGGTATTAAAGTAGACATTGAGGAAGATATTAACATTGCAGTTCTATTGAAGAGTCTTACACTAGAAAATTATGGCACTGTGGTCACAACTCTCACCAATCTGCCTTCACCAAAGCTTGTGGAAATTGATGCTTCTCTTCTAGAAGAAGAGATAAAATCAAGCAAAGATGTGGAGACTACATCATAGATGGTGCTCTATACACAAAGAAGACATTCAAGGGATCATCATCAAAGGTCAACTTCCAAGACAAGGACAATATCAAATGCCACTTTTGTGGAAAACCAGGTCATTATGAGAAAGATTGCTACACAAAGAAGAAGATTTCAACCAATCTTGTAGAAGGAAACGATGAAGAAGAAGAACCCATGAAGGACGCTGAGGCCTCTCATGAGGCCAACTTTATTGATGTTGAGTGGGCTTTTTAGTTTTTTTTTGCTCACATGATTGCATGTCACAATGTTCAACTTAGACCTCACTATTTCGTAAACTAGATAGTCTAAAACTAGAGAGACTACAAGGATGGGGGCATAGGTGTTAACACTAGGAGGTGGTCAAGCTATATAGCTTCCCTTTGATTACTTCTAGAGATGAGGGTCATCAATTTGAGGGGAGGATTGTTGGACAAATTGACTTTAGTGGTTAGAGCAAAAGCTAAAGGTTATTTGGTACAAAGGTTGAAATCAATTATCACCAATGAGTAAATATGCAAAAGATCTCATCCTACTAGGTGAATAAACTTGTGGAGCGTCTTCTAGGTTGAGATAATCTGTGGGTGTGTCTTGCTATGCTGAACTCTGATACAACACTTTCATCTTTGTATGGTTGTATGCTCTCATTGATTTGTAGGTGGGAAAATCCTTTTGCTTCTTGAAGCCTCCATCTTACATGGTATGAAGCATGTGGATAAACAATGTATGGAGCCATTGACCTTTGAGAGACTGGCATAGAGTACGTTTGAGAAACCAACTTGAGTATGTGTGGCTATAAGTCGAGTGGGATTGGTCTATAAGTATGGGCTCAAGTAGGAGAGCAATCTCTTATTGATATTTCCATTGAGGTAGCATGCAAAGGGGATTGTGATTATACGTAAGGAAGTAATTTCTTGGATATGGAATCTTGGAGAGAAAGTATGTAAGGAAAATCACATTTTCCCAAAATAGCCCAATGGTCCACCAACTTGCTACCCCGAATTCCACATACTTCCTATATCCTCACACCAAAGTTATAGACATAAATGAAATAAGAGACTTGATTAGTCTTATCTCAAAGCTAACGATCCAAATGACGTCATAAATACTTATGTATAAATATTTTCATGGATGGATTATCCATTGATTACTTTGGTATGTGGGGATTGAGAGAGTGAATCCATATGAGTATGCATAAGTAGTCTTGTGGTCAATTATCGTTCCATCCTATGCATAGATTTTGAAGATGCATGGAAGAGAAAGGCACAATTGCCCAAAATCTTTTCCATGCAAAGAAAGGAGCTTTGCCTATCAATTTCCTTGCCACCTTAGGCTAAACATCTAAATGTGGACCACCTTAGGCCTCATCCAAGCCTTATCACAACATTGTAGCCACTCATGTGGCTAGATATGAAAACCCTAGAAAATACACTTGTGCACCTAAAATTAATGCTCATAACTATTGTTGCTGTGATTAGTTTACAAAAAGAGCTTCTCTATGAGCATTGGTTTGAGTATTGCATAATGATATAGATATTTTCCTTGCTATTATGAATAGTTTTTTGGGAGCTCTTCCTAGTGACCATTGACCTTCCTTTTGGCTTCTTGTTTGTAGAAAGGATTGAATCAATGAATAGTTTTTTGGGAGCTCTTCCTAGTGACCATTGACCTTCCTTTTGGCTTCTTGTTTGTAGAAAGGATTGAATCAATAAACTATGACCAAAATAATCATATAGCTCAAGATAAGCATAGACATGAATGTAACATAAGTAAAATGGTAGACACAAAAGCACATAAGCATTGGGTTCAATCTCCCTCCCCAACATGAGTGGCTCCGATTTCGCATGTGGGTATTTAAAGTTGTATTTTCAAAAAAAGTCTAAATAAATATTTTTCCCAAACTTATATAAAAATGGGCCTAGGGATGTAAAACCAAAATGTAGCTCGTATATGCAAGCGGCTTAGCCTAGAAATAATAATATGGTAAACACCTAAGTAAGTGTTCTTGCTCAATAACTTTTGCCATCATCTTCCATTTCATAGCCTATACTCTCATAAAACCCACAATGTTTTAGATATCAATCAATTGGACTTGCTCAATAATTAATTCGAACATGTGCTAACAATTAGACTCACTCATAATTGCATGTGTCACATAATTAATTGGACTCACTCAACAAATAAATTCTAGAATCAATTAGACTCACTCATAATTGCATGTGTCACATAATTAATTGGACTCACTCAACAAATAAATTCTAGAATCAATTAGACTCACTCAAAAATCGATTCTCACACATAGCATGGTATAAGCACAAACACATGAAAACAAGGCCACCCATGATGGAAAGTATTAAAATGGATTCTCCCATGATACTTTGTTAGTGTCAATATGCATGCAAGCATAAATTGGTGTCACCCAAGATACCCTCACTGAGCCTAATGACACATCAAGCATCCTTAGTGCATCATAGAAGGACTATATGTAGCATTCCCAATAGGATGATTCTTGAAAATGATTAGATACTTGCTGTAAGTATTTCTTGTTCTTGTATTGGTGTGGTAATGATCAATAATAGAATATGGTAAAGGAACTTCTTCTTCATCAACAAGTAGAGGTGGTTCTTCATAAACCGAATGGGAAGTTGAAGGTCCTTTAAATGGTCTTAGAAGGCTAATATGAAAAGAGTTGTGAATTTTCTAGTATGAGGGTAGTTTGGTGAGGAGGTTGATTTTTTTAATTATCTTGAATGGTCCATAAAAACTCGGTGCACGTTTCACCAGTGGATGGTTTTCCACACTTTTTAAATCTCTTTTTAATTTGCTAAAGTACAGTCATTTTCTTTGAAAGATATATCCTTTCATTTCTTGTTTTCTTGAGTCGCATAATATCGCTCTTGTGTAGAATGTATGGTTGCATGAACCTCATGAAGTATACTGTTAAAGTCAATTGTAAAGTCATCAGTAGCTTACATTCTATGTGAAAGCCTAGAAGCTAGAATGGGTAAGGCTTTTCCATATATGATCTTAAATGGAGCATGAGAATTGTTGAATGAGGTGTATTGATCCTAGAGCTTTGGTTGAGAAGATGTGTAGGCTCTAAGTAAGTTAAAAATGGGTAAAGGCATTAATAATCCTTGAGTGCTTCCTTTGTAGCATTCAATCTTTTGACAAACAATGCATTCAACTACAAATTGAGCAATGTCTTTACCATGTATGGAGAGTTGATATCCCATGTATGGAGGCTAGTGCATCTCGTCCATGACCATTTATCTAAATGGTTTGTGTTATGCATAATTTCTTCTCAAAGAAGAAATAACCATCATTATAAGAATAATTACCATTAGGAGTCCCAACCTTGACTATGCATGTTAATCCAAATTGGAGAGAAATCTGGGTCGTTCTCGTAAGTTTCCTTTATGGCTTCAAAGGGTTCACTCTTAATGACAAAAATATTGTGAATACTAGGCCTCCTACTAAGAGTGTCAACTATAACATTTTCCTTACCCGGTTGGTATTGGATCATAGATTAAATGACGCCTATTTGATATGTTGATCAAAAATCAAGGGTTATGAGAGTAAATGTTTGATACTTTGTTGATCAGTTTTTATAAGAAATTTAGAACCGAGGAGATAATGTTTCCAAATCCTAAGAGCATGTACTATAGCAGTAAATTCTTTGCCATAAGTACTACACTTGGTTTTAGTTTCTGACTCCCATATGCAATAGGGTGTCCGTCTTGCATGAGCACTACTCTAATTCCATTAACCACTAGCATTGATCATAACTAAAAAGAATGATCTTGTGAAATCAGGTAGTTGTAATAGTGGTGGGTGAGTAAGAGCTTCTTTTAAAGCTTGAAAAGATTTATCATGTTGAGCACTACAATGGAATTGTTTAGTCTTCTTTAGGAGTTCAGTCAAGGAGTGTGTAACATATGCAAAGTTCATGATGAAAAACTTCCTATAGTAACTACATAGTCCCAAAAATGATCGTAAGTCATGTATGTCATAAGGTATGGACCAAGTAATAATACTCTCAATCTTTTTTAGAGCTACTAAATATCATTGGTAGAAACAATGTGGCCGAGATATTCAATCTTATCGTGGAAGAAACTACTCTTCTCACGATTGAGGTAGAGTTGGTTCTCCTTCAGGAGTGTGAGTGCTAACTCTAGATGTTTTTTATGTTCTTCAATGCTTTTAGTGAAAACCAGTATATCATCAAAAAATACAACCATAAAGTTTTGATGTTTAAGGAAAATCCGGTTCATCATACAACTAAAAGTTATTAGAGCATTGGTTAGTCCAAAGGGCATAACCAAGAATTCATAATGATGGGTTTGTGTTCATAATATTCTTCCTCAGCCATTCTCACTTGATGATAACCAGACTTGAGGTCGATTTTGCTAAATACCTTAGCTCCTGTTAGTTTATTAAGTTATCTAATCTAGGGATAGGGTATCTATTCTTTACCATAATTTTATTTAGAGCTCAATAGTCAATATACATACAGTAAGTGTCATTCTTCTTTTTGACCAAAAGTATTGGTGCACCATAAGGTGAGTTACTAGGTCTAATCAACCCTCTTGCCAAAAGTTCCTCTATTTGTCATTGAATTTATTTCTGTTCAATGATATTGACTCCATAAGGTGCCTTGCAAAAGGTGGTAGATTTTTAGGTAAAATTTATATCTTATGATCTTCTAGTTTGGACTTAGGTAGGCTAGGGGTTAATTCTTCAAGAAAGCAATCCAAAAATATAGAAAGTAATTTCTAATGAGATGAACTAGTTGGTGTTGCTTTGAGGCGGCAATGAAGATGACTGTATTTTACAAATGCTAGGTAAGTCTTTTCTCTTTTCCTTAGAGTTCTCTTTTCTTTAGTATGACTTAGCAAAGATTCGAGTTCTTTTTCCATTTTATTTTTGAGACATAAGGATTTTCTATCCTTAAGGATCCACATCTCATGTGTATCATAATCAATCTATGGATTGTATTGGTGTCTCCAAGGCATATCCAAAATGAAATCCACTCCTTGCAAAGGAGAAACTAAAAAGTCTCTATCATATGACTCAGAGTCCGAGTTACCCTCTTGCTTGACTTGGCCATTGCTGTCTTCATCATTAATCATGTTTGCAGCTGCCACTTGAGCCTTCGACTTATCTAGACAATCAAATGTGTAATGGCCTTCCTTTTAACATTTGATCACACGAGGCTTATGCAATGTGTTATTAGTTTTCATGGTCACATCTGTCTTTTTTGCATTCATTTGGGATTTGTTGTTATTCTTGTTTTTGTTACCACTACCAGCCTTAGATCTCTCAAAAGCTTTAGTGTATGGTTTAAATCTAGGGCCCTTAGAAATATGAGATTCATGTGGTCCGGATTCCTTTAGATGTTTATTCTTCTTCTCGAGGTTAGTGGCTAGAGATATGGTAGAACTGAGGGAATAAGGATGGAACATGTTGACCTCTACTCTAATAGTGGGTCTTAAACTAGCTACAAACTTCCTCTTTTGTTCCCTGGTACACACTTTTTCAATGGCTTGAAATTGTAGTATACACACTTTTTCAATGGCTTGAAATTGTAGTAAGGTTTGCCAAAATCTATCAATATATGCAAACACATTCTCTTTCTCCAATTGCCTAAGGATAGTCCATTGCTATCTAGTTTGATCAATTTTTGAAACTCCTTCCATGAGTGGGGTCTACGTTTGTCATGTTCCACCATAATGTTGCACTAAATGATTACTAACGCACTTGATTTTATCCTTCTCAGAGATTTCTCCCCCAAAAAGTAGTCATTAAGGTAACTAAGCCATGTAAGTATAATGCGAGCATCTTTCTTGCCATTAAAATTTTGAAAAGTAAAAGCTTTTTTGCTAATCTTGCTCCATTTCTTTTATTCTTGGGTATGAAAAATAGCTTGGACCATTTTGGGAATATGATCATCTTCAGAATATGCAACCCTCACCAAGGTTGAATTGTACCAAAACAAGCCCTAAGTGTGAGAAGATGCAATGTGGCAGCATGATAGAGTTGATATGGGATTTGGCTATTGTTGTTAAGTAGATTTTGTTGTGGTGGCATAATCATATGCAATAGTTTAGGCATGGCATATCTTTTGTTGTGCGGTCTATGTTATTTGCGTCTACTTTATTTGCAGCAATATAATATTGTGAGATGAACTATTTTTTGCTATGGCAACTATGTCATATGCGACACTGTTGGATGAAAATCATTACTACCATAATGAAGAAGCATAAAATACGTATCTTCTTCTTATTCAAATTTTTTTAAAATAAGGTAAGGGATTGTAATTTTTGTAGCATGGATTCTTCTTCTTCCAAAAGAAATCATCATCGTCACTTTTCATCGAATGAGAAGAAGAAGAAAAATATGAAATGGAGAAGCATAGAGAACACTCTGATATTTGGATCGATGGTTTACTGTACCCAAAATATCTTATAAGTCAATATTATTCATCCTTCACCAAAATATCTTTGTAAGTCAATATTATCCATTCTTCACCAATCCAACATCATTCGTGAAGTATATTACAACAATAGGTAAAAATGGTGATTTATTTAAGTATTGTCACAATCTATTTTCAACTATGTATAAAGGTTCTCTTATCTAAAAAGATCAATAAATTGGAGAAGCTTCTCATATAAAGGATGTGATAGAAAGTATTTAGAAAAGAGACTGCAAAGGAAAACACTATCCAACATTGTAACCTTAAAAATAGGAGGAGGTCATTTGAAAAGGAGAACATAAACTATAAGGTGATTATTTCTCTAACTTATTTGGTTAATATTAAATATTTATATTACTTTCAAGTTGATAAAATGGATAGGGATATATTATCTTGAAAACAAAAACATAAGGAAATTGAAACAAAAAAATGTGATGAGAGGTTTACTAAAGAGAATCAAGTTGATGTAATAATGGAGATATGAAGACCTCAGCTTTTCTTAGTCATTATGATACCAAAACATAAAATTTCATCCAACTTCCTTATTCTCTCTCTAGATTTTATATCAATTTCCTTTCCAGATATCTAATTTTCCTCTTCTCTATGCTTAACATTATCTTAACTTAACCACCCTAATCCTTCTCATAATCAATTCTCATACAACCATTAGTGCAACAATTCTACACATAGGCCATTATCTCTTTAGATTTATAATTTCTCTCTCTAGAAATTGGGATTCAATTTGATTCCTTCTAGTTGGAAAACCCTATTTTAAATTTCTCACTTTAAATACAATATTAATTTGTCTTATGTACAACTAGGTCATACTATGACATATTCTCTCTCAATTTGGTATAATTTACTCTCCCTCTCTCTCTCTCTAAACAAAGCCTCATCTACTATCAAAATTTTAACAAAATTTGATCCTCAATATTTTAGCTTGTTAAAAACTCAATTTAAGTATTTATTTGTGATTAACCTAATCAATTTATTATATTCTCTCTCTAGGATCTAGGCCAATTATCTAATTCTCTCTCTAAAAATTTATCCGAACGTATTCAAAATTTAGACATAACCATGGTAATCATAAATCTAAAATTTTTAGACTTTTATATGGTCATCCAAATTCACATTTTAGGCATAATCCTATTTTCTCTCTCTAGAAACTAATAAATTTCTAAAAATTTAAAAGAGTTACGCGAATCTATAGGTTATTTCTCCATCCTCATCATAAATTAATCCTACATCCAATTGGATACTAAAAATTGATTTAAAGGGTGGTGCACTAAGGTCTAAAGTCTGTCTCTGTTCTTGATAACTATGCAGAGAATATAAATTTTAATATGAATTGGCTATGGTTTGAGTAAATACAACCAAACTCAAACTTAAAACAAGAAAGCAAGTATAATTTTCTATTTTTGAACTTAGGGTATAAATACCTTTGATAATTTGGCTTGGGGGATGTGCAAGCACTTGATGTAAACTACTACAGGGCTCCTCTCCCCTTTCAAAAACATGCCTAGAAGAAGCTCTTACTAAGGTGCATAAGTACTATCAATACTTTGTAGATGACAAGAAAGTGCATGCTCTGTATGGGTTCAATGCTTCAATCACAAGTACGACACTAATTTTAGATAGAAAATGATATTTCCTTGTACTAGGAACAAGTGTGGAGGAGAAAGCTCTCCCCCTCTCCCAATTTATATAAAATTGTGATGGTTCAAGCCCCTTGGACTACTTTGAATATCCTCCTCTTCTTTAAGGCTTGATTTTCTCAAATTACATTCCATTCTATCTTTCACCCTTGATTTATACTATTTACATATAGCCATATCCCCCCCTTTTTTTTGGCAAGGATGTGCATGACACCACCCTTTCCTACTTATTTAGCTAAAATCACTCTCTATGATTTGTGGATCATATAAGTCTACTTATCCTTTATTTTTTACCATCCAACCTTGTAATTTAATTAAATACCCTCTAAAACCATGGATTACCATTTATTTAGCATGGATACTACCTATTCAAGCATTTACATTATTTTGCACATCTCCTTGCTAGTTTCTAATGCAATTTTATTATTTTTACTATTATTTTCATCTTTATATATCTTATCTTTTCACATATTAACCAATTTTTAGAATTGATGTTCAACAATTTATGTATGTGCACATCGCTAAGGGTCTCTATTAATTTTCTAAAGAACTTACCTTTTCAAAATCTTGGGCTCTATTAATTTTCTAGAAAACTTATCTTTTCAAAATCTTGGGCTCCATAAGAAATATCCCATATTTTTGTCATATACTCATTTTAATTATGCATAGTCCCTTCCTTTTATTTTTAATTTATAAAATAAGAAGGCTCCCTATGATATTTTTTTAATAGTACAAGAAAAAAAGAGGTATCTTACATTCTCCCCCACTTAAAGATCCAAGATGTCCTTAATAATTCCTCCTCCTTTTCCCAAGTCACATCTTTGAATGGATAGAAATTCCATTTGGTTCGGCATTCTTGAAGGGTTATATTGTGAAGTGGTTTCTCTTGAACATCCAAGATGTCTTTGGGTTTGATTTCCACTTGACCTTGGGATGGGAGCACCACTTGTTCATCATCTGGCCCACATACATACTTCTTAAGTAAGCTGACATGAAATACATTGTGAATGCATAGGTAAGGGGGGGTTAGCAGAAGCTCGTTTTCCCGATCCCCAACCTTCCTTGTGATTCAACACAATCCACAATATCTTGGTGACAGTTTTTTTTACTTTCCCACAAGGAAATTGAGCTCCTCTTGGGTTGGACTCAAATGAACACTATATATTCCCTTCTTCAAACTCACTGGACCTTTTTGGATCTGTGGATACTTCTTCTAGATACTTCTTCTAACGATCATGAGATGCCTTGATATCCTTCTTCAGATCTTGTATCTGTTGGTCCATGTCATCTACATCTGCTTAGAGATCTCTACTCTAAGCAAAGGGTTTGCCTAGTTTAACAAAGTGAGGTAATCTTGTTGGTATAAAGATTTAAATGGGCTCATCCCAATGCTTCGATGGTAAGAGGCATTGTAGGAAAACTCAAGCAGATGTAAATAGTTTATCCATATTCAAGGTTCACACCCACACTAAGCTTGGAGGATGTCTTTTATCACGTGATTTAGTCTCTTTGTTTGACCATTGTCCTCTAGATGATAAGAAGTACTAAGGTCAATAGAAGTACCAACTCCTCAAAGAATGCTACCCACCAAAGCTTGGATGCAAATTTTTCATCCCTATCACTTACTATCCTTCTGGGAAATCCATGTAACTTGAACACTTCCTTTAAGAAGATTCTGGCAACATCCACCATAATATAGGTTCGGTATCAGATGGGTTGCCTTAGTTAATATGTTCATAAATACTATGATATATTCATAGTAGTTTTCTTGACTAGTATTAGATGGGTTTCCTTAATTAATATGTTCATAACTACTATGACTGGTATCAGATAGGTTGCCTTAGTTAATATGTTTGTTAACTTAGGGTATGATATATTCATACCCTGAGTTAACGAAAGATAATCACAAAGGTAATCTCATGATAAAGTCTATACTAATGTACTCCCATTTCATATGGGGGATATATAACATAGATGTAACTTCCTCGACATCTTTACTCTCTTATAGCTTTAATCCTCTAGAAACCTACGCATTGGCAAACATGTTGTAATACATCCCTCAAGAAAAAGCTTTTCTATATGGACATATAAGTTTTTACATAGCGTGGCTATCTTGCAATTAGACTTGTGGGATCCCACTGCCCCCTCTGTGCACCGGATTCCCAGATGGTAGTAGCAGCAGCAGAAGTAGCTTCCTCTTGCACGGGGCAGGGTTTCCCACTCGGGGCCTCGCCCTTGAATGTCCGGGCATGAGACTAAGCTGGTGGTCATTCCAAAAACCAAAACCGGGAAAATTTCCCATGCCTGGAAAACGGGGACGATTCCACCATTTTTATTTTCTTAACGAATTTTTCTAACGAGGTCAAAATACTGAACTAACCTTCATCTGATTAAATCAGATAGAAGGGAAGCTATTACAGACTTAACTTGAAGGAATCAGCGCTTTTTTCCTAATTGAATCAGGCACAGCCATTGATCTATTCATTAGAGAAGTCTTCAGGCTTTTATTTAACTACTCGAGTTCTAAGCGTATTCCTATTAATCAATTTTATTATTAAAACTCTACTGATTCTAGCCTAACCCCATCCGGCCCATGGGTTAGCCACTGCCCAACCACCACTGGAATTAGTAGAACTAGACAAGTACTCACCCACCCATAATTGAATGCCTTTCTTAACTTTTGCTTTAGAATACAGATACGCACACACTCCTCTTCAAACTTTAACTTATAAAACAATCCATTGACAAACAATTATTGGTTACAGATGTCATAACTCAAAATTTCCATTCAATCCTTGTTTCTCACAAAACAGTATCACTTTGGACTCTCCGTTTTGAGACCAGCAGGTCAGCAAACGAGATCTAGTAACAGATTACAATAATTCTCTCATCTCAAACATATATATATCTTCCACGACATACGCATGGGTGTCCTAAGTACCATGAGCCTGTGCATCACCTGGTCAGAACCCTCCAAGAGCCTCCTTAGGTGTCCTCGCACTTCACTCAGGGACCGCTTCGTCGGTCCTCACCCATCGTACCAGAAGCACACCATTTTTCACCATACCCAGGCTGGTCAAGACCTGGGCAGGTTTTTGCCGAGTGAGCCGTCCTTTGAACACTCCTCGCCAGCTGTTGCAACCAAACTTCCCTTAGAAAAACACATATACTAAATGCTTCCTCCAGCATTCTGGCGTAAGACAGTCCTTTAAGAAAACATCGTTTCTATGCAAGTTTTTAGTTTTGATTTTCTTTTGAATACAATGGGTATATCTTAAATCCGTATCCCAATACTTCTAGATTGCAGGTCTAAAATTCCAACAGAATTTCTTGAATTTTGTAACCTTGATTCTCAGATCAGAATCAAGGGTCTTAACTTTGTTTCAGATTCTCGGTGGGTGATTTGAGTGAATTTTCCTAAACTAGTCACATCGTCTTTTCTTGAAACTGATGAAGGAGATTAAGTCTTGGTCATAGTCTGATTCAGGGTTTGAGTCTGGAAAGGTTCTCCCTGAACTATCTTTCTCGAAGGGTAATATTTCAATTACTACTTTATTGAATTTCATTCATTGAGTATTTTGCTCAACTGAATTCAAAACTAATCACAAATTCTTATGAGGAATAAATTAATCATTTATCTAAAATTCTAACTCCGATAGTTTTTCCTAAGTTTTCTCATTACCATCCTAGATAATGTGAAACGGTAGAATTTTCTCTCACAGAGTATTTACTTATTCATTTATCAATATTCATGGGATTTAAACATAGGATTAAAGAGAACTCTTATTTTGATATAAAAATTATGTATTCATCTATTTATGCATAAAATCCAACGTCTACGGAAATAACACTTTTATATAAAAGAAAATCCTTTTATGCATAAAAAATCAATTTTGATGAAAGTAACACTTTTATAATAATAAAAATTCTTTTATGCATAAAAATCAATATTGATGAAAGTAACACTTTTATAATAAAAAAATTCTCTTATGCATCATTTTATGCATAAAAATCAATATTGATGAAAGTAGCACTTTTATAATAAAAAAATTATTTCCAATATGCATCTTTCTATGCATAGAATTTAAATCTAATGAAAATCACACTTTTATAATAAAAAATATCCAATATGCATCTTTCTATGCATAGAATAATAAAAAAATATCCAATATGCATCTTTCATTGCATAGAATTTAAATCTAATGAAAATCACACTTTTATAATAAAAAATATCCAATATGCATCTTTTTATGCATAGAATTTAAATCTAATGAAAATCACACTTTTATAATAAAAAATATCCAATATGCATCTTTCTATGCATATAATTTAAATCTAATGAAAATCACTCTTTTATAATAAAAAAATATCCAATATGCATCTTTCTATGCATAGAATTTAAATCTAATAAAAATCACACTTTTATAATAAAAAAATATCCAACATGCATCTTTCTATGCATAGAATTTAAATCTAATGAAAATCACTCTTTTATTAAAAAAAATCCAATATGCATCTTTCTATGCATAGAATTTAAATCTAATGAAAATCACTCTTTTATAATAAAAAAATATCCAATATGCATCTTTCTATGCATAGAATTTAAATCTAATGAAAATCACACTTTTATAATTAAAAAAATATCCAATATGCATCTTTCTATGCATAGAATTTAATTTTAATGAAAATAACACTTTTATAATAAAAATATTTCTACTATGCATTTTTCTATGCCTAGAATGAAAATAACACTTTTAGAATACACAACTGGTGGGGATTACTCTTTTTGAATAATAAAAGATAAAAATTATTTCACAAAATTTAAAAAAATTTTGCCATAACCTCCTTTGTATGGCTAACCATTTTTTAAAATTTTCAATCCTCAAGTTACTTACAAATTATCAAATGGTTTAAAGCATTCTAAACTAATCAAATTTCACTTTTAAAAAAGAAACAATATGAAAAGTTTAATTCTAAAAATATGATTACTTATCTAGGATAAAGAATGGCTGAATTTAAGAATGAAGAGAGGGGGAAAGTCTTTCCAACAAGGCATAACATCATTTTTTCATTTTAAAGAAAACAAAAATTAGAAAACCATTAAAAGGAATAAGAAAAAGTAGGATTTCTAGCTTACATGAATTTTTGTGAGCTTTCCTTTGTCTTGATGGTTTGAGGGATCTACTCTTGTTTGCAACAAGAGTGGCCACCAATTCTTTTAAAGAGGAAAAGGTCAAAAACTAATGAATTATCAATAAATTCACTGTTTTTGGCTCTGGGGTGCAGTAGAGTAACAGTGCATATATAAAACACTATTAAGCTTCTACAAAGGGGGAGGCTTCTATTTATAGGAAAAAGTGAGCTTCTAACCAAGCAAATTGATTCTAGAATTTTCTAGATCAGTTTGGTCAATTTTTGACCATTTTTGGGTCAGTTTAGCTTACTTTTTGGAACTAGACTTGAATTAGGAGAGAGGAGAGATGAAATATCTCAATATTTGAGAATTTAAAACTCCACCACACATGTGAAATAGGCGCCTCCTTCATGAGGGAGAATCCCCACTCTGAGGTGTCAAAAAATCATTTTTTTAGTATTTCCTTTGGTCCTTAGTCCACTCTTCATCTTATGTGAGTATTTCCTTTGGTCCTTAGTCCACTCTTCATCTTATGTGAGTATTTACTCATTTTTGGGGGGATTTTCTTTATTTCTTCAATTTATCTCCTCCTCCCTACATTTGGATGAATCTGATTGGCCCCCTCAGAACCTTAATTTAAAATTTTCAAAAAATCTGACCCTTAGGGGATAAGGCCTTTTGAACAGATTATTATAATTTATTTCTAATGCACCTTCTGAATTTTTTTTGAACTTCTGTTTCGGGGGAATTTATTTTAATAAGAAGAGATATTTTTTCATCCAAAAATATCTAAAATCTGAATAATCTCTCTCTAGAATATTTTCTCTCTCTAAGCCAAAATAGGTAGAAACAAGATCTTTTATTAATTTGAAGAGGGTATTGATTTACAAGGGAAGATACTGGACATCTTGAGGGGCTGGGGAGGAATCTTACATTCTCTCCCACTTGAAAAACGTGAGATATCCTCATCTCGCAAACTGGGGGTAATCGCGCAACAGTTCGGCTTCTTTCTCCCAGGTGGCATCTTCAAAAGGATGGAACTTCCATTTAACCAATAATTGTCTCAGAATTCTATTCCTGAGAACCTTTTCTCGAACATCAAGGATTTCTTCAGGTTGGAGTTCCATCTATCCTTGGGTTGAAGAAGTTAAAATTTCATTATCAAGCACATGATTCGGGCTTGGTATGTACTTTTTAAGAAGGCTGACATGAAATACATTATGTACTTTGAGATGAGGAGGCAGAAGAAGCTCGTAGGCTAAGTCACCTACTTTCTTTGTAATCAAATATGGTCCACAATATCTAGGGGATAACTTCTTGTACATCCCAAGAGATAGAGAACTTTTGGGACATACTCGAATGAAGACCATATTTGCTTCTTTGAATTTTTTGTCTGTCCTCTTCTTATCTGCATACTGTTTCTATCTTGGGCAGCTTTTATATCTTTGCGAATTGACTGCATTTGCTACTCCATGTCATCAAGCATCTGTTTGGACATCTCGACCCTAATCAATGGGTCGGACCAAGTTAATGGAGTTAAGCAATCTTGTCCATACAGAGCTTTGAAAGGGATCATCCCAATACTTTGGTGATAAGAAGCATTGTAGGAAAACTTGACTAGGTGCAGATAGCTTAGCCACTTCTTGGGTTCCTTGCCACAGCATGACCAAAGTATATCTTCGATTACTTGGTTCACCCTTTCAGTTTGACCATTGATCTCGGGGTGGTAAGCTGTGCTGAGATCCAAGAAAGTTCCTACTGCTTCGAAAAATGCAGTCCAGAATCTTGACGTGAATTTGGGATCTCGATCACTTACTATTCTTCTGGGTAGGCCATGCAATCTGAAGATTTCCTTGAGGAACACTCTGGCCACATCCACTGCAATGTAGGTTTCTTTTATTGGAATCAGATGGGCAACTTTGGTTAGTCTATCAACTACCATGAAGATGGAGTTGTAACCTGATTGCACTGAAGGTAATCCAGTAATAAAATCCATACTGATACATTTCCACTTCATCTGGGGGATGTCTAATGGATGTAACTTCCCATGCATTTTTACTCTCTCGGCCTTGACTTTCTGATAGGTCAGACATTGACGTACATGATTAAGCACATCCTTTTTTAGACCAGGCCAAAAGAAGCTTTTCTTCACAGACATGTAGGTTTTGATGAAACCTAGATGTCCTGCAATAAGCCTGTCTCATGGGCTTCATTCACAATTTGACCCTTAGTTCCCTCATCATTGTTGGGAATGCATAGCTTGCGATTATAATACATAATTCCATCATCCAGGCTGTATCCTTGAACTTGGTTCAACTCTTGTGGAGTTTTGCTTTCTTGCATAAGTAGGGTAGCAATAGGGCCAAAGAATCTATCCTGCATGATCTTCTCTCTTGCTTCAATAATCAAAGGATTTGACACTACAGTAATTGCAAGCAAGGAGGCTTTTCTGCTGAGGGTATCTACTACCACATTTTCTTTGCTGGGCGATACTTGATTTCAAAATCAAATCCCTGCAGGGTTTGCATCCACCTTCTTTGGCGCATGTTGAGATCCTTTTGAGTGAAGATCCACTTTAAGCTCTGATGATCTGTCATCAAAGTAAAATTATGATGGTGGGGTCAGCATCTCTTTCCATATTCTGAGACGGATGAGTGTAAGGTCTCCTAGACTAAGGTCTTCTGTGAGGTTAATTTGATATTGAAGGAGAGAGAGTGTTAGTGTAGATAAAAACAATGTTAGTGTTTAAGGAGGGGCTCGAGGAGTTACCGACAATGAATCTATCTTCTCGTTCAATAAGGAGTCGTAATTCATCAGTTATTTTTGTCCTCTGAGTCCTTTGTTGCATGACAAGTTGATGTTCCAGTTCTTGTATCCTTGACTCGTTGGTGGAAAGGAGGTTGGAAATGGCATCCTCTCGTACCTCTCTAGCAGCAGCTAGCTCATCATACAATCTTGTAGCTTCTTCTTGTGCCCTTCTTGCAATGGTGGCATGTGCATGAGCTTCTTCAATCTACTTCAATCTTTCTACTGCCAAACTCTAGCTATTGCTTAGCTGGCTGATGTATGTGTTTAAGCACTTGCTGGTGGCTAGCCAGCATCTAATCAATCTCCACGGTCTTTGCTTGGATCACTTCATTTAAGGCTTTGAGTTTGTCATCATGGGATTTGTTTATTTGCTCCCTTTTGGTTTGAAGGTTGACCACCCTTTGTTCAGTTGCAACAATGGCTTCATTTAGCTTAATGATTTTCCCCTTAACCCCTTCTTCCTTGGCTGTTAATGTAGCATGGGCATCCTTAAGTTGCTCCGTAAGTTGGTCGTCCCTTTCTCTTCCATGTGCTCCTTCCTTTTGAAGCTGGTTGGTCGACTTATGCTTTGAGGTTCGTGTTTTATTTGTTCCTCTAAACCACTATCTTGCTGAGCAGTTGTGCTCCTCTAATGTTTGGAATTTGTTTTCCTGCTCTTGCATTGCTTTTAAGCTTTTAAGTATTACATCTTTGTGTTTTGCATCTACTGTAGCCATTTGCTCCTTAAGCGCGCGCACTTGATCATTCACTTCCTATAATTGTTTCCATAGGGTGGCATTCTTGTCATGGAGCATGTGAGTAGTAATAAGTAATTGGCATCACCCGTTGTTCTTATTCCCACATAGAGGCACTTGTGGAGGGCGAGCCCTCCACAAGCGCGAGCCCTCTATTTCCATGAAATTAAGCGCGAGCCCTCTATTTCCATGAAATTGCAGTTGCAGCATGTGATGAGCTATGGCGGATCAAATCCAAGAATCAACATAATTAACAAGTGATTAGATGATGATTAAGATGAGATTAGTGAGAAATTAATCTAATAGGATAATGTAGGCATGGATACTCAAAAACCAGCAATTTCTCATTAGCCGATGCCTCAATTTATAGGTTTTACATCCACAAGATGCCAAGCATCTAATCCCACTGATTTCTCCTTGATTTATGCCACCTCCCCTACATCTGGGGCACCTTTTCCTAGAATCTTTCCACACCCCTATATTCACTCATGCTACCCTTGATTCTCTCATCAGTAGATTCCTCTCACCTTTTCACCGCTACCCACTTAATTACAGAATCCCTTTTATAGTCTCTTGCTAAGGGCTTGTTCCCGCACACACCCATTCACTTGCATATTTCAACAGCATGCTATCAAGGACCTCCATGGTTTCCTGTAGGAATTGATCAGCCTCTAAGTTATGCAGGAAGGAACTTTCTCTTGCTACGCCTGTATCTTCTATTCGCCTCTTCTTGATGGGGCTTGTCGGCTCTTCTACTCTCTTTCAGCTTTGTGGTCTTCCTATGTGGCCTCTAGTTGTGCTGATGTAGCTTCTTTATACCTTGTACTCACATTTGTTTGGGGAACTTGCTATTCTGGAGCTTGTTCTGCACCAATTTCTACCAGAAGGTGGCTGGTCCGAAATGACAGAGTCACGGAGTGTTGAGAGGTTTGTGAATACTATCTAGCCGGGCTTGAGGGTGGTGTGGGAAGTGGCAAATTAAGAGCTGCACTTACTGGTATGATTATCCTTTCAGTGCTCTATGCTTCTTGCTGCTCTCTAATGCCTGCTTCAATGAAGCTATCTCTTGTGACATTTTTGAATCCAAGCATTAGGATTCAGCTTCAACCTACAGGAGGATCCCCCTCATCTTTTTGTCCTTCTTGGTTCTCTTACCCTTCTTCAGCTCTTGTAGTAGCTTCTTAGTTTCTTTTAAGAAGACTGATTGTCCTTGTTGTAGCCCTTTGGGAGGAACGATAGTAGCTAGTTCCAAGGGTGCTTCAAACTACGATACATGTGCTTCCTGTGTGCATTCTGGAACTGGAAGGTTAGTTGCATGGCTGAGCACTCTAGTAAGAAGATAGGGGTTACATACCTTTGATTGGTGTGACTTGAGATAATTCTCCATTTCACGATGTATGTACCATGCCCAATCTTCTTCTTTTTCTTCATGGACCTTGGTGATGCGGTTTAGGGATACCCTGTTATACTTGTCCATGGGTTTTACCTGCATGAGCATGGACATGGCTCTACAAGCCTTTTCATGTACTTCATCCCTTATATTATCATATTCTGCCCCATTGGAGTTATAAGAAATCCTCTTCAGCATATCTTCCATGGGCATTTGCTCGAAACTGTGTATATGTGTTGGGATTGGTGGGGCAACTACAGAGCGTTGTGTATCTATTCCTCTATGATGAGGACCTCCTCAGTGGTGCCATCTGACTTTGTCAATGTACCTCTCTTGGTTTCTTTGTTGTATGATTTCAAATACTCCACACATAAGTTTGTGTTGATAGTGAGGGGGGAGGATCTCTACTATTCGCCCAAGGCCCACCTTCTCTAGCTTGTTTTTAACCTCTGTATCCTCCAAAATCTACAAACACTTTGGGTTGTGGTACTAGAGCAATATCTTTCCGCCCCGTGAGCTGTTTGTATGTTCGTGCTGATCTTCACGAAGCCCTAGAACTTCTGTGCATAGGCCCAAGATAACTGAGCTTAGGGCCGCGTGGTGCTCTCTTCTTTCTTTCCACTGGTGACCC
Source organism: Cibotium barometz (assembly GCF_041138505.1). Taxonomy (NCBI): domain Eukaryota; kingdom Viridiplantae; phylum Streptophyta; class Polypodiopsida; order Cyatheales; family Cibotiaceae; genus Cibotium; species Cibotium barometz. The sequence continues at coordinate 27,090,341 of NC_141084.1, forward strand.
TGTGGTACTGGCTTGAGTGACGACTGAATTTCCTTCCACTTCAGGGGTCTGATGTAGCAGAGGAGGCCATCTGTAACATTGAAAAGAGCGTCAGCCATAATGACTGGTAGGATCTCATGGCTTGCTTGGAATACTTCTCCTTATCCTTGGGGTGCCTTCCTGGTCCCTTGCTTGTAGCATGGATTTTTTGGCTAGATTCCCATGAGGTCTTGTCTGTATCATAGTACCCTTAGGTTTGAAGCTGGGCTTTGAAAATTCACTATTGACCTATTGGATACTTTTGCTACTTTGCTTATGGTTTTCTTATATGGAGATGAGGTTGTGATGTGGACGCTCTCTCTTTTATGGCCTTTGCTTTCTTTGGTACTAGCGGCTCCATGTCACATGTCATTACCTGTTTTCCTTTATTTAATGGACTCCATAATGGCATGGTGATGGTGTCCTTGCCATCATTTAGGTGTGTTGCTCGTTTCTCCCATTGGATGTGACAACTACTGGTGCAAATCCAGGATTGTCCAAGAATCATCTATCCTCCATGGATCCTGCCAAGCATGACAAACACCTTTCCAACCAAGGGATTATTTTTGATAGAAATATTAACATTAAAAAATCCCACGGTTTTTGTAGTTGTCAAATGCACATGTTTGGGGTAGACCTTAGGAGGAATTACTTTTATCATATGTATAAATCCTTAGTCTATTTTGGGGACTTTTCATATCTTAGAAGTTAAAAGGTCGTTTGGCTCTTGAAAAGGGGGAAGGCTTTTCATTTATGGACGTTCTTGATACTAGGCGGATTTTCTGTGTAGCTATGGTGGATTTCTAAATGCAAGATGCAGTTTGTCAGTCTATCTGTCTTATTCCTGTTTCCTGTACTTTGCATATTCAGTGTCTTGAGTGTAGATATAATGTAGTAGTGATCTGAGAGGAATGTGTCTGTTTTGGAACTGAAGTTCTGTGTGTGTGAGGATTTTCTTGGTCTGACAAGAGTAGGAGTCATCTAAAATGATAGTTCCTGTGTGACAATTTCCTGTGCAAAAACTGCTTGGTTGTGAGCAAAAGTAAACACTGGCGATCAATGTCTTTTAAACACTGGCGATCAATGTCTTTTAAACACTGGCGATTCACGGTGGTTTCAACCACAATGGTTGATTAGGATGGAGCCTACAATAGGAGCATGCAAAGCAAGTGCTGCAGATTCAGGCACTGCTGCAGATTCAGGTGCTATTTCGAAATCAGATTCAGGAGGCAAAATCAGTTTTAGGAGGTAAAATCTGATTCAAACAGGCTGTGCAAAAGATTGAAGAAGAATCAGTTTGTCTATTTTTAAGAAAGGGTGTAATTCAAATCACGGTGCTTTTGAAGGGTGTTCATGGTCGAGTTTGCTTTCTTCTGTAAGGGGGATGAGTGCCAAGAAGATGCCGAGCAGCAGTTATGGTGGCGGTTACAATGGCAGTTATGGTTCTTGGAAGTCAGATGCTGAATGGTAATACATTCTAGAGAATTCACAATAGCCTTCATATTCTTATTTTGTAAGTAGTAAGGCGGCAAGGTTCATAGCAAGGAGGATCATGGCGGATTTTGGCAGTATGGCCGATTTTGACAGTGCAGTTTGACAACACAGTTTGACAGTTTTTCTGATTTGCAGACTGAATTTGCTTTGCAGCCAGAAGGTAACTTTTTATGGTAAAATTTTCAAGGAGAAATCATAATATTATCAATTTAAAATATTTCAATCAATTTTAAGCAGCCAATTAAATGAACTTTGCGGATCTCGGTACAGCATCCGTGGCTCTCCGTTTAGCAAATTTAATGGGTCTCGGATTGGTGTGGTGCATCTTTTTTAAGGGCTGAATATGATTGTTGTATTTTAATGACGTGATCATAATGGGAGGTAAAAAAAGAAGAAGAAGAAGTGCAAGGTTTGCATGAGTCGGAAGCATGAGGTGGATGATTGTCCATGTGCAATTGATGAGTGCTCAATTAAAGATGCATGTAGGAAATGGTGTATGGTTGACCTATGCACAAAGTTTCATAAAATCATCCATAAAGTGCATAAAGCATCATCTTGGGAGGAAATGGAGACTACATTTGAAAGGTTGGCGGATTTTGAGGATGACTTAGAGAATGCATAGCTGATCACAAAGGAGACAGGTGAAAGTCATGTTCCAGTAGGAAAAGCATTGGGAACTTACAAAAAGCATGTGAGAAGTTGAGAGATGCATATGCGAATGAGTTTGAAGGGGAGTCAAGTGATGATGATGACATTTGGGTTGGCATGGAGATTGAAATACATCAAGTGGGAGGAGAAGGAGGTGCAAAAGGAGGTTGGCAAGAGAGCCTAGAAGAGCCCCTAGATACCCCTAACCTACCACTAGAGTATGCTCATGGAGTGGAAGAGGAAGATTCATTGCTCAACATTAGGTTACATATGTCACTTGCATCTGAGGAATGTTGTGAGGAGAAGCAGATCATACATAGCAATGATGTTGTTCATGTCATTCAAAGCGCAATTGAAGAGGCGGATACCAAGATGAATGAAGAGGAGGATGTGATTCAGTTGTTTTTAGGTTCCATGGATGATGTGTGTGGAATTAAAGATAAAGAATCAACTCAGGAGGAATTCCCTGAAATCAGATTTGCTGAAGAGGAATTTTTGGCAAATATGTCAGTTCAAGAAGAATTTCCACCAGAAAGATCCGCACAGGAGGATTTGCAGTGAAAAGATATTACAGAATTGATATTTGTACCCTATAAACAGATTTTGCAATAAAAAAACCAGTGGGAGGAATTTCCAGCAACCAAGCAGGTGTATTTCAGAGGAATATGGCGGAACAAGAGCAAAATCCGTTCTTGTACATCAAAGCATGGTTGTTGCAGATAATTGTTATGGTCACATTTCAGGTGCTGCAGGAATACCAGAGGAGTTTCCAGATGTTAATTTTGATAGTTGGCGGATTCAAGCGGATTTTTCGACTAATATAAGTGATGTTGCCGATGATCACGAAAATCAAAATTTTGATTTTTTGAATGTTTTGAAGGACATATTTTGATGTCACAGGTTGATATTCAGCAAGGAGATGTTTCAGTTGCAAAGAATTTGACCAAGTGGATTGATTTTTGGTCTGAATCAAAATACAAATCTTATGGATCAAATTGAGCAGGGGGATTGTCAAGAGCAAGTTATTAAAGAGTACAAAGCAGGTTTGACACATTCGGGGGATTAGCATATGATGCCTGAAATGCGGGCTGATGAAATTTTAAGCTTAAGTTTGATGGATGTGCATTCTGAACGAGATGTGGGACAGGTTGTTGTCAACCCAAACATACTTTTGTCAGAGGATGTGTGTTTTAAAGATGATGAGCCAATAGAAGTGGATTCTTACAGAATGGGTTGTCAGATGTGGATGACAAATTCTAAAATACAGATGATGGCAGATTGTTAGAATTCAGATATTCATGTGTTGCAGATTTTGGAGTTGCAAATTGGTCAAAGAGGATTGCATTATAGGATGCATAGTGATCAGTTTTTATGGTTTGTGGATCGGATTCCAGAGGATTATATGCGGATTATTTTCTTGATTTTTATGGAATTTTCAGATTTCAGAGCAAACTTGGTTTGTATACATCTTAGTAGGTTTCTTGCATATTGGTGTCACATTTTCATAGCAGATGGCCAAATAAACCTACAGGAGCTGATTGAGGCTGATTTTGATGGTTGGAGGATTCAAGCGGAATGCCAAATTCATCAATGGGAAGTTGCAAAAGTTGTTGAGGGTCAAAGTTTTGGTTTTGAAGTATCTGAATCTCTGATGTTGATGAGAAATGTTCAGTCTAACTTTCAAAATGTTTTCATTGTGAAGAAGGTGATCAAATTGACTTTTTGGCAGATTTGGGTTCAGATTTATTTGACAAAGGTTGTTTTGATAGTATTCAACTTGGAGGATGTCAAGTGCAGATATTTGACAGATGTGAAGCAGGTTTTACAAATCCGATTATGTTAAAACAGGTGTGGAGGATGAGATTGGATTCAAGGCAGAATTATGATGCAGAATTTTTAAGTGTTCTGGAAGTGTTATCTGATTTGACAATCAAGTTTCTTTCATTCAACTTGACAAGGGAGTATGGTCCGATTTTCAAAATGCAGAGGAAGCAATATTTCAATGAATGGATAGGAAGTCAGATCAATAGACAGTCGGCAGTGCAGCAATATTTCAATGAATGGATAGGAAGTCAGATCAATAGACAGTCGGCAGTGCAGCAAATTAGTCAAAAATCAGCAGTGGAGGACTATGTTGCAAATGGAAAGTCAGTAGATATGCAAGATTTCAAAGAGGAGGATGTTCTGATGACATTTATGCTGATTTTGTTTTATCTTTGCAAGATTCTTTGCCTATCTAGTTTATGGATCAAGGGATTGTGGGTCCGATGTCAGCCTTTGGCTCAAGCCACCCTGTGCTGCCAGGTGTTTGGGGTAGATCTTAGGAGGAATTACTTTTATCATATGTATGAATCCTTAGTCTATTTTGGGGACTTTTCATATCTTAGAAGTTAAAAGGTCATTTGGCTCTTGAAAAGGGGGAAGGCTTTTCAGTTATGGACGTTCTTGATACTAGGCGGATTTTTTATGTAGCTATGGTGGATTTCTGAATGCAAGATGCAGTTTGTCAGTCTATTTGTCTTATTCCTGTTTCCTGTACTTTGCATATTCAGTGTCTTGAGTGTAGATACAATGTAGTAGTGATCTGAGAGGAATGTGTGTGTTTTGGAACTGAAGTTCTGTGTGTGTGAGGATTTTCTTGGTCTGACAAGAGTAGGAGTCATCTAAAATGACAGTTCCTGTGTGACAATTTCCTGTGCAAAAACTGCTTGGCTGTGAGCAAAAGTAAACACTGGCGATCAATGTCTTTTAAACAGCACACTACAAACTTGTGCATTAGAGGCTTCAAGGTGAGGTTTGCCTAGAGCTACCCATGTTTCATAGGAGATCAAGTTATGACTTGATCCTGTATCAATAAATGGAATGATTTTAGTGTGACTCTCTTTTGTAGAAATTTTTACATTGAGACGTGCACGCTCAATGTTTAGGTCATCAAAGGTGAGTGAAGCATTTTTCCTGGAGTCTTTGTTTTGCCTTGGCTTCTTGTCTGATTTTTTATTTGGCTAGCTCCTTTTGTTTTAGAAGATTCTCTTGTGTGAGCATTTCCTGTGTCAGGGGGGTCTTTTTTTATTTTTCTCCCATTGATGTATCCTTCCATTTCTACTCCCTTGATGGTTTCAATTCAGACTGACTCTTGAGGGGTGATTTCAGACGCTCTGAAAGGTCCTAAGCCTCTGTATTTGAGTTTCTTTTTCTTGGTTCTTCCAACACCATACAAGAGGATGAGGTCCCTCGTTTCCAGTTCCTTGTGTTTCAGGTTATTGTCAAAGCAATGTTTTCTTTGTAGTTTGTCGACCATAAGCCCATGTGATGCAATTAGCCTGGTTTCATCAAGTTTTTCCAAATCAACCAAACTCTCGGCTAATGCATTTTCAGTAAGCCTTTCCTATACTGCAATTCACATGCTTGGAACTAAAAACTCCATTGGCATTACCTCATCAATGCCATAAGATAGATGGAAGGGAGTATATCCCGTCGCTACCTTATACGATGTACAATAAGCCCATAGAGTTGCAATCAGCTTGTGTTCCCAATCCATGCGACTGGCTTCTAAAGTTTTCATCAAGATAGCACATAAAATCTTGTTAGTGCTCTCTGCTTGACCATTTTCTTGTGGGTAATAAGGTGATGATTTGTGATGTACTACAAGGAATCCTATAAGTAAGTGTTCAATCACCTCATTAATGAAATGTGAACCTCGGTCTCACTGACTATTTCAAGTGGGCAACCAAATCTAGAAATAATTTGTTCGTATAAGAACTTGGCTATGGTTTGAGCATCGACTCGTTTAGAGGCCCTCACCTCTGTCCATTTTGTGAAATAATTTATGGCATCAAATATCGAGCGTGTGGACAAATGCATTGCTGGACTAATGGGTCCGATAAAATCAATCCCCCATTTCTCAAAGGGTTGTCTTACAATTACAGAGGTGAGTGGAATCCTATCTTTTTATTGTGGAATAGCAAATCTCTGGCATTCCTAGCATCTTTTCACAAACTCTATGGCATCCCTAAATAACCATAGTCCTGCTTGAAGCACTTTGTGAGCTATAGCTTCTCTAGCGAAATGTCCTTTGTCTATTTTTTAGTGTGCTTCTTCTAATACCATGACAAATTCATCTTCTCACACATATCTTCTCATGATATAATCCTTGCCTAGCTTATATAATTATCCAGCAATAAATTGATAAGGTGCGGCCAACTTAATAAGCCGACACATTTTATCCTTGTTCAAAGGTCAAGATCTTGCGAAAAACCATGAGCTAGATAGTCTGAAATCTCCTCACTCCACTCAGGCACCATGTCAAGTTGGAACACAAAAGCATCTCGGAGGTCATCATCAATGCCAGTTGTAGATTATCCATTTGGAATTCTAGATAGATGGTCAGCCAACACATGTTGTGTCCCTTTTCGTACTGTTATCGTCATAAAGTCAAATTCCAAGACTAGAAGTAACCAACGTGTGATTCTTCTCGTGGTGCAAGGTTTGTTTACCAAATATAATAGGGCCTGATGGTCCACAAAGAATACAAACTTGTTGGCCAGTAAGTAATGTCAATATTTCTTTACAGCATAAACCATGGTCAACCCTTTACGCTTTGTAGTGGTGTAGTTTATCTCTACATTGTTTAATTGATAACTTGTGAAGCGAACTGGGTAATCCAATTTGAATTCCCCAGGTTGTGCCAATACGCATCCTATCGCAAAATTTGATGCATCGATTGTGTACGTGGAATACAAGATTCTAGTTGGGTGGCTTTAGAATAGGTACAATTGCAATGCTTTCTTCAACTTATTGTATGCTTCTTGGCATTCCTCAGTCCACTCAAAGATAATGAGTAGTCTATACAATGGTCTGGCAATTTTAGCATAGAATAGGATGAAACGATGATAATACCCAACGTGGGCCATAAGCCTATACACCTTTGTATAGTTGGTGGGTGGGGGTAATTCCAAGATCAATTTTTCCTTGCTCTCATCTGTGGAAATACTATTTTCAGACATAATGTGCCCTAATATTACACCGTGCTTGACCCATAATTCACACTTCAAAGGATTTAAGGATATATGATACAATTGACATCACTCAAACACCTTTCTTAAGCAAGCCAAATGTTCAGGCCAGCGTGAGTGTGCATATAGATCATCAATGAATACCTCTAGCTACTTTTGCAAGTAGTCCTTGAAGGCCGTGGAAGATTACTGGGGCATTGGTGAAGCTAGAAGGCATAACCTTATAAGCATATGTTCCCCATATCATATTCAAGGACATTTTTGTGCTAGTCTTCTGGTGCTATGGACACCTAATTATAACCTGAAAACCCATCTAAGAAGCTGTAAGCTTCTTCACACCTGCTACCCATTCCAATACATGTTTAGTATACAGTAGTGGTGTTTCTTGGTGGCTACATTGACCTTTTTGAGATCAACACAGACCCTTAATTTCCCATTCTTTTTTGGCACGATCACGATTGGTGAGAGCCAATTTGTGTGCTCGATCTCATAGATGGAATCCGTAGTGATGAGTTATCAATTTCCTCCTTTTCGGATTCATCTGGTATGGCTTTTTCCTAGAAGGTCTTGATCTTTCCATGATCTGAATCATGTGTTGAACCACCTCGAGTTGTACATCCTTCATTTCAGTGTATTTCCAAGAAAAGAAATCTTTGAATTATTTGAGGAGAGCCACGAGTTCTTTTTCTTTAGCTGTAGTTAAATCCTTAGCAAACCTCCTTAACTTCAGCGGGACTGTTGTAAGACATGGATTGGCCATCTTCCTTTACCCTTTTAGCCATCAATTGGACCACTTTTCCTATGTTTTAAAATGATCCAGCACTGAGAGTAGGTCTGGCATGTCGTTCTCCTCATCTTTTGTCTGAGCCATCGCCTTCTTAGCCTCGTGCACTCAGCTTTAGCCAGGGCCTTGTTTTGTTTTCTTCGTCCTGCCTTTGTGTTAGGCACTTCTGGCTCTTGAGGTATAACCTTATCCTCTTATTTTCCATCCAGGGTTATCTTACTCAATTCTTCACCCGAGTTCTTAGAAAACTCCTCGTGCACCTTAGTGACCTCGAGATATCTTATCCACTGGGCGTCCGTGGGTTTACTTTGTAATAGGGCATTTCATCGAGCGATATACCTCTTTTGTTTACGCCATCTCTTGAGGCATTGGGTATTGTTGCAGCCTTGTGATCTAGAACTGTCTAGATCAAACCAAATAAAAAAGGGAGCCAAACTGGTCCAAAACTTATCCAAATTCAGCGAAACTGAAGCTAGAAAATTCTAGAACTCAGTTGGACTTAGTTAGTGGCCTCCCTCACCCATAAATAGACCCTCATTCCTTTGTATTCTCATTTGTGAACTAAACTATACTGGTATTACTCTAAGTTAAGCTTATTTTCTATTATCCTCTAAAAATCCTCTATAAACTGAAGAGATTGGAGCTTCTCTCTCTCTTCAATCTTCCTTGGAGACTCCAACAACATACCAAACCAATTGATTGGTTGGGGGCCTCTACTGTGATCAAAGAATCAAGTAATTTAGGAGGTAAAGTGTGGATTATTGTCTTCTTTTTCTTAAATCTCCAAATGTTTCTCTTCTCAACCCCTCTCAAGCTTGAGAAGCATTAATTTGAATGGCGTTTGAATACTATTGAAGTTCTTTAATGTATTGTAAAACACATAAATTTTCATTTATGCTGCTTAATTTATAATGGTTTTTAAGCATTTCTCTCTCTCTCCCCCAAAGAATGGTCATTCCTATGACCTATTCTCAATTCAAATGAAGCTTCTCATGAAGCATTTCTCTAATCTAAAAGTAATTTCTATGCTTGTCTAATTTGAGGCCAAAATAATAGCTTTTTAATACTTTTATGCTATTTAATTTATGGTAAAATTAAGAATCAATCCATAATTAGATAATGATCTAATTAGTGGTTATTCTAATTACATGAACAATACTAAACTTTATGCTTTCAAATTATTTAAAAATTATCAGTAATAACAGCGAAGCTATGGCAAAATTTCTGGAAAATAAACACATAAATCATTTTCATTTTTTTTATGAAAAGAGGACTTCCTACCATATTCTAGGATTAATCATCCTAGATTAATTGAATGATTCTCATTATAATCATGAAAAATTTAATTTTATGTTTATGCATAAATAGTTAATTAGGAAAAAGAGGAATTTCTAGTAATCCATTTTTATGTTAAAAGAGTAATCCCCATGACAATGGAAATCCATGTATTCCAATGATCCAAGAGAAAAATTGTGATGCTAAAGTAATGTATATTTTATTTAAAAATTAAAGAAGGATTCTAGTTAAATTTATCTTTTTACATAGATAAATTTTAAATGATGAAAGAGGAATTCCCACCATATTGGAATCCAAATATTTAAATGAGGAAAGTGTAATTCCTAGTGTAAAGGAATTAATGAAGATTTTTATTTAAAATTTTAAGAGAAAATTTAGTTAAATTTATCTTTTTGCATAGATAAATTTTAAATGATGAAAGAGGAATTCCCACCATATTGGAATTTAAATATTTAAATGAGGAAAGTGTAATTCCTAGTGTAAAGGAATTAATGGAGATTTTTATTTAAATTTTAAGAGAAAATTTAGTTAAATTTATCTTTTTGTGTAGATAAGTTTAAATGATGAAAGAGGAATTCCCACCATATTGGAATTCAAATGTTTAAATGAGAAAAGTGAAATTTTTAGCTTAATGGAATTAATGGATATTTTTATGTAATTTTTAAGAATAATTTTAAGTAGATTTAATTCATGGTAAAAGAGGAATTCCCATGATAATTGGATTGCACTCATTGAAATGAGAAAAAGAAGGATTTCAAGTTTATTCAAAAAAATAGGTATTGATATTTTAGTTAAAAGAAGAATTTTTATGATATTTAAGAAAAGATGGATTTGAATTAAATTTTAGTGTGTCAAAAGATGAATTTCCACCATAATTCTACTGTAACATACCCATCTTCACTAATAAAGAAATGTTCATGTACTGAAATGCCATCTTTGGAGACGATGAATCCAAGATACTCAATTTGATGAGTAAAGAAGGTACATTTGCTCTTCTTGGCATAGAGTTTGTGTTTTCACAACAGTTGCAGAACTCTACGCACATGCTCCTCATGCTCTTCCATTGATTTGCAGTAGATTAAGATGTCATCAAAGAAAACAAGCACAAATTCATCCAAGTAAGGATGGAATATATCTTGCATTAGGCGGTTGAAATTTGCAGGAGCATTGGTTAACCTGAATGACATTACAGTAAACACCATAGTGGTAACGGGCATTGAAGGCTGTCTTGGGTATATCTGCTTCCTTGACTTTGATCTAATAGTAACCAGACCTCAAATCTATTTTTGAGAAGACTTTGGTCCCATGAAGCCTGTCAAGAAGTTCATCGATGCGAGGGATAGGATACTTATTCTTGACAGTGACTTGATTTAGCCCTCGATGATCTATGCAGAGGCGGACAGTTTCGTCCTTCTTTTTTTGGAAAAGAACAGGTGCCCCCCAAGGAGAGTTACTCGGGCATACGAATCCTTGCTGAATGAGTTGGGAAAGTTGCTCTTTAAGTTCAATGGCTTCAGGAAGGGATATTTTATAGGCGTTTTTGAGATGGGTTGAGTCCAGGGATCACCTCGATTTCATGATCGACTTCTCGAGGAGGCGGTAGCCCTGTAAGCTCATCAGGAAAGATGTCAAAGAATTCTTGGAGCCAAGAGGGTCCTGTCTCCATACTAGGTTTAATGGCTTTGTTGAGCTTGACCAAGAAAACTTGCTGACCCTTACGTGTTCCTTGAGAAGATGTTTTGCCTTGACTACCCTAGATTTAGGTTTTCCTATTATCCCCTGAACAGATATTACTTGGCCATGCCCATTTTCAAAAGTGATACTCCCCTGGTTACAATGAATGCTAGCTTTTTTTGCAATTAACCAATCCATCCCAAGGATTCCATCATAAATTCCTAATGGCAAGACTCTAAAGTGGCCATGAGTTTGCTCATTACCCAGCTCAAAATCAAGGTTTCCTATAGAGTGGCGAGATACTACTTCTTTCCCACTAGCTAACTCTACAGTCATTCTTAGCTGTTTTTTGACTCAAGTTTAATTTTTGCAAACACCTAGGAGAAAGAAATGAATGGGTACTGCCACAATCAATCAAAAGTTGAAATGGCTTACCGTGATGAGTGGCTGGGGTTTGGATTACACCAAATTATTTATTCGGACCTTGGTGTTCTACTGCCACATGGACGGTGGCACGCTCTTCTTCAGCCATTTCCAAGGTTGGTTCTTCACTTATAATACATGCAGTCCTAACTGCTCCTCCGTGGCCTCTGCCATGCCCACCGCCTCTTGCACCTTGGTGGATAGGGGTTCCACGGCCTTGATTTCCTCTGCTACCTTGGGAAAATGATGTTCCCATCTTGGGACAGTTGGCTCTAAAGTGTCCCGGCTCATTGCACTCAAAACACAGAGGGCCTTCTCTGGAAGAAGCAGCATATGAGCGGGGGACAAAAGAGTTGCCTTGTCGCCCTCTGTTGTAATAGGGGAAATTCTGTTGGGTTTTCTTGTAGGGTTGATCTTTAGGATTTGCCTCAGGGTAAGATCTCTTTTGATGCTTAGGTTTGTCAGTCTTCATTTCTTTCACAAGGGGCTTTGCTCGTATGAGAGCATCCTGTAATGTGCTTGGCCTCATTGCTTCAAGGCGGGAGTCTAAGGGTTCATTTAACCCTTGGGGTAGAAACAAGCCACTTGTTGGGAAGTAGTCATAGCTGAGGCATACTTCCGAAGAGTGATAAATTTGGAATAGTAGTCCTCAAGAGTTAAGTTGTACTGCCTAAGACTAAAAAACTCATTCATCTTTATGGATTCATGGGATGGGGGAAGATATCTTTCCTTCACTGCCTGCTTGATGTCTTCCCACATTTGAGAATGCTTAGTGACTTCCTTGTCATGGCACCACTGTTTCCACCAGAGTTTAGCATCTCCGATGAGGCAAAACCGTGCAAGCATAGACTGATTTGCTACTCTAGTACCGGTGGGGCAGAGAAATAATCATCCATCACCTCAATCCAGACTTCAGGTGGAAAGATAGGGAAATAGAGGATTCGACTTGGGAGTCGGCTGAGATTGTTCAGCGCAAGTCTCCTTCTTTTCATTACAAGAGTGCAATGTTTTGAGAGACGGGAAGTATGTTATATGCACATTATATACACATTATGTGTGCATATACTAGGAGGCTAACCTACATTAGGCTTGTGAGCATGGAAGCATGGGAACAAGCTCTAGTGGAGCATGGGTTAGGACTAACCTTAAGGGTTAAGGTTAGGGTCAAGCATCCAAGGGTCACACATGGGAGATGGAGAGTCAAGAGTCACTTGAGGGCCCTCCTATATAATAGGGGCATGGGGCACACTCAAGAGAGGCTTAGGCTATGGTCTCTTGATGTTATCTTGAGGCTAGGTTATGTTATGTTCTCTTGTGTAGAGGATCATAACTACTCACCTAAAATTTCACACTATAGCTACATGGTGTTGGATTGGAGTTATATATCTTGATGGTATGGGACATCAAGGTAAAGGTATGATGTACTTCATTATAATTCATGTGTGCATCCCTTGGGCTTGGGGGTGGTTGGATGGATGAGTTTATGCCTGATTTATGCATGTTTATGCATAACAATTATCTAGAGAGATCTTAGGGTTTTAGCACCCTCGGATATCTATACATGGCAGTGTCATGGTTCCCTAATCTCACACAACGAGCACAATAAAGTAGCTTCCTTAGTCTTAAGTGAGGGAATTCGGTGCTTGTGTGATTTTGCCTATAGGATGGAGCACCAAATAAGCTCTCTCTGAGGGTAGATGGCTTCATTTGGGATGGTCTCGATTCTAGGGTGGGGCATAGTTCCCTGACCATACCTCGACCCATTTCAACGGCCATATTTAGCAGATTCACCCTTGTGACTATGTTCACATCTACATTTGGATCCACAATTGGTCTTTGAGGAGCTACCTCCCCCCTACCTAGACCTCTTCCTCTTCCTCTTCCTCTTCTTGCATTGGTTCTTCTATTTAATTTGGGTTTATGGTGGCTAGGTCCGGCCAACTCCTCGTCACCTGGTTCATTATTAGAGCAGCTTCAACTCGCCTTTGTTGGATTAGGAGCTCATGCCTTGCAAGAATGTAGGATCATTGATCATTTCTTGTATGTCCTCTCTTGTATAGAGACGATCCTCACCTTTTGTAGATACCCTAGGTAAACTTTCTCTCCTCTTCTTGCATCTCAAGGCCCTTGATCCCCGCCCTTGATTTCTCATTGATGGGTTCTAGAGTTGGTATTGCTCCTTCTGTTATTCCCATCCACATGCTATCAGTGGCGCTTCTAGATCTTTCGGATTCTTTGCCACGAGATCGAAACAGATTTACATTATCCATTTCCCTTTGTTCCACTCTTATTCTTTGAGTATCGAGCTCTTGTTTTCTTAAGCTCAATGGCTGCAATTGTTAGTCTGCTTCAACCCTCTTCAAGTTTGTTTCTATTTCCTCTGATGTAGAGAAGAAGACTTGACCTGTCTTGTCAGCACTTTCCTTATCCCTTCTAACCCTAGGGGTCATCCCACTGATCCTTACTGTGTTAGTATGCTTGGAGCCAGAAGGTTGGGTTGGTAATTCTGTTCTTAGACCGTATCCTGCTTTGGTTGATGGGCCTGTGCTGCCACAGATTATGCGTCATCTTTCGTGCCATGTTGGAGACCAAAAAATCTCCTAGCCATATCAAAGATTCCACTAGATCTTGTAGGGGAAGATGGTTTTTATTCCTCTCAAAGGCCAGAGAATCTTAACCCTTCTTCCATGGACTCTTCGCTACTTGTATCAACGATGGTCAAATTCCTCCAAGCTAAAACACTCAATTGAGTGCTCGTCTCGCTGATTAGCCTTAACCAATACTCCTTTGGTAGGAAGAACCTGGGTGGTTTGATGCACTATCGTCACTCAGGAGTAAGGTCATCTCGAATGAGTTTACTAGACCTTAAGTGAGTGAGAGTGTATTTCGACAGGCGAAATCACTACTCCAACTTTTTCAACTGGTTTTCTACCAAATTGTCCGCCCGTGAACTAGTAGATATCTGTGAAACCATAGAAATTGGTTCGCGTTGTGAAGTAGCAGGGAGCAGTTTAATTGGAGGCATCTCTATTAACTCCTTTAGGAATATATCTGAATATTGTGGCTCATTAGAATTTTCTCGTTTTTCCCTATTGGGTTAAGCTTTACTACATAGATTGAATATTTATTTTGGAGTCCTTTGAGTAGTTTAGGTGCTTTAACTAGCTATAGTATTAGACATCCATTCTCACCAATCCCCTCTACCTTATCACCACCATGAAGGTTGATAAAAGAGATGATCCCTTTATGGCAAAGGATATCACCTTAATTCTCCATGAGCTAATCCATTCCCAAAATTCCATTGTATTATCCTAAGGGTAAAACTTTGAATCTACATACTCGATCGGGTTTCACCTAATGAGAATTGAATTGTGTGTCTGTGGTGGGTGAGTAGTGACACTAGCCAAATTCCATGAGCCAATCATTCCCAAAATTCCACCATATAATCCTAAGGGTAAAACTTTGAATCTACACTTTGTTAGGTTCTCACCTTTTGAGAACTGAATTGTGTGTCTATGGGCGAGTAGTTCCCACTAGCCATATTCCACTTATATCAGTTTTCCATGTTGTTGTTTTGAGACTAGTTTACACATGCATCCAAGTGAAATGAAAGAATGAGTACTTCCAAAATCTATTAGAATCTTAAATTCCTTACCTTGATAGTTTGTCGGGTGCTTGGGTCATTGAAAATTTTGCCCTTGGTATTCTATGGCTACATGAATTTGACCTTTTTTCTCTTCTTCTTCCTGCTGCTCGACAATAGTCATCAATGGCTTTAGATGCAGCCAGCTAAGTACAGAATCGTCCTTGAGAATTTTCCCAGTTCTAAGAAGGGGGTCCCTAGTTACACCAAGCTGAACGAGCACATGCTTGGAGATCATCTGATTATTCTGGGAGGTATCTTGATATTCACTTGATGTGGACATCAAAAGATCTGTGGTCCATTTTCTTTAAATTCCTCTCTCATACTAGGTGGGAGGGTGGTAGTAAACGAAGTGGGGTGTGTCTTCTTATATGCTAAGGAGGTGCATTAGGAATTTCCTCTCTCATGCTAGGTGGAAGGGTGGTAGAGGCACTAAGGAAGTGCAATGTAGATGGTCTCTATTAACCATTTTCGATTAACAAGTATGCTCCTCCAATTGACAACATTAATAAGTGTTATGCAAAGGCACTATAAAAGTTATACATTATAAGATATTAGCCACCCAAGGCCTTAGTTAAGTAAGTTTTGGGCACCCAAGTGTGAATAAAGGCCAATTGTATATAAAGCATTTTCTCATAATAAATAGACACAATCCCCCTTTGTGCTATTGAGAGCTCTTCTTTGTGTCTTGAGAGAGAGATTGAGAGAGAGCATTCTAGCACGGGGGATTTTTTTGTGAGCTTTTTTGGCCGAGCTTTTTGGAGCAATGAACAAGTAGTCCGAGCTTTGCAAAGGACCAAGAACTTACTATGAGCTTTGTAAAGGACCAAGAACTTACTTACATATAAATAACAAGATTTGAAAGATCAACAATATAAATTTCAGTCTTTTAAAGATCTAGTCCATAAAAATATTAATTGCAAAGTCTTTTGATCCACATCATACTTATTGATATAATTACATATATACATATACCTATCTAAATTCATGCACCTCATACATATACACATACAAAATATACATATACATACATACAAAATATACATATACACATACAAAATATACATACATGCAAGAGCTACCTACATACTAACATATATACATACATACATACATACATACTTTCTTACTTACTTAAATATAAAAAACAATCCTTTAAAGATGAAAAATGTATATACCGATCTTTAAAGTTCCAAACCATGAAAATCTCAATTACAAAGTCTTTTGATCCACATCATACTTATTGATATAATTATATATATACATATATCTACCTAAATTCATACACCTCGTACATATACATATACATACATACATACAAGAGCTACCTACACACTAACATATATACATACATTACATACATACTTTCTTACTTACTTAAATATAAAACACAATCTTTTAAAGATCAAAAATGTATATATCGATCTTTAAACTTCCAAACCATGACAATCTTGGTTACAAAGTCTTTTGATCCACAAATTATAGCATTCTTCTACGTGTCATCCTAACCTAATGAGAAATCTCCCAGACATGCTTTGGCTACCTCCATGTCATTCTCTATCCCCATATAGTACCTTTTTAACTCTTGGCATGCACGTCCCAAGCCTCCACATCCCGTAAAAACATCCAAGACACCATCTCCTTCACTTGAGAAGGTCTCCACTAGCCACCTACAATGAAATATAATCATAAACGTGCATCTAAGTATTTTGAAAAAGTAGCTATGAAAATGAACAGAATGAAAATTGTCTCACCTAAAGAACATAGGAGATCTTTCTACACCACCTCGAATGTAGTGCTCCAAGACCATCGTGCGTTGGAATGGATGCTTATTATTCTTCTCAAAAATGAAATTTCGTTGAGCGTTAAATAACTTCTTTGAAACATTTTTCCCAGCCTCACGATCAATAATAGGGACATGGCAATTTACTCGATAGAACATGGCAATTTACTCGATAGAACATACTAAGCACCAATGTATCCTACCATAACGAGAAAACATTATGTTTGGATATCCATACCACATAACATGTATACATAAAGGGAAATATTTGAGAGATTATGACTTACCCGTTCTCCATTCTTATACAAATAACTTGATTCCACATGAACAGACATTGTTCAATGCATGACCAATCCAACCTTCTTTCCCATGGAATATATTTTAGGAAGTTGATCCATTAGACTCAAACACACAAACCAACCCTCGTCAGCCACAAACAAACCAACAAAACTGAGTGTGGCACGTATCAATGATGAAGAAACTTGATTCCATGAGGGACACCCATCCGTATCTACATCAACAACCTGTAAACCTGTAGGAAAGTCAACCCATACGAGGCGAACCACTATATCTAAGGGAGCACCTCTATGAGATAGAGCCTTGGGAATCTTCATCAAGAATTCTTCCACACTACATAAAAGATTTATGATGTTTGGTTTTGGTAAGTATAACTTGGAAAACTAATTATATGGTGAAATTATTCTTTTTACCTATCTGAGCCCTCCGAAAGAGTGTGGACGTCTACCAGCAATATGTGTGAAGAAAACAAGACAAAAAATGAGATGCATTTTGAAAGCACACACTTCTCAAAATAAATTTGTGATGGAAAGTACTCTTACTAGTCATGTCCATGATGTCACGTTGTCCAGACACCTCCCCCTCTTGAAGATGCTCTGGAGGGTCTCTCTCTTGATCTTCATTTGTGGGGTCTCCCTCTTGAACATCATGCATAATGTCAAGACGTCTCTTTGTTCGCCTCTCACGTTGCACTTGAGACGATGTAGATGTATGCTCTTGGTGTGATTGTGGCACTCGTGAGACAATGGTGCGGATGGTTTTGGGGCCACGTGCGAGGATCCAACTATTGGAGACTGGGTCAAGTTTGTTGGCTGCGAGGAAGGTATTCTAGAGTTTTCTTGAGTTGGGGGCTCTCTTTCAAGCTCAGATTGGTAATTCTTAAATTCTTCAAGAAATAGATCAAGATAATTTAGTAAAAAGGTAGAAATCCCCAGACCTTTTTGTATATGTATATGTATGTAGGTTTATATGCATGTATATATATATGTATGTATATGTGTATATGTATGTATATATATATGTATGTATATGTGTATGTGTATATATATATATAACATATGTATATGTATCTATGTATATGTATATGTATATGTATATGTATGTGTATATGCATATGTATATGTATGTAGGTATGTATATATCAAAACTTAACAACGTTCCTTTAAAATCTGATATGCCAAACCTTAAATGTAACATGAACTATGTATGTACGTATGTATGTATGTATGTACAAATTTGTAAAAAATTTGGACAGCATCTCCTTTGCATTTTCTAAAAAATCCCAAAATAAACTTCAAAACTTAAGAATGTTTCTTTAAAATCTAACATGCCAAATCTTAAATGTAACATGAACTTTGTATGTATGTAGGAATTTAGTATATATAATTTAGTGTATGTATGTAGGTATGTATTTCTGTATGCATATGTATATGTACATATATGTTTACATATGTATTTGTATATGTATATATATGTATGTATATGTATCTAATATGTATATGCATATGGATAGTTTATATATATTTATATGTATGTATAGGTATGTATTTGTATAGGTAGGAAGGTTTACATATACATATACATATACATACATGCATATAATTCAGTAGAAAGCAAAAAAGTACCTTTGTCTAGGAGCTCCTCACTTGGAGGCACATGATTTAGAGGATAGTCCAACCACCAATCAGAAACCCCTCTCTCAACACATTCCTTCGAGTACATTGTTTCTGAGGAATTTGGATTTGCCCATTCTCTTTGATTGCTTCCGTCTCTTCGTCCATTAGACCTTGGCCAATGAGTAGGACCCACCTACATATCCAAAATAAAACAAATAGCACTAAAATATTTTTTTTAATGTGTATATGTATTTTTTACAAAAATAGAATGGCATTAGAAGATATATACCTGTAGACAACCCTCTTAAATGCGGTATTCTCCACCTCAGGTTGCTTTTGGCCTTCCTTCACTTTTCCAATCTTTGCCCACACCTCATGGAAGACCCATGGTATGTGTTTCGATCACTTGCATAAATGGTGGGATGTAGATAACATCATCATATACCAATAAACCCTCCAAAATAGAGTCCGCCTCCCCTAGTAGCTCTTCCCAATATAACTCTTTCTTCATATGCAGCAACGTCTTTTTGTTATCCCCAAACATCTCCGAAATTACCTTGTCCTTCGCCCTCCCAGTCATAAGCATTTGAAGCAATTCCGTCTTCCTATTTCAACATCATACCAAAGCCATAAGAGATTAGATGTTAAGGTTAGTTTATGTTAAGGGAGGTTTATTAACATGTGACATACCTTTGAATTGAAATCCGAGATATGGCTATGTAGAGCTTTTCTTTGGTCAGAGCAACCAATCCCTTCTTAGACCAATCATAGTTATATACGAGTTGAAAGAATGCATCACCATTGGATGGGTTTGCAATTATGAGCATCTTGTACGCTCTATCTCGAAATGTTTGCTCTACAACATGTCTGGCTTTCTCACATTTTGTCTCACATTCTTGCAACCCCATGGCATGTCTATTAATGCATGATATAGCTTGCTTCACTGCATTTTCAAACGATGTCTACGTATAACGAAAAGGACTCATTATCACTCACACGATTAAAAAACATTGATAATCTGTTTATTAATAAAAGATGGGAAATGCAAACACTACCTTCCACACAAGCTGTGCCAAGATTGTAGCTGGAGCATTGTACCATTGCTCTCCACTTCGTCGCTCCAAACTAAGCTCCATTAAAGCCCACCTCCTTACGTCTTCACCAAGATAGTCCAATATGGATGATTTGTCCGCCATTCCAAATCGTTGAAACATGAAGATCTCATGTGACAATGTGGGTGTAACACTAGTGTGCACCAATCTGTTGTAAAGAGTCACAATGAACCAAGAACTTCACAATGACTTCACAATGTCCGTAATTAAGTAGATAGAGATCACTTACTCATTTTGAGATCGCAAAGCCAATAGCAATTCTCCTTCTTGCTTCTTGTCCACAACCAAAAATTGACATTTGACCCGGACATGGCGTGAGGGGCTATGAGACCAAGTTAGAGAAAACAAAATAAAGATATTACAATATATTACTTTTAATGTTGCATAAAATCACTCTATGGCATTCAAAAGAACATACCTTCGCGCACTCCAGACATCCATGCCTTCACACGATGATTTCCATCCCAAACAAGAAACTTCTTACCACTGAGACCCTCCCACTCAGTTCCTCTAATTTCATCCTCAAATCTGTCATGTTGTACCACCCAGTATAGTCCCTATTCTTGCAAGTCTATTTGTGTGACCGCGAAATACATAGACCTTCCGGGACGTGTAAGTGAAACTAAAAAAGGAGGAGATGCTTCGACATAGCCATGGCAATCAAAGGAATCACGAAACACCTCAAGTTGGCTAGAAACTGTACGGATGGCTTCATTTGGAATCAGCCTGCATAAAGGGACCAATGGGGTAGAGGAATTGCGTTGCACAAAAAACTTAGTGAATACATCACCAAGCAATCCCAATTCAATAGATTTTCCAAGAAGCCTTCTATGGGTCTCCCCTTGACCAGTACTAGATTCAGGCATCTCCGTGTGAGTTGGAGGAGGTGAGCTCATTGAGCCAATTTCGTTCTCCAACACAAGAGCTTCTTCCTCATGAATAAGAGAATTATGCGCTTCTGTTTCCTCTCTAACAGGAGAGTGAGGACATAAGTGTCCGTGATTGAGCTTCCTCGCTAAGAGTCAAACAAACATGCCCAGATCTAAGTGAGTATCCCCTGTTGTCTGTAAGACACACACACTAAGCCCAAGTAAGTATATCTAAAAACATTAAAACACAATCTTAGTAGAATCTTGGCTATTCACATCCTATACCTTTCTTAGTCTTTGCCTGTTGTTTTCCTGCTTTTCTTGGAGCCATCTCTCTCTCTTTTGCCTTGAATATGAGTAGCAAATAGTTTGAGCTGAATGACAGATAGGAGACGAAAGGTCATGAATCTTGCTCTACTACTATTGCACAGACGATGACTCCTCCCATCTTGCACATCTCCCCCCTTGCCCCCCATTGCTCCGGCCAGTCCAGGCACCCAGCAGAGCCAGGGGATGGCTCTGCCGGGTGCTGGGACTGGCTAGTGCAATGGGGGGCAAGCAGCGCAATGGGGGGCAAGCAGTGCAACAGGGGGCAAGGGGGGAGATCACACCTGCCTGGACTGCCTCCACCTCCACCTCCACCTCCATCTCCATCCACCTCGCCCTTCACCTCCATATCCGCCTCCAATGCCGCCGCCTCCTCCCTCTCACAAACAGAGTGTAGAGTTGAATCATACAAGACTTTACTGGGGACTATTGCTGATTTTTGTACTTGCCATTCCATTTTCTAATTATTTTTTCAATTAGAAAGTGGAGGCACGTCCCTGTATGATACTCACAGCCCTAGGTTGGGTAACAGGAGAAACTCTCTACCTACCCACCTGTGTCAGTTTCGGCGAGACGGAACTCTTTCTTAGATTCTTAGACTGATTGCTCCGGGAAATCTGTTTGCGAATAGCCCTCCATCTCCATCTCCATCTCCATCCTCCATCTCCATCTCCATCTCCATCTCCATCTCCATCTCCACCTCCATCTCCATCTCCATCCTCCATCTCCATCCTCCATCCTCCATCTCCATCTCCATCCTCCATCTCCATCCTCCATCTCCACCCTCCATCTCCATCCTCCATCTCCTCTCAGCCCTCCATCTCCATCCTCCATCTCCATCTCCACCTCCATCTCCATCTCCATCTCCATCTCCACCTCCACCTCCATCTCCATCCTACACATCTCCCCCCTTGCCCCCCATTGCTCCGGCCGCTCCAGGCACCCGGCAGAGCCGGAGGATGGTCTGCGCTTGTTGCAGACCATCCCCCAACTCTGTTGGGTGCCTAGAGCGGCCGGAGCAAAATGGGGGGCAAGGGAGGAGATCACTCCTGCCTAGACTGCCTCCACCTCCACCTCCATCTCCACCTCCACTAACATCTCCATCCACCTTGCCCTCCAGCTCCATCTCTACCTCCAGTGTTGTCGCCTCCTCCCCCTCACCATCGTCGCCGCAAGCCCTCAAATCGCCTCTGAATGCTGTGAACGCCTCATCTCCATCCTCCATCTCCCCCCTTGCCCCCTGTTGCTCCGGCCACTCCGACAGAGTTGGGGGATGGTCTAGCGCAGACTATCCCCCGGCTCTCCCGGGTGCCTGGAGTGGCCGAAGCAACGGGGGGCAAGGGGGGAGATGGAGGATGGAGATGAGGCGTTCACCGCCTCCACCTCCACCTCCATCTCCATCCACCTCTGCCTCCACCTCCACCTCCATCTCCATCTCCACCTCCAGCTCCATCTCCATCCACCTCGCCCTCCACCTCCATCTCCACCTCTAGCGCCGCCTCCTCCCCCTCACCATCGCCACCGCCGGCCCTCAAATCGCGTGAAATGCTATGAACGCCTCATCTCCATCCTCCATCTCCCCCCTCGCCCCCCGTTGCTCCGGCCACTCCAGGCACCCGGCAACCGGGGGGATGGTCTGCGCTAGACCATCCCCCGGCTCTACCGGGTGCCTGGAGTGGCCGGAGCAACGGGGGGCAAGGGAGGAGATCACTCCTGCCTGGGGACCGCCTCCACCTCCACCTCCATCTCCATCTCCATCTCCACCTCCACCTCGCCCTCTCCCTCACCATCGCCGCCGCCCTCCACCTCCATCTCTATCCACCTCTCACCCTCTCCCTCACCATCGCCGCCGCCGCCCGCCCCATCTCTAAGCGCCCGGGCCATCTTCTCCACCGTCGGCCACCTCCACCACCGCCGCCGCCCCTCAAATTTTCAGAAAGAGAACAGCAGAGAACAGCAAATTTTCAGAAAAGAGAAGTACCTTACGTGTAAGTTCACAGATGCGTTAGATCGCTAGCTGAGTTGAGAGTCTGGTTAGATGTAGATACATATAGGAGATAAATATAAGAACTCAAACTATAAACCTTGATGTCAATAATAATAATCGTCTACTATTTAAATAGGGCCTATAGACAGTTACATATTATTTTCATTTTAAAGGTTACTTACATATAAAAAACTAATATAAAAAGATACATATAATACTTAGAACCAATAAATGTATAATTTAAAACATACATATAATAAATTAATATAAAAAGATACATATATATTTGTATATTTTTTATATAAAAAAATTTATCGTGACCATTCTCAATCATGATTTCTCCACCTTGTTTTATCATTTCAGTCACCTTCATTCTCAATCATGATTGCTCCACTTGTTTTATCATTTCAGCTGCCTTACCTGACAATGATTGATTCGGCCTAGACACCTGATCTTCTATTTTTGTTTTATAAAGTCCACCTGTTCCTTCATTTTTATATTTTCATTTTACATTTTCATCTCTCCTGTCCTTTTTGCATCTTCGTATTGCCTTCCCTATGGAGCACACTGTGACCTTTGAGAGTGGATGGCTGCAGCAAAAAATCTCAAACTTTAATACTTCTCCACCAGACCACGCTTGTCAGTCATGGATATCTACAAGGGTTTTTGCCTTCATCACACGCCCTTTCTGGAGTGAAAGCTACTAGGACCAATGGAAGCCTACAGGAAATCATCGCTCATTATGACATGGAGGGCAATAAAAACTACCTTCTTGTAGATATTACTCGAAGTTAAACATATATGCTACAATGTAGTCCTCTCTGTGGTGCTGATAGTCTTGATTCTAGTGCTAATGACATTGCCCAAGATGTCCGACATTTGGAGACCTCAGTGGAGAAAGAATTAGGGACACAAAACACCCATGTTCATATCTCGAGCTCCTCCTCTGAGAGTGACTTGAATGGCTCAGCAACAACTGTTTTGCAACCAGGTGAAGGCACAAGCAATCCAAAAGGTTCGAAGCACAATATCTCTGAAGATGAATGTATTGCTTGAGAGAGTATACTTTCAGTTCTTCGTAAGAAGGAGAAACCTTCTCTTCTGCATTCATTGATGGAAAAAGTTACTCGAGTCATCCAAGTCCAAGAGGTGCCAAGACATTATGATGGTGATTCCATCCTAGAGTTTCCACCAACATATGGCAAAATAGGAAATATGGATGGAATGGAGCAAAAATATGATGGTCACCTATGGACACGTTGTCGTGCCACTGTTGGAACATGAAGTCAAGGTGTCCTAGTGTGTACTAGGAACTAGTCTTTGTGTGTGAGTTGCCATGTGGCACTCTTTCTATTATCCCATATAGTTGGGTGTCATTGTAACACTTGTACTTCACTTCTATATAAGTGAGGTCTCTATCATGAATAGATCATCCAGCAAGCTCTCAAGTCTTTTTATGAACACAAGTCTCAATCTTGTGGCCTAACTGAACTTGAGTCTATGTCTGAGTAGTTAGCTTCTTCATCATGCTTGTCTTTGTGTTCTTTCCGCCTTAGCTTAGCCTTGCTCAGTTCTTCCTGCTTTCTAATCTAGCTTAGCAGTAGCTTCCATGTTCCTTCATGTGGTATCAGAGCCACGCTACCCTCGTCGTCACGTTGCCTCGTCTTCCTCCTTCTAGCCTTGATGCTGCCCTGATTCTCTTCTCCTTGCCTCGTCATTAGCCTCGTCATCTTTGCCTCAAATCTGCCCGCCATTGCCTGCATTCTACCAGCCATAAGCTGCCCCAGATCTGCGCCATTTTCTTCTCCAGATCTGCGCCATTCTCCACTAGAAGTCTGCCCCACATATGTGCCACATTGCCTGAGATCTGCCCTCTATTTCTGCCCCAAAATCTGCGCCACATTTCCAGCCATCTGCCTCAGCATCTTCCCATGAATCAGCCCGCCATTTTCAGTTCACTGTCTGCGTGTATGGGAGCTGCGTATTGCTAATCTTCATTTCGAGTTGAGATATCTCTCAGATTGATTCATCATGATGAATCCTCACGCTGCCATTGAGAAGTTCAATGGCCAAGGATTCCACACCTGGCAAATGAAGATCAAGTTCCACTTGATGAAGCACAATCTGTGGAATCTGGTCAAGGGAACTTCTTCATCAAACGAGAAGGAGAAGGAAAAGGAACCTCAACGTCTCGAGCAAGCATTCGCAATCATTGCATTGGGTCTTGGAGACAATTATCTGCATCACATCTCTGATCTTGAAAACCCTGCTGACGCTTGGAATGTGCTTGACCACTTATTTGGTGCAAGTAGCAAGCATTCAAAGTTGTCACTCAAGATTGAATTCTTTGAGTTAGATCTAAAACCTGGAGCACCTTTGGATGCTCATATCAACAAAATGCGAAGCCTAATGAATCAATTGGCTTCCGTTCACTCTCCGGTGACAGAAGATGATGCTATGGCAGTGCTTCTCAAAAGCATGCCTGAAGATTATGACAACTTGGTCACGACACTGAAATATGGTCCCGATCCTTCATTTGAAGGGATCATAAGTGCATTGCAGGAAGAAGAAAGGAAGCGGGAGAAGCGAAAGGATCACCAAGTGGAGGGAGAACAAGCTTTGGCAACCAAGTTCAAAAGGATTTCTTTTAAAGCTTGTAGACATTGTGGCAAAAACAATCATGATGAGAAAGATTGTTTTCGCATCAAGCCATGTGGGATTTGTGGCAAGAATGGCCACTCTGAAAGTAACTGTTTCTCAAAGAAAAATTCAGCAAATATGGTGGAGGACACAAGTGATGAAAAAGCATATATGGTAGATGATAAAGATTTCTGTTTCTAGGGTTCCCTGTCTGGATCATGTTTCCAAAAAGGATTTTTGTAAACCTGTTGCAACCGCTATGAGTATGCAAGGGTATCTTGTCTTATCTGTTTGAACCTCTCAGAGGTATCTATTATATTTTGTGTGTTTGTCCTGGTATATCCCATATTCTGTACCTACCCAAGGATGTCCAACTTGCATGAGAGACTAGAGCCGTGGATTTATCCTTGACCAGAGACCCTGGCATGAGAGACCATGAGCCTATGATTTATCCTTGCAGTATGAGGCATTTCCTTGAGGGGGGATTTGTTGGGTATATCAAGGAACTGCATCTTTTATAAACTCATGATATCACTCACCTTTCCTTCATGGGGGGGTGTTGGAACATGAAGTCAAGGTGTCCTAGTGTGTACTAGGAACTAGTCTTTGTGTGTGAGTTGCCATGTGGCACTCTTTCTATTATCCCATATAGTTGGGTGTCATTGTAACACTTGTACTTCACTTCTATATAAGTGAGGTCTCTATCATGAATAGATCATCCAGCAAGCTCTCAAGTCTTTTTATGAACACAAGTCTCAATCTTGTGGCCTAACTGAACTTGAGTCTATGTCTGAGTAGTTAGCTTCTTCATCATGCTTGTCTTTGTGTTCTTTCCGCCTTAGCTTAGCCTTGCTCAGTTCTTCCTGCTTTCTAATCTAGCTTAGCAGTAGCTTCCATGTTCCTTCAGCCACGGCACGTCTATGGTGTGAAACCATGCATGTGAGGCTATTAAATGCAAATCCAGATGCATGGATTAAGTGCCTGTGTACATATGGGATGTATGGCGTGTGGAGGGTTTTGTTTTTGAGGCTTGTGTGCAGGCCTGTCTGAAACAGGGTCCATGGAGATGGTATCAGCCGCTTGGTCGTCTTGAAGTGTGTACGCGTCCCCAAGGATCGTGGGTTGCATTTGGAAGGTATTGGGCATTTGGGTGTGAAAAGGAGGTGGCCATCTTGTAGGCCTCATAAGAAGAAAATAAAATAAAAGATAAAAAACGTGGCTTGAAAAGAAAAAGGCCACATGGGGCTTTAGGTGGCTGCCAACGCAGCGTTCTGGAAGCTGGCGAGCTGGTGGAGTCTGTGTGGGGAGCCGCCGAGTAGAACACAGAAGGAGGAAGGGCAAGGGGCAGCTGCTGAAGAAAAAGGAAGGTGGCTGTTTGGTGATTCTCAGGGACCAGAAGGCGGGAAGGCGCAGAGTGTAGAGTGAGACCGCTTGCTGAAGAAGACAGACGAGAGGCGGCAGATATACAAAGGGGGGGTGTGCAGGAAAAGAAATGGGCCGTGTGTTTTTTGGGTTAGCTAGCAGCAGCCCCACAGGCGCTGAAGGGAGCCGCTGGGCACGTGAAAATAGCAAGGGACGTCGACTGTGCAGAGGTTCTGGAAGCGGGTGCTTACTTTGTACTCACAGCAGTTGATACTTTGCTGACAACTTTATTAGCTTCAAGGAGTTATGATCCTGGGTGTCCGGTTGATCCTAAGGAAGTCAGGATGAACATGTTTGGTGAATGATATTGAAAGTAAAAAACAGTCAAGTGGGGAGGAACGCTGCAGCTGCTGCAAGCAGAAAGGAGAGGGGGGGCGTCCATGACAACCATAAAATGAAGGCTTCTCAGCCATGATGGGAGTAAGGTGGCAAATACTCTTTGTTGAGTTCCAGTTTATTGATGGTATATTGTGGTGTCATTTTTGGTGGTTTTAGAAAGCCGGGAATCATTCCCCTACAGCTGTGAGTAGGCTGAATCTGTTGTGGTAGTGATGGTGCTTCTCGACTGGTTGTCAAATTTGTTTTCTTGGGTTTTGGAAATTATGTGATGATGTATATTTGCCATATGCCATCTTTTGCTTTGTGAGTTACTGGAATCTGAAAGCAGGTTTTCATGAGATCAAGAGTCATCTTGAAATGGAGATGTCATATGCCCCTTGATGAGATATGTGTTTTTGTTTTCCTTGCTGGGATTTTGGATGTAACTCTCACAGCCAGACACCCAGTGTGTTCCCAGCGACACCGCCCACGTCACGACAGCTTTGGTGAACCCGACGTGAAACCGCTGGGGTGAGAGTACAAAATGGAGCATTTATATGCAGAAATGAAAGAACTTGAAGAGCGGTTCAGGAAGATTGAAGAAGAAAAGCAAATTCAGGAAGCCGTGGAAATTGTGATGCAACTGGTATATGACAGGGTCAATATATTTGATGGTTATGATCCAGAAAGCTATCTAAGGTGTTATGAGACAGAGATGAAGAATCAAGGGGTTCCAGAAAACATGATGATTGCATCTTTTGCATACCTTGTAAGTCCTGATTTAAAAGATGAAGTGTTGGAACTAGCAGAGTATCACTCCAAACGATGGAGTGATTTTGCAGATGCACTTGTTTATGTGAGTTCCAGGTATAATGTGAGCTGTGATAGTGTTCCAGCAACAATCCGAGCCAATTTAGAAGCGGTTGTTGATGCATGTCTTATGGAGGACAATCAACTGCTATTCAAGGCTGATACAGAGATTGTGAAGGCTGTTTATGCTAAATTGGGATTGCAAAAAGCCATTAGTGAGCAACAAGGCCTTCACAGTGCCAAAAGGGATGCTTTGCTACAGACTCATAAAGATGCAATGGGTGAACTCTGCAAGTATAATCTGTTTTCTGAGGGTGCAGACATACAGGGTCCTATGATCATACCACATGATGTATGTATGCCTATGCTTGAGGAGACACTTGATTCAGAGAGCTTCAGGACAGGTGTTTCGAAGGGTATTCCTCAGGTGTCGTATCATATGTGTGAAGAACAGCAGGAACCAATGCTTCTTGCTGAAAGCATGATTGCAAAGTTTGAAGATCTAAGACAAGAAGAAGATGCTATCATTACTGCATTCTTATCTGGTTATGATGCTTATAAGCAGGATGATGTACATGAATATGCAGACGGGCCACAAGTATGTGTGATTGATTTAGAGGGGGTGAGTGATATGGGTGATTCCAACAGTGATGTTGCTTCTGAGGCTGGTTGCCAAGGTTCTTTGGATTTGGGTTATTCTGGAATGCTAACAGGGTGTTCCAACAATAAACAGGGTGATGCTATGTCATCAGTGTCAGGGTTACCTTGCAACCACATTTGTGAGCAACAATCTCGAGCTTGGAAGCCTGTTTATGATGATGATTTGGAGAGGGAAATTGAATCTGTCTTTTTGGATCATGCAGGGTTCAATGATATACAGATTCAAGGGTACTTGGGTGAGGGACCCATAGTTCTAAGCCCATCTGCAGACATGTATCAAGAAATACTGGGAGATAACATGCAGGATATGCAAAGTGTGGCCACAAAGCCTCATGAGGCTGCATATGAGCAACCAAATGGATATAGCTATGGGGGTATGAATGTTCATGATAATCAACATGTGGGATTGCAAGATGATAATGGCTTCAATGCAATTGATCCTGGATTGGATGCTATCTTAGATGATGTATTGGATGATTTCATGGTATATGATAGATCCCCATCAGCTTTGGACTCTTCTATGCTTGATGCTAGTCAACTGTTGGTTGCAAGTGAGGATATGCAGGTGTTATGTGAGCCAAATGATTGTGATGAGATTGATTCAGATCTGGAGGCTATTCTTGATGATGCCTTGTTGGATTTTGTATGTGTTGATGCTTTTCCGTCTTTGGATGAGAAGAATGAATGTTTATCAGTGGGTGAGCTGGATCCGGGCACAGTAGATTTGGATGGGATGTTACAAAGTGTGTGTTCCATGCTATTAATGCAGTTGTTACTTGGTGTAGCCATACAATATGTGGTGCAAAGGCTTCAAACATGGCCTGTGGAAAATTTTGAAGCAAATCATTTTGAAGAGCATCCCACTTTGAATGATGAGGGTGATCATACATATGCAGGGAATCTAAATGAGGATAGGGCTTCATATGAGCAAAGGATATGGCACATATGCCAAAAGCGATTGGTATTTGATCCAGGTGGGAAAGCAGAACCATTCAGATGTGATTGCTGAGGCTTGTACATATACCAATGTTGGTGTGCAAATAATGCCTGGGCAGTGAGTTCCAGGACCTGAGTGGCACATACCAGAGGATGTGCAGGTTTAGAGGGGGTGGATGTCGTGCCACGGCACGTCTATAGTGTGAAACCATGCATGTGAGGCTATTAAATGCAAATCCAGATGCATGGATTAAGTGCCTGTGTACATATGGGATGTATGGCGTGTGGAGGGTTTTGTTTTTGAGGCTTGTGCAGGCCTGTCTGAAACAGGGTCCATGGAGATGGTATCAGCCGCTTGGTCGTCTTGAAGTGTGTACGCGTCCCCAAGGATCGTGGGTTGCATTTGGAAGGTATTGGGCATTTGGGTGTGAAAAGGAGGTGGCCATCTTGTAGGCCTCATAAGAAGAAAATAAAATAAAAGATAAAAAACGTGGCTTGAAAAGAAAAAGGCCACATGGGGCTTTAGGTGGCTGCCAACGCAGCGTTCTGGAAGCTGGCGAGCTGGTGGAGTCTGCGTGGGGAGCCGCTGAGTAGAACACAGAAGGAGGAAGGGCAAGGGGCAGCTGCTGAAGAAAAAGGAAGGTGGCTGTTTGGTGATTCTCAGGGACCAGAAGGCGGGAAGGCGCAGAGTGTAGAGTGAGACCGCTTGCTGAAGAAGACAGACGAGAGGCGGCAGATATACAAAGGGGGGGTGTGCAGGAAAAGAAATGGGCCGTGTGTTTTTTGGGTTAGCTAGCAGCAGCCACAGGCGCTGAAGGGAGCCGCTGGGCACGTGAAAATAGCAAGGGACGTCGACTGTGCAGAGGTTCTGGAAGCGGGTGCTTACTTTGTACTCACAGCAGTTGATACTTTGCTGACAACTTTATTAGCTTCAAGGAGTTATGATCCTGGGTGTCCGGTTGATCCTAAGGAAGTCAGGATGAACATGTTTGGTGAATGATATTGAAAGTAAAAAACAGTCAAGTGGGGAGGAACGCTGCAGCTGCTGCAAGCAGAAAGGAGAGGGGGGGCGTCCATGACAACCATAAAATGAAGGCTTCTCAGCCATGATGGGAGTAAGGTGGCAAATACTCTTTGTTGAGTTCCAGTTTATTGATGGTATATTGTGGTGTCATTTTTGGTGGTTTTAGAAAGCCGGGAATCATTCCCCTACAGCTGTGAGTAGGCTGAATCTGTTGTGGTAGTGATGGTGCTTCTCGACTGGTTGTCAAATTTGTTTTCTTGGGTTTTGGAAATTATGTGATGATGTATATTTGCCATATGCCATCTTTTGCTTTGTGAGTTACTGGAATCTGAAAGCAGGTTTTCATGAGATCAAGAGTCATCTTAAAATGGAGATGTCATATGCCCCTTGATGAGATATGTGTTTTTGTTTTCCTTGCTGGGATTTTGGATGTAACTCTCACAGCCAGACACCCAGTGTGTTCCCAGCGACACCGCCCACGTCACGACAACGTCCAGTAACATCAAACATGTCTGTAAGTTGTACTGTGCGTATTAGCTATTATGTTGGTACTTTGGAGTGCCATAGGCTCAGCTGTCCTTTTTACTTGAATAATAAAAGGTATAACAACACCTTCTTTCATGGACATCTAACAAAAAACATTGTAGTTGGACTTCTAAAACGGACTTCTGAGACGAGACAGAGGATGAGAAAACTAAAATAGTTTGTCACTTTTGTCGCAAAACTGCACACTGTGTGTAAGTGTGTAGATGTGTTGTGTATTACGTAATGCCTCGTGACATAACTATTACAAGAATGATGCTCCACACTGGGCTGCATGAACATCCAGTTCAGCCCACCAGGAACTTTAAGGTTAATGTTGGAGCACGTGAAAATGTTTGTTTCTCAACTGTTGAAAGCCTAGAGAAGTGCAGGTTCTCGAAAAATACAGATGGATATATTGTGAAGGATATGCTGTTTTCCTCCATGATGAATCAAAATGATGAGCTACCTACAAGTATTGGGGATCATGAGCTGTGCAATTTTTTGGAGGAGTTGAGTCCTCTTGTGGAAAATGAGAGTTGAGTCCTCATGTGGAAAACCAGAGGTGAGTATTCATTCTGTAACTTAATTATATTTGGATGTATTTTTTGGAGGAGTTGAGTCCTCTTGTGGAAAACCAAAGGTGAATATTCATTCTGTAACTTAATTATATTTGGATGTATTTTTCTACATTCGGTCCTCTCTTTATTGTGAAATTATGTTTTTTAGGTTTAGACGCATTGTATCCCAGGAGAAAAGAAAATTGATGTTGTGGCAGGAGAGGGCTTTGATAGCATCCTTCTGACGAATCCCATTGAACTCAAAAGTCAAATGTTTGGGAGGTATTGATGGAAGACTTAAGTGCAACTCATACATACAGGGAAGCTCTATTGGAGTTGTTGTCCCTAGCTTCTACTCAGAGCGACGACATCTTGGTCCGGGAGGGCCAAAGGCTCAAATGATGTGGTTTTGTCCTTCAGATGTTTCACACACATGGCATGTAGATCCAAACATAATATACAAGCCATCATACCCAGATATGTGGAAAGTGGATGTTGGGACCAACATAACCAGCCAAGAGTTTGAGAAATTAGTAAAGGCGGGGTTCAAGTTAGATGTTACTCATGAAGAACCTTTTGTGTCAGGGGTGGGAGAAACGTCCACACAAGCAGCGGGCAACAAAGAAAGTGACAAGAGGCCATATGATGCTACACAGAATACAAAGAGATCAACCAAGTGGCGGCATTGGATTTTCAAAGAAGCAAAAAAGAGGATTGGTAGTGCCGAGGCCATGACAGCGATAGTCCTTAATGAGAGTGCAATGCAACCATCCCCCTACTCTATTTTTCATTTGGCATGTGAGAGTGGAGAGGACTATTTTATACACATCAAGGTACAACCTTGGTGTACATGTCCTGATTTCATGCAAAGAGAATCTAGAGGAAAGTCTGACGTTGCATGTAAGCATATCTATTTTGTCTTCTTGCGAGTTTTGGGATTACATAAGAATGAGGATATAGTAATGCATCAACCGACACTATCACCAGAGGATGTGGGCAATATACTATCACGTCCTCGAAGCAAGGATGTTTGTGCCTATACTTAAGCTTTAATCAAGCCTCTCATGTTTGTGTCTACTTAAGCTTGTAAGGAAATGTGAAGTCAATCTTTTTGTAAGAAAATTTGAACCCAATATTTTTGTCTTGCTTTGGGATGGAGTATACTGTCACGTACTCTAAAGTCTTATTGTAGGTAGCTTGTGACGCTATGGTAAAGGAGTTGTACCAACCATATATCTTCTTGTAAGAAAATGTGAACTCAATCTTTTTGTAAGAAAATATGAACCAGGTATACTTGTTTTTACTTGTGTTGAAATAAATATTGGTCTTTTCTTTGAGTATGCATGAAAAGTTGAAGTATCCTTGTCTCATAAATTATATGTATTGGAAGAAAGGTACATAGATAGGTATGTTTGTGCCTATATTTAAGTTTCTTTGACATAAAATGTGTGTTTATATGTAGGAAGGTAGGTAGGTAGGTAGGTAGGTATGTAGGTATGCATGCATGTATATGTTTGGGAGTATGCATGCATGTATGTATCTATGTATTGTACACATGTGTGTATATATGTATGTATATATATATGTATGTATATATGTATGTATATATGTGTGTATATATGTATGTATGTATATATGTATGTATATATGTAGGAAGGTAGGTAGGTAGGTAGGTAGGTAGGTGTGTTTGAGAATATGCATGTATATATGTATGTATGTATGTATGTATGTAGGAAGGTAGGTAGGTAGGTGTGTTTGAGAATATGCATGTATGTATGTATGTATGTGAATGTATTTATTTCTCTTTCATAAATACTTACTATATAAAAGCTCACCAAAATGTATCATTTTTCTTACAAGCTCGCATAAAACTATCTTATCTCCAAAAAGCTCGCCAAATAAAGCTCGCAAAAAAATCAAACTCTTCTAGCACTTGTGCCTTTTCTATGCTTATATGTTGCATGCTTGTGTTGGAGAGTGAGAGAGAGTGATTGCCTTATGCAATGGTGCGAGCGACTCTACGGTGACAATGTGGAGGTGGAGCTTGGAGAATTGGAGCTTAACAAGTGAGCTTAGAGGTCTCAAGGGACTCAAGTTCGAAGCATTGGTAGGTGCCCTATGACAGTTGTGTTCTATTGCTCTTCCCTTAGGTGAATGTATTGAGTTCCCTCTTGGAGGTGTGGTAGCCTATAACATTTTTGGCGCCGCTGTTGGGGAAACACCTTTGTTTCTTCCATCCTCTTCAAGTTTAAGCTCACATTGCATAAGAGTCATGATTGCCTTTGCATTTTGGTAGTGCATTGTGTGTGTAGGAAATGAATGGATAAGATTTGTGTAGAAGTGAAAAATCATGAGAAATTGGTTGTGTTTGTTGTGTATTTATGTGGTGGAGTGGTATTGGAAGAGAGCTTCACTATTTTTTCTAGTTAATTTTGATGTTTGCATCACCGGAATCATTAACGTAAACGAGCAGGTTGGATTTGTGTTTTTTTTTCCTTTCAAAAATTCACAAAAATCAAAAAAATAAGGAGCTATTGATTGTGCCTTAAACTTGTATTACACTCCTTAGGCATGGCACAATCATTTTAGAAACAGTTGGATATAAGTATTTTGTAGCCAAAATCACCTTAGTGACGGTGGAAAGTTCCCACGTGAAACTGTAGGAAAATCGTTCACGACGCGAACCGTTTCTGGCAACTTCACGTCGTGAACCGCTCTCGACACATCAACATCGTGATTAACGCCGCAATTCACGGGATTACCTTGCTAAAAATAGGTAGCCTTATCCTGAGACCTTTGACACCACGAGGTGTGACAAAATTAAGAACCGTGAACGTGCAGAAAATCGTTCACGACGTGAACTATTTCAGAGTACTTCACGACGTGAAACATTTTCAGCTCATGACCTGAACCATTTTAGAACCCTTCACGGTGTGAACCATTTTCAGTTCACGACGTGAACCAATTGCTTTTCATGACATGAACCAATTGCTTTTCATGACGTGAAACCTTATCTCTTCACAACGTGAACTTTTTTTGCAATTTCACGCCTTAATCAATTCCAACTCACGAACCTAGTATTGTTGGATTAAGGCCAAGGAAGTCTTGAGAACATTAAAAAACATAACAAGGTAATGTGGAATTCTGAGTCTAAAGCAAAAAATTTAAACACATGAAAGTGCAAAAAATCGTTCACGACATGAAGTGTTCTCTACAATCTCACGGCCTTAGAAACAAGTCGACAGATTTTGACCAAAATTTAATTAAGGCAACAAAATAGCTTATCAAATCATATTCACGTGCACTTGAGGTCTGGAAAGCTCATCGGAGACAACCTCACTCCTAACAATAGTGCATCAAATCACCCAGGATCTTCCTATCTCAAAAGAATGTGGGTTCAGGCCACTCAGTAAGCACTCAATTGAGTGTCTTAAGGAATCTGACCACTATTAAAACTAGTAGTGGACCATTTGGAAAATGTAAAGCACTCTCCTCGCATTTTGTTGCAAAATTCTAAGTCCTATTCATATCCATCTCTAATCAAACTGAAACTAATATCAAAATTTGTAGGAAAACGCAATTTGGACCATTTGGAAAATGTAAAGCACTCTCCTCGCATTTTGTTGCAAAATTCTAAGTCCTATTCATATCCATCTCTAATCAAATCCTATGGTGATGTACCTGATTCCTAGGCAGTAAGATTCAAGAATTCTATAGATGGAAGAAATATATATCAGAAAACATTGAAAAGAGTATAGATCTCTGACCTTTCTTTTCCTCTTCCATACTGTTGGTGGTGATTCTCTTGCTCTCTTCCAAACTTGAGCTGCAGCCCAGGTAACCTGGAGATCTGGCAATGGTAGTAGTCTTCAGACATGTTGCATAGTGGATGGAGTGTGTTGGGTAGGAAGTGATCAGAGGGGGAAGGAAAAGGATGATGGGAGAGTGCTGGCAGGGATGGAAGACGGGGAGGGAAGAGTGTTAATGGATCTGATTATGAAATCATGATTGGCACAATTTCCAAGGCAAAAAGTGACTTTCACACGTGTCAAATTTCAAATTCCAAAAGATCTGGGTGGGACCCACACGTGTGAAAAAACGACTACATTTCACACGTGTGGTATTTAATAGCTACTTTATTTGTATTTTGCAATAATCTATTCTCCTAACTCAGCTCTCTTGCATCTCTACCTCCCTACTCTACACCATCACCATCCAGACCAGCAGCACAGGTTCATCCCCAGCACAGGATACTCATCATCAGCACAGCACACCTACAGATAGCTTCCAAGTCAGTAAGACACTCTATTTCCTTCTCTTCTTGTTTAATAGTATATTAGGGTAAGGTACTGATTGATGTGATGTAGGTTAGATATTATGATAAATATCATATGCATTTATTAGATTTTTTCCACTGCAAGTAGAAGCAGGAAGACTTTTTAATTGGGCTTGTTGAGTTAGAGCTTGATCACTTCTTGCTTTCTATAGACTCAATCCATCTTGCACCAAGTTGTATACACACTGAAATGACTGAAGGCATGCTCCAGTATGCTGCCTGAAGAATTTGCAGTAAAACGCGAGGAGGGGGATTTAGAAATCTCAAACAGCCCAAATCGCATTTTGTTGCAAATTTGAAACTGCTGCTTCATCCACCCCTACCATTGTCATTTTGTGTCTTTCTAGGCTATTCAAGGCTGTATACTCCTTGCATAAACTCAATCCATATTGTTTGTAGTAGTTGTAAAGACAGAGAATTCACTGTAGGAATGCAATAGCATGTTGTTTCAAGTATTTGCAGAAAAACGCGATGATGAGCTGTTAGAAATTTCAAATTATCATAATCGTGTTTTGTTACAAATTATTAAATTTTGCTTTATCCAATTTGTCATTGCCTTCTTTTATCATTCCATGTTCTCCATGGTTGTAATCTTTTTCCATTGCTTTGTATGCAGCTTTTCAGAGTCATGGCAAGAACCAAGGCAACTGCAAGGAGGTCTGGCAAGGGGCCAGGGCTTGCAACAGCAGCAGTTGGGGCTGATATCAAGGAATCTAGTGTGCCTCCAAAGGGAAGAGTTGCACATGGCGCAGGAAGGGGAAGCCAATGAGCATGCTCCAGCAAAAGTCCAAAGAGATTAAAACATTCTGCAGGTGTGCTAAAGGAGATCAGGAAACAACAAAAAGCTATAGGCTTTGCAATCCCCAAGGCACCTTTTCAGAGACTAGTGAGAGAAATATGTGATAGTTGGCACCTTGGTTTCAGGTGGAACAGGACTGCCATTCTTTCCTTACAGGAAATGACAGAGGATTACTTGGAGAAGTATTTTGAAGATGCAATGCTTGTAGCAGCCCATGCTCACAGGGTAACTCTGATGGCCAAGGACTTCAACACTTTGTGCAGAGTGAGATGGAGGTATGACAAGCTGGTCCATCCTGTGGAATGGCAGGACATAAAAATGAGCGACATATTATTAATTCCACCTACAAGAAAATTGAAGGTAGATAAGGTGAAGGTTGTTGAAGTGACCCACTCAAAGAGCACCAGAGGGAAAGCTGCTTATGAGGAGTCACTGAAGCAGCAAATAGAAGAATCCAAATCTGCTATAGATGTGGAGACTGTACAGATGGAGCTGCAGATACAGAGAAGGTTGCAGGAGCTGGGCCCTAACATAGTTGTCCATATTGAAGATGATTTTTCAGAGAATAATTTTGACTTGACAAAAGCATGCTTGGCAGCATTGGCTCATAAGAATGAGTATTGCTCAGACACTATCATTCTTGCAATGCTCTAGTAAGTGTCTTTTATTTTACACATTTGTTTGCAAAACAATCCTTATTGTACCTCCTCCCTTACACCTTACCCTAATTATTGTTTTGTCCAATGTAGTATGATGAGAAGCTGGCTGAACCATGCTGTACAGCATACAGTTCATATTATTGATCCTGCAATTTCCTTCAAGTTAAGAGATCCAAAGGAAACTCCCATGGATATTTCCAATTGGTTCAGACACTGTGATTTTGATCATGTTGATATTTTGCTACTTCCATACCATAACAAGTATGTGGGTGACTGCTTCTTTTGGGATTTTTCTTCAAGATTGAGTACTCTTGTAGCCTTTGATTTCTTAATGCTTTTTTTCTTATGCAGTGACCACTGGAGCTTTGCTTCTATTAACATCCAGCAAAAGCAATGCTTTTTATTTAACTCTCTTAGAAACACACACAGAGAGGTGAAATTGTAGGTGGTTTGTGTGCTATTTTTAACTTTAAACTTCATTTTTTGGATTTAATGCACACTAACTGAATTATATGTATTGCAGTTGTATTAGAAGGCTTCTAGATGCATTGGATCACTGTCCTCCTAATGTCAATCTTTTGGATTCAATAGAGCCAATAGATTTAGAGGTAGAAAGTTGTTCCCTCTACTGATGTCTATTTCATGCTATGCCTTTGAACTTATTGAATAATTTTATTTTGTTCAGATATTAACAGTTTCTAACATATCTTTCCAACTATCCAGACACCACAACAAGATGATTCAAGTAGCTGCGGCGGCTGGAGAGTGCTGATTAGTGCCAAATATATACTTTCAAGCTATTTTGAGATAGGACAGCCAGAGCTTGTAAGAAAAAATAATTTTCATTTAGCTTCAAAAAATTTGATATTGGTACAAAGTGTTCTAAATCATCATATCTCATTGCAGATGAGAGAAGATAGCTTTAGCTCAAACTATATATATAGTTTCAAAGCTGATATAATTTGGAAGTTTTTGAAGTATGCCTCCCCCAAACCTATTGTACCAGCTACTGTCGAGTTGGGTGAGAGCTCTAAAGTCCGAGCACCTTGATGACACAGATGATGCAGATGTGGTGCCACAGGAACAAGGACCTAGTGCTGATGAGGAGAAGCCACAGGAACAGGGACCTAGTGCTGATGAGGAGAAGCCACAAGAACAAGGACCTGCTGCTGTTGATGTTATTGAGGAGATGATGGAGCAGCAGCAAACAGATGCTCCAAGGGCAGTAGAGGAGACAATGGAGCAGCACCAAGAGACTGTACACGACAGGATGGAGCAGCAGAAAATAGATTCTCCAAATAAAGATGATACGGTGAGCTTGGACCATGTAGAGCAGCCTCTAGATCAGCCTGTAGATAAATAGAAAATTGTTGTCAAGAATATGTTCTACATATATAATTAAACACTTCTGTATAGAATTTTACTTTATTGAATATAATACCTTTGTTTATGGAGTCTGTGTTATCTCAATTTTCAAATTTTTAATGTCTTTGCATTTTATTGAAATCTCTCTTCTTTTGAGCACCTGCAAAAAAGCA
Source organism: Cibotium barometz (assembly GCF_041138505.1). NCBI lineage: Eukaryota > Viridiplantae > Streptophyta > Polypodiopsida > Cyatheales > Cibotiaceae > Cibotium > Cibotium barometz. Next base: position 27,129,548 of record NC_141084.1, read on the forward strand.
ATATGAAACAATAGGGTAAAGTAAACTAATAGCAGTGCTTAATGAGACTAGGATAAGTCACATGGTATACCTTCTTATTGTTGTAGATAAATAAAAAGTCCTTTGAAATAGAACCTTCTGTCTCAAATAGAATGTCATTGCGCAATTGAGCTAGGGAGCAACATTGTATTAATGAGATATTGACTAGCATATCACCATTCTCAACAACATCAATATCAAGAAGTTTATTTTCTGCACCAAAAGAATCTTCATCTTGATCCATTGGGACTAGTTTTGTACCTAGAATTCGACTGCGCTTATAATAAAAAGAAAAAATGAAATTTTGTGATGCAACCATGTACTTCAGTTGCATAGAAGGTTGGACAACCTCACAAAACACTAAACTACATGTCTTCTTATCCCAACCTTTATCCAAAAATTGTGGCATGCATGCCAGACTTGTTGCTTTAACTGTGAATATTGTTTTTGAAACCTTCACTGGAAAGGTATTAAACAAGTCTATAAAAACTGTGAGAGGCATGCATAAAGAAATTTTTATTATCCTTGTGGCAATATTGGGCCTCAGAGCTTTCTGTACTTCTTTGAAAAGCTTGGCCCTATATGCCTCTGTAACACTAAAATGTGGGAGAGGCCAATCCACTGAATTCCATGCCGGAAGGTCTTGTTTTCTTAACACACCATGTGTGTTTGCATTGTCCAGCAACAACTGATAAAAATGATCAGTAAAAAATATACCGGATTGAGCTAGCTCTGTTGCACATCGACCTTGGTATTGTTGTTCTCCTATCGATCCATGCAAAACATCTATAATCGATGTTTTGCCATGTCTCATACGATGAAGGGTATAAATCTGAAATAAAATAACACAAGAATGTCAATAAGCAAAGAAAGAAAGCTTTATCTTAAAAATCCATACACCTCATAAAGAACAAAACCACAATAGAAAAATATACAATTAGGCCTGTGTTGCGGAAGATCATTTGGATAGTCTCGCAAGACAAGTTCTTTATACATGTACACATGCTGAATCAAAACTTCTTTCACCGATATCTTCCCTCTGGTGATTTTAAAATCTCGTACTCTTCCCTTCCATGATGCCAAGAAAATGTTTTTTGTCTAGGGTCTCTTTCTTTTGCTAGGTTGCATGAGCACCCATGCTCCTTTCGAAACACTAAACCTTTCCCAAGTTCCTTCCGTTTTGACTGTACTTGAATTCTCTACCGAAGAAATAGAAGAAGCAGGTCGACGGGGTAAGGATGTGTGGTATAATTCTGCCTTCATAGCATTATCATCCACAGAGCGTCTTCCACAAGAACGGCCATAGTTTTTATTCACCATGGAGACCTTGTGAATCTGTAACCAAAGCAAAGTAATGTAAACAAGATAACAAAGTGAAGTTTCAAGAAAGAGAAAGTGGGCAGACAGACAGTTGACAAGAAACATCTTACTCTAAGCCAAACAGGATCAAGGGAGCAGTTTTGGAAAAGAAGAGGCTGCTGCACAAGGAGGCAGTGGTGTAGAATGGTAGACCTTTTGAAGGAAAGGTAGCACAACATTTCAAAGTTCAAAGGAAGGTGGAAGCGGGAAGGCCCTTGTCAGAGAAAATGTCAGACTAGATTCTATCTTCATGTCCAAAGATCTTGTGAGAATAAAAAACCAATCTCCACATTAATGTAGCACGCTTGTACCTACATAAAATATTGTTTCTTTTATCTATTTTCTCTTATTTTTGTGAATTTCCAACGTTACGTTGGCTCTCTGTTCATTGGTTGAGAGCTTATTTTTCCAAACCGTAAAAGGCTCCAAAATGAGCTCCCTTTTTCCCTAATGGAAAGTTCTTTTTGAATTTCTGTTTCAAGGAAAATCATTTTAGACACTAGGAGGATTTTTATATCCAAAAATATCTCAATTTTGAATTACCTCTCTCTAGACATTTTCTCTCTCTCCAGGCCAAAACAGGGTAAAACAGGATCTTTCTTTTATTTTAGAGAGGGGAATAATTATAAGATCAGAAGGGGAGGTTCTTATATCTGCACACCTCAAAAGTTGGAGAGAGAGGAATCTTACACTAATGAAGCTCAATATGAAAACATCAGGGATGAAGTCACACAGAGAAGGCACACAGGGCAATGCCATTAATCATGTAGGTGAAGCCAGTGGACCGATACAACCACTGAACAGAATCACAAAGGTCCATGAAGAAAAGGAGAAGGTCTAGGCATATTATTACACATGGAGATGGAAAACTACCTTAAGGCCCATCAATCAAAAATATGCAACCCGTATACCTTACAACACAGGTACTGAACCATGTGCCTAGGAGGCCCCTTCTAGAACCAGAACCAGTAGAGCAAATGTAATTGGCACTTTTAAAACAGAGCAACCAGCGCGTGCTGTGACAAGTGCATAGTGCAAGAAGGACAAGCTGTCCTCATGGAAACTAAGGCAATAATGAAGGAGATCAAGCGAGGAAGAAAAAAGAAGACAAAAAGTAAGATGAGAGGTGTCATACTAAATGTGGTTGAGGAAACACAAAGGATTGAGGCTGAGCTCGCACAAGAGACAAGTCGTACGAGGAAGTACTTGAGCAACAAGAAGCCACTGTCAGCGACGCCACACAAGAAGAAACACAGCAAATGACTCCTCCTCAAAGCCCACCAGCTCAGCTAATCTTTAAAAACCTATCTCCACTCAAGAATTCTACTATGTCAGACACACCTGTTGGCAGGGATGCAACCAGAGACTAGAACAGAAGCTGTGCTAGCGGAAGAACCCCAAGAGCTTCAAGAAGCAACATCGCTCTTGATGCAAGTCCCAGCAATGCCATTGGATACAAGTAAAAGGCCAAGAGTTGAAGATACACCCAATACAAGCAAAAGAAGGCATCTGGAGAATGAAGAGATAATACTAGAGCAGTCATTCCTACATAATGTAGACTATGAAAAATTCTTTCAGGAAACTATGGAAGGATTGGATGAGCTATTGAATCTGCCACATGCAAGACTGGAAGGGGCAGCGGCGGCAGCCCACAAGTGCATCACTGTGGGAGCAGGAGCAATGAGTATGGAGGTGCCATCTCCTCATGACACATATGCTTCATGATCGTAATTCCACACTCTGGAAGCAAGTTCAAGAGTCAAACAACCAAGTATAGACCTTGCAAGAACACCTAACAAATGTGGAGGCCACACATAGAGATGTGATCATGAAGAGTTTAAAGGCCACAGAGGAACAAGAGGCCAGGTACCGTAACACTGGAAAACAATATTTAACTATTCGGGGGGGGGGGGGGGGGTGTAGTATTAACTAATCCACGGGATATTTACTTTTATCCCTTACACCCTATTGTGCTAAACCTTTGTAGTTGGTGTCGGGTGCTCCAAAACTTTGAAATATTGGACAACAGTGTCAAAAAATTAGACCTGTTTGTTCCAGATGCTATTCCCAAAACACCAGCACCACAGAGTTATCAATGGATTATAAGCCATGGGTGACTAAAGTCTACAATACTCACCAACACTTTAACTTATGTGAATCTTCCTTATATCACCCTTTTGGTATTCTAAAACTATACCATAATATCTAAAAACATTTAGAATCCATGTTAACCAATGTCCTCTACACTTTTGATAAAATACATATTGAATATCTTAACATAAGTTCTGAGGATATCATTGAGCTCCAAGATTTTTTGGAACTCCACAAACTTAGCCACCCACCCCCAGCTTAGGTCATGGTCAAGAAGAGACATCCAGTTTATCATCTAACCCTACTTACCCCGTGTATTCTAATGTAGCCTAGCAAATTACTTAATCTGTATCCTAATGCTCCGCCTACTAAACAAGTCTCAAGCAGATTGCATTTTTTCTACTCTCTCTTATTAGCATATAGAATTTCCCACTAACCCTCTCGCCCCCAAGGAGGTACTAGCACCTGACCCGTCTTCCCCACGACAAACTCAAGAGGTATGTCATACTCTCCCCTAAGAAAATATTGAATCTTTTACTGATGATACTATTTTGGAGTCCTTGTCTGGTGCAGAGTATGAAGGCTTCATAAGAGCTGGCAATCCACTACTAAAGCCAAAATTGATGTTCAAGGTGTTAATGCTAATAACACCATTTGAGCCAACTTGAAGAATTCTACCAAAGCACGAGTTGATCCCTTGTACACGCCACTAAAGAGGAGATGGACACCTCTAGAATTTCAAGAGGCCAAGCAGCAAGATTCACATGTCTATTATAACTTCCCAATCTTCATGCTAGCTACGTTTACAGACATAAGGGAACAAAGAAAGCAAATGCTAAATTGGATACAGGCATGGCATCGTATTCCGGACCCAACAATAGTGGCCAGTGTTAGATTCTTAAAATTTCTTGTGGTCCTAATCGATCAACACCAAAGGAACGATATGATGGGTATGATGCTGGGTAGCTACAATTCGACATGAATCAAGGTCCCTCTAACAGAGGCATGATGATGTACTATCATCGCCTAAGGTGTCTTCCTACCTACATGTATGTCACATTCGAGGACATGGTTGATACCGGGTTCTAGAGATCACACTTAGCATTGAGAAGAACCCTCAAAAAGCTTTAATCACACCGTAACTTTTATCGTCACCGAGTTCGGCGACTAGGTCTTTCGACCTCGGTAAAACAGGCTCTGTGGGCAAACAGAACCTACATTAGGTAGGGGGGATGTTAATCCCATTTTGGATTAACAAGTATGCTCCTCCAATTGAGGACATTAATAAGTGACATGCAAAGGCACTATAAAAGTTGTACATTATGAGATATTGGCCACCCAAGGCCTTAGTTAAGTAAGTTTTGGGCGCCCAAGTGTGAATAAGGGCCAATTATGTATAAGGCATTTTCTCATAATGAATAGACACAATCCCCCTTTGTGCTATTGAGAGCTCTTCTTTGTGTCTTAAGAGAGATTGAGAGAGAGTATTCTAGTACTTGTGCCTCTTCTATGCTTGTGTGTTGCATGCTTGTGTTGGAGAGTGAGAGAGAGTGATTGCCTTATGCGATGGTGTGCGAGCGACTTTACGATGACAGCGGGGAGGTGGAGCTTAGAGGATTGTCACTTAACAAGTGAGCTTGGAGGCCTCAAGGGACTCAAGTTCAAAGCATTGGTAAGTGCCCTACCATAGTTGTGTTCTATTACTCTTCCCTTAGGTACAAAGTGAAGTGACATGATAAGGTCACTTACACACACTCAGTCCTCCTTGTACATTCAGCAAGTTAAGGTTCATCAAAATGGATGTTGTTTCTCCTACCACTAGGGCGGTAATCACTCTATTGGGATAATCCTTATCAGTATGATCAAATGTGCTCCTCTCATAGAACATGTTCCACATAAGTAATGATAGAAGGGTCCTCTTCCCTATTTCTCTTTGACTTTCGCATGCCAAAATTAGATGGAGCTATCTTTTGGGGAGGGAGTAAAAAAGGTATTTTATTGCTCGATAGTCTTCTTGTGCAAAATCCTCAGCCATCCTAGCTGCTTTGGCCCTAACAAAGAGGGATTTACATCCTTTGCCAATCTATCTAGGGGAGGATCCAATCTTCTAAAAAATTGATGGAGAAGGATCTCATCATCCATCATAGGAGAATTAAGCTTGTATAATACTGATGATACACCTCAGTAGGTTTTCTTACCTGAGATAACTTTGTTTGAGATAAATCTAGAAATTCATTCATCTTCTTCTCTTGAAATCTAGGGGGACAAAACCTTTGATGGAGGTGAGTCTTCATTTCTTCCCATCTCAACTACTCCTTGTGGTTGAGATGGTAAGATTCAACGTGGTTCCTCACCAACTGTTCCGAGCTACTCCAATTATCTTCAATCTGGCAAGAGTCATCTTGCTTCTATCATTATATCCTATAATGTAAAAGTACTCATCCACATAATATGTCCACAATGTCAAAGTACTCATCCACATAATATGTCCACAATGTCAAAGAACTCATCCATAAAATATCTTAGCATAGCGGAGGCTACACTCCAACCCACACACTTTGTCAATCCGTGAATGTAACCCGGTTAGCGCATAGAGGCTATCCCGAATGGGAGAAGATTAGTTAACCACACACTAATGACTTCTAGTCCTATACTCAATCCTTCTTCAACACTCAAGCAATCAATCTAACATAATCAAAGCATCAAGATTAGGCTACACTTAAGCATAAAAATGCAACTTCAGCAAAGAATCTAATATGCAAAGAGCTATCACACAAGCCTCAACTACACATCATTTCATGCACAAGCTTCATCACATGCACTCTACAAATCAGATTTTAGCATCAAAACATCATTAAGAAATCTAGATTAGCAAGTGTGTAGACCATAACCTCATATCATTGAAAATGTAGAGAATAGAGAGTACAAGATTGAAGCATGAATGGAGATGGAGAACCTTGGGAGAGCACATGAGAAGGAGCTATGGAGCAAGCTCTCTCTATGAGCCTCTCAACCAAATGACCAAAGAGTGCTCCCTAGCTCTCAAATGGGCCACCTTTTATACAAAAACTCTAGAACTCCCAAAAGTTCCCATGTGGGATTATTGTCAAGCCCTCTCCCACATTCATCTACAACTTGGAACTCTTTTCAAGAGCCCTAAGTGTCTTTTTTGTTGCATCCTTGTATTGATCTTCATTCGTCATGCAACATTCCCCCCTTCCTATTTTGCGCACGTCCTCGAGCGCGGTAGTAGCAAGAGCTGCAACAAAAAAACAATGGAAACAAGTAAAGTCTTTTATTGAAAAAAAGAAAAGAAAAGAAAAGAAAAGAAAAACCAGCAATGATAATTTCACACGTGAGCATACAAGTGCAAGGCTGATTAAAGTTTTAATGAGTACTAAAATAGGTGAGTAAAGACTAGTCAAAGTGAGACTTAAGTGGTAGATAGTGCTATGCAAAGGCAAGTGTGCTTTGTACACCGCCGGTTATGATCTCAGCCTCAATGTCCTATAAGTATTTAAGTTATTCCTAAGTGGGAAACCTACTCCTAAATATGAGCAAAGGTGATAAGAACTCTCTTTTTTTTTTTAAATGTGTGTGTAGAAGGTGATAAAGATTAAGGTTCCATCCCAAAGAGACCCAAGCAATGGCCAAGAGACCTCCGCCAAGAGAATCTAAAGACCGCTAAGGGCGACAGACCCTTTTTCTTTCTTTTATGACCTAAGGAGTACCCCATGAAGATGAGGCCATCGGTCTCGAGGGCCCATAATGTACCCTAGAGTCCTACCAACATCTATCAAGGCGATAGATTCCTCAAAGGTCTTTTTCTGAAGCTTTTAGACATCAGTGTTCACCCCATGGAAACCAAGGCATCGGCCCCAAGGTGCTAAGACAACCCCAGGTCCTACCAAGCATTCCACATGGCTGTAGACACATCATGTCTCAATTTACTTTGTATATATATATATATATTTTTTAGGGTATATTTTCGTAAATTTTTATTACTCCTAGCACCTAGCTCATACCTAAGTTGTAACTACCACTAGGGATAACTAATATACCTTGAAAGCATAAGAACTTGGCATACTCCCTTGGTATATATCCTACACTGTCTTTAGATAGAAATATCTTTTACTAAGTCTTCTAAGACTCTAGAATTCACTCACCATATTTTAACAACTAATCAAAAACTTAAACCAGCCAACATTGTGTGAACATGCAAACCATATATTCAAAAGATAAAAGCACATAAAGAAATAAAGATTAAGATTTGAATACACCTGTTGTAGTGCCCTGTTGATGTTGTTCGTTTGCATTGATGCATTGCTGATTTTGTGCAGATTGCTCCTCCTTGATCTTTGTAGGCGTAGCATGTCTCTCCCCTTCCTAATTTGTGTGCACGATAGGTGGACTATTGGGGCGTGTTTGATGCTCTTGTTTTAGCGGAGATCTCTGCAAAATTTTTATTAACAAACAAGAAAAGAAAAGAAAAGAATAAAATTTGCCATTGGTGCCAATCACCGAATATAGCCGAGGGGAAAAACCCAGTGGGAGAAAAGTGCCCTGGCTTGTCGATCTTATTGTGGAGTCACTGAGCTTACCCTTGCGCTGGTGGTGGAGATCATCTCAAAAAGAACATAATCCTCTAAAGGCATAAGGAACCACACTATGCAAACATTGATCTACCAAAGAGCTTCAATTGTAGTGTTAATGCCTTATCTTTGGTTTTAGGTATGTCCTTCTTGGGTGGGAATTTTATCAATTGTCTTGGAATTTGAGCAAGATAAGAGGATTTAGGCATTGAAATGCTAGAATCTATGCTCAAATGAGACTCATGTGAAGTTGGATGTGTCTTAGGTACACCCTGGAATTGTGTAACAAGGAGAAATTGGGACAACCGGTGTTTCAATACATGTTTTAGGAAGATCAGCACAAGTAGATTTGTAGGTGCTATCACAGCCACCGTTCCTTTCTTGAAGAGTTTGTGTTGATTTCTTTTGCACCCACTGATATGGAAAATCAAGGGTGGCTTTTGGAATCTTTCTGAAACACTCTTTTATCCCTAGCAAAGCATGGCATTTTGGAAGCCAAATTGCTGTTGCACCCTCATAATAGCCTTGTGCTTTAAGAACATGTTTTGGGACCCATCGAGTAACAATCCGAGGTTTAGGCTTGGAAATGATGTGCTTCTTAAGAGGCTTAGCAACTGGACTAGATGGTACAAGTTTGTACGCATCTTTGGGTAGCCACATTGAAAATTCCTTCTTGCCTGGCCTTCTTTGAGTAGCAACTAGAGTAGTTGGAACATGCCAGCCATGGCCCTCACTTGAGTACTCATCAATTATCCACATCATTTGTTTTGGAGCTTCAAGAGCAGATTTTGAAAGTGGGTTTTGTAAGGTAGAAACACCACCCTTTTGATCAGCATCATTAGCAGATTTGAGTGTTAAATTCTCCACTGAGACTTCTTCTACATGCAGTGCTGTTGTGGAAGCATTCCTATAGTACAAATCATCTAGAAGGTCACGTGGTTGTACCATTCATATAGGAATAATGTCATATCCATCTGAGTCACAGAATTGAATTGGCTTAGGTAAAGCACAGGTCGATAATGTTGCCAGGACATGACTCCATTCTAATGGATCAATTAAATGCTCGGGGAAGGGTTGCGGAATGTATGCCTCGTCTGATACACTTCGATTTTAAGTCTCTCAGTGTTGAAATCCCTACATGAGGCTCCACACATCCATAGATCTTCTCGTCCGCCGTCTGACAATGTAACTCTTGAGCCCTCAGATGAAGCAAAATCAAACTCATCTATTGGAGACCTTGTTACATCACGATATGAGTGATTCCTTAGATTGATCCTTGTGATGGCAGAATCATGTCGGAGGTACAAATAATTGTATCCCCAATCTTGAATCATTTGAAATTGTCGCATGAATGGTCTACCCAATATCACTTCATAGTTTGGATGTTTTCCAAAATCCACTACTGCAAAGGTGTGCTCATATTCAATCCCACATGTGGTGACCAATATGTTCTCAAGCAGCCCAAGGGGATGTTCTAAGCTTCCATCTGCTAGCTGCAGGCGCATCCTGGTACTCCTAATAGCTGGTTTGCCCCACTTTTCCCAAATGGATCTTGTCACAATGCCCACTCCTGCACCACTATCAAGTATTGCAGTTGAAGCTACTTTTCGCACTTCTAATGGGAGGGTAGCATTTTCCTGATCGTCCTCACAAAATTTTCCTACTTTGTTGATAGGAACTGGCATAACATGCTTTGTCTCAGGGTGTATAGTACACTCATGGTGACCCTTTTGTAGCAATACCTGCTCTGACAAACATGTGGCAATATCATTCCACAACTCAAGTCGAATTTTTATCAAATCAAGCAAAGGTAAGGTACAAGCCACTGGTGCTGACAAAATAGCTTGCACGATACTCATATCCTTCTCCTTTGTCAACCTTTTATGCATGGAGGGTATCCTCAAGGTTTGAGAACAGTTCTCATATTCTCCTAGATATGACGGTAAGGTTTTCATTGTATGCTTACTTCTAGGAGAAACAATTGTTTGAACTTCCTCCTAGATGCTTGGGCGTCTAAAGTTGTTTTCCGTGCCTCTGGTAAAATCCACCTCAGAGAATGGCGAACTAATAGAAGACATGTTCTCATTAACTTTCTCATGAACTGCGGCCCATATCTCATTTGCCATGTCCTCATTAGCATCAATAACTTCATCATTGCATGGGAAGACAAGGCTAGGTGGTGGCAGATTACCTCCTTTCAATTGGTTGTCAATTGGTGCAGACCTTTCACTATGAGCTTGTGAAATGAGTTCACTTTTCATTTCCCGACTCGATGACACTTCTGGTATGGTTTCTAATGTTGGCTTAAGAGAGGTTGGGCCCCGAGGAATAGGTGGTGGTGGTTCCTCAAGTATTGACTGAGCTTCCCTAATGAGTTGCTGATGTACAGCTAGATTGATCTTCTCCTCACGAGGGTTTGGGTATTCTTGAAGCTTCTTGGGTAGCTCAGATAAAGCTGCAATGCGACTTCTATGAGCATCAATGATGGCATCTAGAGTCTCATTCACTTTATCCACAAAAACAGAACCCCCAGAACTATCCTCGGTCGTACTAGTCTCATCTTGTTTAGCACTAGGCCCAGGTTGAGGTTGATGCTCCTCATGCACTTCTTGGGATGTAAAAGTTTTATCCCTCACGTTTTGTTTAGAGGCATCTTGAGAACCAGTGGATGCACTTTTAGTTTGCTTGTTTCGGTTCTTCTTCCTCCTAGTGGTTTTTTTTCTATTGGACTGTAGGGTCTTATCCACTAGATTTATCTTTGCATCCCTAGTTCGAGGTGTCTCATCAGTCTGTATTTCAGCATTTCGTGTCTGTAATCGAGTCATGACTCTAAGTGGCACGACATCCTCATTCTCAGATGAAGGTGGAGATGGAACTGCCCCTACAAGGTTGAGTGAGACCTTTGGTTGCGAGGTGCCTTCCTCATGTGGTTTCAGCAGACAATCTTTTGGGAAGTGTTCTACACAACACCCTAGACAATATCTTTCAATTGGTGGAAACTGTTGTACTGTTGTATTGGATCGAGATGCTTGCCTTGAGTGATGTGGATAATCACGAGCCCAATGGGGTTCTCCGCACTCATAACAGGGGCCCATTGGTTTGGCCTCTACTTTCCTTGACTGCCATTGACCTGAGAGGCCTGGAGTCCTAGGTTGGTAGCCGCCTAGCAACATTAAAGAGTTTTGTTCCCCTGGTTGAGTCTCCAGTGCTTGGCTTGGGTATGCGGGGCTTTCAAAGATATTTTCTTTGGATGAATATGATGCATATTCCTCCTCCACATAGCCTAGGTTTACCAAGTCTCTACACATATTTGAATTATCGTAGTCAACAACCCTCACAGGAGCAGTCCCTGGAGCAGGAGGTTGAGCACCAAGAACAGGTCGTGCTTGCTCTTGTGCCATCGGTGGCTTACGTTCAAAATTAGTATACTGTTGATACATTTGTGGAGCCACTCCACCGCTTGGCTGCGCGCACGCTCCTGTCTCATTCTTGCAATACGAGTACATTCCTGTGTGGTATATGGGTAAAGTTCCAAGCACAGGCTTGGCACCACTTCTTTGTGGGTTGGTTTGTGACTAGAGGAGAAAAGGTATTACATTCCTCTGTTTTATGGTTACCGCCACATGCTCCACAAAGATGAGGACCTGTAGGAAGTACACTCCTCATTCTCTGCTGATGTTGTTGTGGCTGCAAGGGTGGACGATAGGTCTGTCCCAATCTCCTTAGTACTAGGTTAGCTATCTGGTCTGGATTTACTAGCGCGCTAAACCCTGAACTTTGGTCATCACCCCACTGATCTCTCGGTTTCACCTCTGGGCCAGAACCATCTTGGAATTTGAAGTTATCGGAATCCATAGCATCATGGCAACACTCATTGAAATTTGTATGCTTCTTCGCATAGAGATGTGTATACAGTGTTGAATTTTTGAGTCCTTTTAAGAAGAGAGAAATTAATCGACTTTGGGCGGGCTTCTCATCTTCTGGGCAACGATTAATATACTACTTCATTCTATTTACACAGTCTCTAACACTCTCATTCTCACCTTGCTTGAAAGAGTAGATGTGTGCTACCGTGTCATGTTGAATTCCCATCAAGGAAAAAGCAGCAATGAATCTCTCTTCCAAAACTCGTAAAGAAGATTTGTCTGAAGCCTCTAATGCCTGAAACCAAGCCAGGGCTTTTCCCTCAAGAGTGAGTCCAAATCCTTCAATTTGAGTATGCTTATCAGCCACTTGCTCAGCTCGAACTGCTTGCCTAAATGCTGCTACATGGTCGTATGGATCTCCCAACCCTTCATACTTCTTTACCAGTTTCTGAAGAGTTGATGGCCTTACTTGTCTTGAATACTCATCATAGGGCCTACGGCCTCTCACTCTCAGTGGGAATTGTTCCTCTCTTTGGTAAGATGGTCCACATGCATCCAAACTTGGTGTGGGTCCCCTATTACTAGCCTCACCAAACCCCTCCAAAGATCTTGTCACCCACATTTCAGGAGGCGCATTAATGGGAGGACGAGTTGGCTCCCCTACCCTCCGATTGTTATAGTGAGAAAGATGTTGTTGTGGTGTGAGCGGTGGTCGCACATTTGGTGTAGGACGATATCTTGGTGCTAGAGTTGGGCTACTAGCAGTGGTCCACTTAGATGTTGAAGGTCCCTCTCTAGTGAACTCTCGTAGGGGAGGAGCAACAGTTTCTCCAAGAAAGGCTGTCTCTCCTGGTTTGGCTGTATTTGTTGAGAACACTTCCATGAATAATGGTTGTCCTTTCCATGTGAGTTCCCGAATCTCTTTCCAATCTAAGGTTCGGTATTCATTGGCCCATTTATCAATTATTCTGTTCATGTGTCCTGCAAGCTTCTCAACTACCACTACCAGTGCTAGAGGAAGATCTAGATCCGGCAATTTAGTTGTGGCATAATATCCCTCTAACGAGTCCTTATAGACCTCTTGAAGTGGGTCATCCTGTAAGACCTTTGTCACTGGAATTTGTCGTACAAACTCCCATTGGTTCGCAGCCCCCTGATCCATTTTACTCTTGCCTTTCCTATCCCTTTCCAAATTTAGATCTACAAGAAGTAAATCATCTATGGATGGCTTTGAGGACTGGGCATTGGATGGTCCAGGCATGTCCGGCTCGATGAGCCAATCATCTCTAGACTCCCTTGCTCTGGAAAGTTTTGATAAGTCTAAAAACTCGGTTTTAGAGAGCTCTCCTAATTTGTCTACATTTTCTGGATGGTAGGTGACTTCGTAGCGAACACCATCTCCACCCATATACATGTTACCCTGGTCATTGACTAGAGGTGCTCTATCAAGTTCTGAGAAAATGTCTGCGATCTTAACAAGATACCGTTGTTGTGGATCCCTAAAGATCTCAGCTCCTTGAGCATTTGTGTAGACATATTGGAGTCTCACATTGAGTGTTAACCCCATGGTGTCGGCTTCAAATGGATTAAAAGATCTTGCGGGTGTCCTATTTGGGGCTACGGACTGACTATTTGACGGCCCAAGATTGTCCATAGACAATGAACTAGTTGTTCTGGAGGAAAGGGTATCGGATTGGGATTCAGAAAGGGTTTCAACAATATCTGCCAAATTGCCTACCGATTGGGTCCCACTTTCCTACGTAGGTACTCTAGAAGGTGCCCTAGGCCCTATGGCAGAATCTATAAGACGTCCCGACCGCAAGTGCATAAGGTCAAATTTTTTGGTTTTTTATGTGTTTTTGTTTTGTTTTGTTTTGTTTTGTTTTGTTTTGTTTTTAATATATATATATATATATATATATATTTTAACCTACCTAATCACTAAATGCAACTAAAATGAGTATGTGTGGTGTAACTATCTATCCTATTTATTATTATTATTATTTATTTATTTATTTTTTAAATGATTTTTTTATATGATTTTATGTTTTTACTTTTTTTTTTAAATTAATTACAAAAATTATGAATCACACTAAAAAAATACTAATTATGCACAAAGTTACAAAAATTAAAAAAATACAAGTTACACTAATTATGCAAAAAATTTAAAAAATTGAAGAATTACAAAATATGCAAAAAAGTAGACTCCTAAAAAACACTTAATTTATAGAATTTTTTTTATTATTTATTTTTTTATTTTTTTTAATTTCTATTTCTTTTCTTTTATTTCTTTTGTTTTCTTCTCCTTTTGTTGTTGTTGTTTTTTTTTCTTTTGTTTGTTTGTTTTTTTTTTTTTAAAAACTAATAAATTTCGTACCAATTACAAAAAATATGAATCTACTAATTATGCATCAATTACAAAAATTCTAAAAAAATAAAAAAAAAATGCAAGCTACTTTAATTATGCAAGATTTTACAAAAATTTAAAATAATGAACAACAGATTCAAAATACAAAAATAAAAATTGTTTTTCTTCTTTTTTTTCTCTCTTTTTCTCTTTTTTTTAATAAATTTAATTGTTTTTCTTTTTTTTTCCTTTTCTTTTTTCTTCTTTTTTCTTTCTTTTTTTTCTATCTCTTTTTCTCTTTTTTTTAAAAAAAAATATTTTTTTGTTGTTTTTTTATATTTATTATTATTATTTTATTTAAAAATACAAAAAACATGAAAAATTAATTAAAAATATAAAAATAAAAAAAATTGAAAAGCACCAACCTTATCTTTGCCGCCTCCCGGATTCTGCGCCGGCGCACCCACTCGCCCGTTTTCAATGCTGCCAGCTCTCCCTCAGCCAGGCGCCCTCCACGTTCGTCTTCAATGCCTCCACGCATCCATCGCTTGCGCCCTCTTCACTGCTATTTTGCTGCCTACAACAGCCCCTCTACGGCGCTCCCTCTTCTACGCCTCCACCTCGACGTCTCCACCCGCAGGTCTACTCACCGCCGTACGCCACCACCCGCAGGTCTACCGGCTCTGCAGCCCTTCTTCGCGCAGCCTACACGCATCGCTTGCGCCTACTGGCGATTCAAACACCTTCACTTCACACTGTCAGCCCAGTTCGACCTCCGCCTCTTTTTGTCTTGCTCTGCTTTTTCCACCCGGCCGGCTTCTGCCAGCCGCCCTTTTGCTGCCGGCTGCCTCCCACACGCCTTTGCTTCTCAAACCAGCCACGCCGTCCACTGTGCCTTCTACAGCTACTGCTCGCAGGTCTCTCGTCGACTTCTGCTTCTCCTGCAGCACTCGGCCCCCTTCGATGCAGCGCTCCGTGCAGACAACGCCACCCACTCTTCGATTTCTGCCACGTCAGTATATAAAATATATATATTTATATATATATTTTGTTTTAAAAGCCGCCTTCACTACCATCTACAACGCCGTCAACCTACAGCCAGCCGACTCCAACTTCTGCTGCGCTTCAACGTATATATATATATATATATATATATATATATATATATATACATCTGGTGTTTGGCCGCCTTCACACTGCCATCTACACGCCGTCTTACAGATGCATGTAATATATATATATATATATATATATATATATATATATATATATATATATATATATATATCTATTTTTCTTTGCTACGCTTGATGGAAACGCCTCCCCACACAATAACAAAACAACAAAACAAAAAAAAAGGCCGCCTCCAGCACTTCCTACCTACCTCTCGCCAACCTCGTCAAAGATGCAAAAACAGAAAGTACTTAAATCTGATTAATGGCGGGATTTCTCTACCGCAATGGGGTTTTATTTT
Source organism: Cibotium barometz (assembly GCF_041138505.1). Taxonomy (NCBI): domain Eukaryota; kingdom Viridiplantae; phylum Streptophyta; class Polypodiopsida; order Cyatheales; family Cibotiaceae; genus Cibotium; species Cibotium barometz. Next base: position 27,145,295 of record NC_141084.1, read on the forward strand.
TTTATTTTTATTTTTTGCTTCTAATCAAAAAACCGAAAACACACAAGGCGCCCTTGAGATCACACACTCAATGCCCTTGCAAACTCTACTCTAATCTACCCTAATCCACGATTTTGCAATCAATGGAGCACTTAGTAAGAAGTAATGGTTAACACCCTTCACTAACTTAGGTGTGCGTTCCCCGGCAGCGGCGCCATTGTTTGGGACATCTTAGCATAGCGGAGGCTACACTCTAACCCACACACTTTGTCAATCCGTGAATGCAACCCGGTTAGCGCATAGAGGCTATCCCGAATGGGAGAAGATTAGTTAACCACACACTAATGACTTCTAGTCCTACACTCAATCCTTCTTCAACACTCAAGCAATCAATCTAACATAATCAAAGCATCAAGATTAGGCTACACTTAAGCATAAAAATGCAACTTATGCAAAGAATCTAACATCTATCACACAAGCCTCAACTACACATCATTTCATGCACAAGCTTCATCACATGCACTCTACAAATCAGATTTTAGCATCAAAACATCATTAAGAAATCTAGATTAGCAAGTGTGTAGACCATAACCTCATATCATTGAAAATGTAGAGAATAGAGAGTACAAGATTGAAGCATGAATGGAGATGGAGAACCTTGGGAGAGCACATGAGAAGGAGCTATGGAGCAAGCTCTCTCTATGAGCCTCTCAACCAAATGACCAAAGAGTGCTCCCTAGCTCTCAAATGGGCCACCTTTTATACAAAAACTCTAGAACTCCCAAAAGTTCCCATGTGGGATTATTGTCAAGCCCTCTCCCACATTCATCTACAACTTGGAACTCTTTTCAAGAGCCCTAAGTGTCTTTTTTGTTGCATCCTTGTATTGATCTTCATTCGTCGTGCAACAGTACTCCACAATGTTAAAGTACACATCCCATAGAATATGTCCAATTCAACATCACCTCTCCAAGGTTGGTACCCTAGCCTTGGAATGCTTCTAGTTTGAGATCTTCCTTGATATCATTATCCAATGTCTCAATTTCTAGTATAATGTTTTGAGCTTGATGCCCAGATCTCACGATTCTTCTTAAAGAGAAGCCTCTACTTGAATCAAAATATTGGCAAAGACTAAATAATAAGAAAAATATTTCTTTTATTTCCTCAATAATTTCTATTACATTGCCAAGGAAGATTTTATTTCTAGGATCCAAAGAGCTGAAAATGACGATATTTCCCTACAATCATAAATTTTCTTGAGGGTGATATAGAATAAGATGATTTAGCTTGGCTAAATACTTATCTAGGGTGAAAATACTTCTGTCACGTACTCTTTACTGCTTTACAAAATCTAAATTCTCCATAATCATGGCCAAGCTCAGATTCGAGGCATAGAATGGAAGATAATCTATGTCTATCATCACAATAAACTTTTCTTTATCCTTGTCCCACTCGTGACACCACATGAAGAACCCAGCATCCAAAACACCATGTTTGATGCCACAATGAATACACCAAATATGGGTACCTACAAACCTACTTGAGACTTAGGGATACTATGAGGGCAATGCCATCATATGGGTGCTTAAAGCTATCAAGGTTTCAGCATCAATTTCAACTTAAGGAGTCCAAATAAATTCAATGGTGTGGAGACCAAATTCAATGGTGTGGAGACCAAATCAAAAACAACCTAACCACATGGAAAACTCTACTTCCCCATGCCAAGAGGACTTGCCTATCACTTCACCAAATGAAGGGATGAAATTGAAGATGTGCCCACAAATCATATACATGAATCCACTCTTTGAACTATCAGTTGATGTTGCAGAGTCTCAATGGTGGTAGACACAAGAATATACTCTCCTAAAAATGGAGATAGACACAAGGACCTGTTACTCACATTGGTAGACAAAACAATTCCAGGGAGCCACAAGAACCACTACCTACAAAGGTATAAAGCCACAAGAACCTCCCATAAACACAATATAGTGAATCATCATCGAAAGGAGTGCAAAGGTCAAAGACTTCATCAATAGCCAAATATATGTTGCCTAGAAGAAAGATCAACACAGAGGGTTAGATTGGACTCATGATAAGTGTCCAACTCCTCACAATCAAATACTTCAAGGGTTAAATGACAAAGGATAAACAAGGATTTCAATAGTTTTCACCACCATGATTATTCAAAAATTGCAATCATTAGTCTAAAAATCACGTAAACCAAAACTCAATGTACAGACAAGTAAAGTGGTGATTACTAATGGGTCCACCTTAGAATGGACAAAAGTTACAAAAAGTCAATTTTACAAAGTTTGTTCCCCAATTACCTCAAGAATCACGCCTATGATTCCCTAAGTATGCTTGTGCTAAAGAGCAGTAGAAAGCTAAGAAATGTTATGAATAATTGGAGCCTATGTAAATGAGCATACCTCTTTAATGGCGACCTAAAGTTCAAGCTCAGTCTCAAGATTGTTAATTGAAGTATGCCTGGACCTCTACATCAGCAATCCCATTAGGTTTGGTTGCCATGATTTTACAATCACGCTACAAAGGAATCACATCTGTGAATAATCACGCCAATAAAAGGAATCACATCTGTGAGTAATCACGCCAATAAAAGATCACTCAGCTCAATTATTTGCACACACAAAAATGTTTCACATGCTATGTACATTATCAAAATAAAGAAAACCATAGGGCTAAGCCATCATGATTTTCAAATCACGCCTATGACACTTGAAACATGGTCGTGGTTCCCTGAATCACGTCCAACAAAAATGCTTCAAATGTCAACCACATAGGTCACATATTCCTCATAAAAGCTTACTATAGTAACAAAAAAACAATTCATTCGGTTGATTCAAAGGTTTTCGTACCGTGATTTTTGCCATTTCATCAAAAATCATGCCAGCATCACCGACGTGTGATTGGTTAATCATGCTACAAAATCATGGCTACCAACATGTGTCCAAACACATTCCAATCATGCCAATTTCTTTAAAATTGCACTCTACATACATATTCTACAATCATTTTTTGTGTTGCATTAATTCTCATTTGTCGTAATTTTTCAAAGAATTACGCCCATGAGATTCCTCAGAATCCCACCAACAAATCTTCATCCAAATATATCTTCAAAATCAACACAATAGAAGTGTTCAGGGATGTTCCTAAGGGCTTCCTAATACTAGGGGAAGTTGTTAGCAGGTATTAAAGTCATCTCCTCTCAGTATACATGCAATATTATCACCCATGATTCTTTTAAGAATCACGCTCGTGATTCTTGTCTCTACATAGTCACGCTAACTTAGCCATCTCCATATAAAAACCATCTCTAACATTGTTTCCTCTTGTTCTAAATGCATACCAATCATTATCTAGTGTAAACAAGGTTTTTCATCATCATGATTCTTCAACAATTGTGACTGTGATTTCTAACACCTACAAAATCACGGAGACTAAAACTCATTCAAATGTGCAACCACATGGCCACATTGTTTTGTCATCATATTTTTAATCCAAGAAACCATTCTTCTGTAATTTGATAGGAATTTCACCATCGTGATTCTCAAAATCATGCTTATTATCCATTCATAAAGAAGAATAGTCTTTAACTACCCAAGACTAAAACTCATTCAAATGTGCAACCACATGGCCACATTGTTTTGTCATCATATTTTTAATCCAAGAAACCATTCTTCTGTAATTTGATAGAAACTTCACCATCGTGATTCTCAAAATCATGCTTATTATCCATTCATAAAGAAGCTAGTTTTTTCCACTTCACAATAACCCATATACCTTACCCTTTTTAGCAAGAATATGTCAGCATTTGGGTAGCAAGAAAATGATTTGAAAGTTAAATCAGATCGCTTTTATGAGGATGTTCAACCTTCAAGTGAGGGTGATAATTGATCTTAGGACCTACTAAACGATACAAAAACAAGAAAATGAGTATTATAGTAAGGTAGATTTGGTTATAATTTTAAAAAGCTTTCTCAAACTGATGGGAGAAGGAAAAATGCCTTCTCAATATTTTCAAGATTTGGTTAATTAGATTGAAATATGAAGAAAATGCTTATTCGAAATTATAGTCTCCTCTTCAATCGATGGTGAAAAGGATCAGTGTAAACATTGAGTTATTTCTATAATCTTTGATTGATGAGAAAATATTTTTCTAGTCTATAGAAACTTTAGTAGGTAATGTACAGGGCTTTACGCATCGATCTTAGGGTGCCCATGCTTTGTGTAACAAATCTAGTGATGGGCCAAGCTATGGTGAGATCAAAATGGGTGGCAAAAAATTACCCTTTTTCAAAGGGTAGAACCCGGTTCACACACACTGCTGAAAATGTTGAAAATAATATGACAATTTTTTCAAAGCAAATGTGCATACATAAGCCAAGTGGATTGAGTGATTGTCTTGATTCAATGGGTCGTAAGTTCAAATCTTACAAATTGCATGCTAGTTTTTTTTTTTGTGCATGCTAGTTTTGTTTTTTGTGAGATGTATGCATGCTAGTTTTGTTTTTTGTGAGTGATTGTCTTGATTCAATGGGTCGTAAGTTCAAATCTTACAAATTGCATACTAGTTTTTTTTTTGTTCGTGCTAGTTTTGTCTTTTGTGAGATGTGTGCATGCTAGTTTTGTTTTTTGTGAGATGTATGCATGCTAGTTGATTTTTTGTGAGATGTCCTTTGTTTGGTGGATCTCCCTTGGCCCGAACCAATTTTCCAATGTTCCATGGATATGAAAGTTACTTTATGGTAAGTCATTTTTTAGTTTGGTGCGTAAAGCCCCTTCGATAAGAGAAAGTTGCCATACTTCTAAGTTTACTCCTTTAAACGAGGTGAAACAAAGCCAAAATTCTGAAAACCCTACCGCATCATGTTCCCGCGCAGGGTTAAATGTAAACGCGTGGGAACTCCTTCTAAGTCACTTTTTTCTTTTTTCTTTTTCTTTTTCTTTTTCGTTTGATTTTTGGACAATTATCCTCCGACAAAACATATCTTGCTTTTTGTTATTGACGAATGATATTCACCCCCACACAAGGGTTGAAATTTGAAGGCCTACCCTAAACTTCAATTTGAAATTGACGAATGATATTCACCCCCACACAAGGGTTGAAATTTGAAGGCCTACCCTAAACTTCAATTTGAAGGCCATAATAAACTAGGTTGATTTGAAGGCCATAAACTAGGATGACCTTCAATATATATATATATATATATATATATATATGTTTGTGTAAAATTTGGAGAAATTCTCAAAATAGTGGTCTTCTAGGCGCCTCTTGGCAACCTTATTTTCTAATAAGAGGTCTGACTTTGGCAACGCAATTTTGGCAATAGGCCTTCTCTAGAAGGTTTGAAGGCCCTAAGAAGGCTTCAAATGCGGGCCAGAACCACCATGTATGAGACTCGAGAGTTGATCTTTTCCGTGTCATCCTAACTCGCTTGTGGCTTTTAATTGTTAACTTCGTCATCATGAACGAATAATGATTCCGTGTCGTGGACTATGTATAGTGAGAGTATCATTATAATAATTATATATATATATTGCGCTCGCTGAAAAATTCTCATTATTACCGGCCGACTTTTGAAGAGCCCTTGTCTTTGATTATTATTGCATTTGACTTGAAAAATCTAGACTAGTATTTTTCCCTTAAGGTCACCCATATGAACCTTTCTTTTACAGGGCAAAAAATTTTGATGCCCTTATCCGAAGGGTAAAAATCCCTAAGAAGGGTTCTCCAGTCTTCAAAACTGAGGCCTCAGCCCAATGCCAATATCATTAATGATAGAAACGTGTGGATTCCTTGTGATTACTATCTTTTCTCTTTTTTTTAAATAAAAAAATCATGAGTGCTTGTAATGTCAATTATATGTGCAAACACTCCCTTGAACAAAAATTGTAAGAGAAAGAGATTTCCCCCCCCTATACAACAATATGTAGGCCATATAATTGAAAAGGATATGTATGACCTTTTAGATGACTTCAAATCCCTTTCTTTCTCTTTTTCTCTCTCTCTGTTTCTCCAAAAAGTTAGCATGTTCTATAAAGTTCTTTAAAAATTGTAACGTATGTGTTTTTCTTTCTTCAATGAAGAAATAAATCCCCCACACTAGGTTATTGCCTTGATGTGGCTACTGTTGATGTCTCATGTGTGCTGGCATCATGACCCACAATTATTGCTACTGTATTTCTTAATAATACTCAAACTTTGACTAGAAAGACAAATTTCTTGCCAGCATGCTCTAGTTGCAACTAGGTCAAGAAAAGCAACACATAAGTTGAAATCCTAGCACTTTGACTAAATTCTTGTTAGTAGGCTCTAGCATAAGTGATTGCAAACAAGGTAAATCTAAAGCCGGTCCCAAATTAGGGTTTTTTTAACTCTTTAGAAAAGTAAACTTTTGACCATATGCTGAACCATGAATATTTGTAGCATGCATTCACCCATCTATGAAGTAGCTTAAAGTTAGAGCTAAATTGTAAAAGAAAGACAACTTCTATAAATGCTAGAGAAATGATCTATATTTATTAGTATAGTATTGGCAAGAATGCATCCATAGGAAATGGAATACAACTTTAATGCCTTCAAAAAAAGGTATGAATTGGGCTTGGAAATGTTTTTGTTCAATTGCATGTGGATGCAAGCCCATGGAGAAAGAGGGTGTGTGTGTGTTGCGGGGGGGGGGGGGGTGCGTTTGGGGAGTATTGTTGTCATATTTATATATGTAACATAACACATTAGTTTACATGAATTTATAAAAGGGGGTTCTAAATTCAAAATCCAAGCTTGTATAAGCAACTTCTAGAGAGTAATGTCAAAAAATGTAAAAATAAATAAAGGGGTATTTTAAACACATGCTTACATTATATGGGTTTTTAAACACATCGGTATTTTAAACACATGCTTACATTATATGGGTTTTTACATAGTGACAACCTTGGGCTTACAAGCACCATGTGTAACTATAACCCACTCTAACTTCCCTCTTCTTTAGCATGCTCCTCTATCATACCAAATGCATTAGACTCACCGTAGATCTTGATTGTATCATATCCTCGGCCCCTCCCCACACCATACAACCTCTAAATATCTCCTCCCTGTCTCTTCACCCTTCCACCATGATGTAAACCTTCTTAAATTGAAGTATTCTTTAGGAATCGCATGTTTGAAAACTTCTTGTTCTTCTTCTTCTTCTTCTTCTTCTTCTTCTTCTTCTTCTTCTTCTTCTTCTTCTTCTTCTTCTTCTCTCTCTCTCTCTCTCTCTCTCTCTCTCTCTCTCTCTCTCTTTGCACTTTGTTGTTTCTATATGAATCATATATGGTCTACTAGCTTCACTACAAAATTAACACCTCTCCTAAATCAATGGATGTGTGGCTATGCCCATGGTTAAATTGCTACCTAGATCTCTAAGGCCACTGTAGCCTTTGGCTTGGACCTTTTGCTATACCTTGAATTCCCTATAAAATATAAATGTAATGTCCCCTAGACATACACAAAATATCACCTAGTTTTTAACACACATCCAACACGTGGATGTAAGGTCCCAAATATCACCTATTTTTTACACATATCCAACACTTGGATGTAAGATCATTTAGATATTTCAACACTATATCTTGATCTTCATCCATACCATGCAAGGTGTGTAGACCAAGAACTCACATAGACATTGGCTATAGAGTGCTACATCACATAGAATTCCATCAACATAGGATCACAAAGGTATTCTCATTTTTCTATAATTACAAAGTTACAAGGTCAAATGGATCCTTTGAACATGACACAAAGTTTATAAAGTGTCGATAAAGTTGATGAAGATTGTTAAAGTTCCCTATTTGTATATGGTCGGTGCCAAGATTTTGTGAGTCGTCGTGGTAGACGGGCTACATGAACACATAGATAAATGTCAATGTGCCAAGATTTGGTACATGAAAAAAATATGCATCACCAAGAGATATTCTCGTCATGGAGATTGATGAATGATACACATACAACTTAGCTTAGCATTCTCATAGCAAGCTATTATCTTATTGTCCAAACCCAACTCATGCTAGTTACATGTCACTTGCTTGTCTTCATAGTTGTTGGTGCTTTTTAGTGCTCTATCAGGCTATCAAATATCTCACCTAGAGAGTATTACTCAAGATTACAACTTGTTTTGGCCTTTACACATAGAGAACATTGCCAACTTGATGCAATTCATGCATAGATCTCTTTGTAGAGTGCCCACTTAGAGGGCACCCAAGAATGCACAATAGAAATGATGCTACACATGCATAGTTCTCAAGCCCAATTACTTTTGCTACTAATCATTGCCTTTGCTCATAGAGATTGCCCACACAAATATTTTGTTGTGTAATTGTAGTCATTCTTTAGTGGCACTCATATAGAGCATTTGCACACACAATTTAAAGTCCATCTTAAACCCACCAAACAAAGAGACAAACCACCTTAAAGTTCTTAGCTTGTTTCTTACATAACGTTTGAGCCCTTCTATAGAGACCATCACATGGAGAGTTGGCTCTCTCAACACTTAGATTGAGATGAAGATTCCCACACACAAGCTCTCACAAAGACTCATAAAGAATTAGATCTCTCTAGCCCAGAAACTCCTTCTTGTTCACATTCACGAAGGAGTTCCCAAGGAAGGGAACTTTTATACCAACTTGAAAATCAACACTACGCTTGCACACTAAGCTCTTAAAGATCATGAATCAAAACCCAAAAATGAAGTGCACTCAATGAGCAAGAAACAAGATGCTTATACCACAAAGAGATTACTTAATTGATGTATTAATACACTAATCAAGCTTAAGAAAAAATACATGAAACAATCTTATAGATGAGTTGAGTGTTCTACAAAGCTTTTCACTAATTTTTATTATTATTATATTAAATGTGAAATAGGAGTATTCATAGCTCTCACAAATAGAGTCATTCACCTCCTACAATAAATAAGTGGATTTGTGACTAGATTATAGGGAATGCCACATTGGTAAGCTGGAGTATAGGGAATATCACATGGGTAAAATAGATTATAGGGAATGCCACATTGGCAAACTACCACCTAGCTCTCTTAGGTGTCACAACTAAAAGCCCTTGGCTTAGACCTAAGGCTAAGACTTCAATGTAATATCCCCTAGACATACAGTAATGTCCCAAATATCACTCAAATTATTACACACATCTAACACATGGGTGTGAGATCACCTAGGAATTCAACATATGCGAATCAAATTGTTTTTGTACTCCTTTATGTAAGTTTTTGTATTATGGTGTACTAGGTCTTGGATTTGGATTTTTCTAAGAGAACAACTCTTTTAATAATGAGTCTTTTTTTCATTATGGTGTACTAGGTGTTGGATTTGGCTTTTTCTAAGAGAAAGACTAAGATTATGGTGTACAAACTACTCTCTTTTCATTAAATATGGGGACATTAAAGGGATTTTTTGCTAATCTACCTCAAAAGAATTTATATAATATAGGTATCTTGCTCAATTTCCATAAAATAAAACATTTTAATCTATCAATTTCTTATTCACTTCCTTTATTCAAGTTGTATAATATATCCTTAAAGAGATTCACTCTAAAAAACTATACTCTCGGGTCACTAGGCTTTCACATGCTTGCCCACAAAACAAACCTTTTACTTACATACTTAAAGATTTTCTCAAAATCTTTTTTTAAACTTTTCATATTTGTACCTTTTTGTGATTTTAATGGCCTTTCTCGAGGTCAAATGCTCAATTGTGTTCTTATAGATATTTTATTGGGCATTGGGATCTCTTTGTCTCTTCATAAGTTTATAAGTCATGTTTAGTTTGTTCATGTTGCTTGTGCTTGATCTTGGATAGCAGTTTAAATAATTTAACAACCTTTTTTAAAGATTTTAACATATATTGGCATCATTTTTCTTGTTCAACAATCTTGTGTGTTGTTGGTGTAGGTTTCAAACCTTTGAAGAGATATAGGAAATGAAAAGAGTGAACATAGTGGCACAAAGTTTATAGAATAATTCTTTGAGAAAGAGACAAAGTCTTACAAACTTAAAGTGTGATGCAGTTATTTTTTCCCTCATAAAGTCCACCTTAAACTTGTTCTAGCATCATTGTTTGGGACTGCTTTATTTGTTGTCAAGATGGGTCAAGACTAAGACCACTGACATGTACACAAAAACCAACATTTCACTAACATAAGGAAAATGCCTTGGAAACTGGGTATGTATATCATTTAAAGGAGACATTTTGTGTGACAGTAGTTGGTGTTCCAGATTGAAGTTCAGTAGTAGAATTTCTTGCCTCGTTAAGAAAAAAAACGTTACACTCATGGGTCGACTGATGCTTTAAAAAAGCAGTAGAATTTGTTGCCTCCTTAAGAAAAAACACATTACACTCATCCCATTCCTTTTTTTGATGTTGATTTGAATGTGGTAGCCTTAGAAGTTGTTCCATTTCATGATATCAAGTGGTGTTCATTGTTTTGTGTGTTGGTTGATGCAAGTGCTTGTGGTTTCTTTGTTGCATGGAGTGGGGTGTGTCTGTGTGTGTGTGTGTGTGTGTGTGTGTGTGTGTGTGTGAATTTAACTTAGAGAGGTTTAACCTTATGAAGTCCAGCAATAGAATTTGTTGCCTCGTTGAGAAAAAACACGTTACACTCATGGGTGGACCACTGTTCTAAAAAAGTAGTAGAATTTGTTGCCTTCTTGAGAAAAAACACATTACACTCATGCCATTTCTTTTTTTAATGTTGATTTGAATGTGGTAGCCCTTTTTTTTTAACAATGCGAGTGCTTGTGGTTTCTTTGTTGCATAGAGTAGGGTGTGTGTGTGTGTGTGTGTGAATTTAACTTAAAGAGGTTTAACCTTATGAAGGCTAGGGGCAATCATGCTTGAGAAAGTGTAATTCCTGTAAGTGTCATCATTGAGTTATTACATGTCAACACCAATCTTGAACTTTCAAACTCTTCAAATTGTATAGCACATGGAATCCGACCCCCTCCCCATATCCTCATGAAAGGGAAATGCATTAGGTTGGCCTTTGCCTTGGAAAGGGGCTCACAAACTATTGTCTTTTCATGACTCTAGCTTTCCTTTCCTTGTTCCGCTACTTTTTCTAGGCTAAAAAAGGGCGAGAAATATCACCCATGGATGATGGCACGAAGAAAAAGCGTGGGATTTGTAGACAATATATGTTACCAATCACATTTTTTCAATTCTTAAAATTAGAGAATTTAAGGTGAGATGTTAGCTGAAAAGACTTACCATTTTTTTAAAAAGAGAATTTAAGGCATTTAACAAGTCTTTACAATTTTGACAAAGTAGTAAGAGTCGTGCTGATGTGGCAGTGGGCGTATCCGGGATGGCCGCGTGTATTGACGGGACTGGTAAACGAAGGGCGGGTCAACGAGACACGCGGCAAAAGCAACCGGGGTTAAGTCTGCTCCTTCATATAAGATCGTCTTCTGGCTTTGTTCTTTTGCGCTTGGGGTTCCTCCCATTCTTATGTTTTGGTGCAGTAAAACATAGCCTGCTCCATGGAGCCTTCTGCTTCTGCTGCGTCTCGTGTATATGTCCCTATTATTAACCACCCCGATTGCCCTGTCCCAACCTACGCCGTATTGCAGTTTTTGGGCTTCTCTCCCCACCCTTGCCCGCTAAACCCTAATCCCTCCCCCACCATGAACCCGCCCCCTCCACAGCAACTCACATGCCCACCCCCCTTCGCAGGAAACCCTTTCCCTTGCCCCAGCCCTAAGATCATCTCTTCTTCTGACAGTAGCAGCGATCGCGATAAGAAAGATAAGAGATTCACTTCCATCAAGCCTTCCCCCATGAAGAAGTCTGGTGCCCCTGCCGCAGCCAGCCCCATCCCCAGAAGGGGCAGCAAGAGCTCAGTCGCAACTTCTATTTCTGTCTCTCATACTGAAAAAGACACCATCATCCACACCCACAGCTCCAATTTCCGTGAGGTCGTACACCAGCACACCGGCGCAGCCAGCGGTAACACGGATATGATGCCTGTTACCATGTCTGCGCGGGCTATCAATCGAAATGGTGGAGATAATGAGGGCATTGTGAAGCAAGGCTCTCCTATGGCAGCAACCATCATAACTCCAAAGCTTGCAGACTGGGGGAGAACCCGGAGGCCGGCCACCACCACAAAGCTTCTAGAGAGAAGGAAATCCACTAAGGTTCTTGAAAGGCTGTCTACCAGCTGCAGCGATCTGCCCCCTCTGGTGCCCAGCCCCGTGACGCCACTCGCCTCTGATTTTGAGAAGATATGTCTTCCTGTAACCCCCACCACAAGCCAAGGCAGCTCCATAACCGCTGCCACCCCCATTGCGGCCGCCTCCATCTTATCTTCAAATGAGGCCAAAGCTGTAGAAGTTGGATCAGAGGAGGGCAAAGTTATGGATAAGGGCTCAAGCTTATCTTCTGCTATGGACATGGGTTGTGACTCACCTCATGCCATGGAAATGGGTTCTTGCTCAACGCATGCTATGGGAATGTGTTCTGACTCTACTCATGCTGAGGAGCTAGCCATTGCAAGGAAGGGCTTCTTCTTGCACTCTGAATGGCCGAGGCATGGAGATCCAACCCTTCTTCATCTCTTTCCAGAGTCTCCAAGCGATTAATAATTGGTTGGATCACCTGGCCTTCTGTTGATAATCAAAGTATAGCAAGCCAAAGGAAATGAGAGTTGAGGGAACCAAATGCTCCAATACCGTATAATACATGTATCAGTTAACAAATTGCCAAGGGGAACTATATATGGCTACATTTTATGTTGCTATATTTTAGCCTATCGTATTCATAGTAGATCTCTTTTAATATATATTTAGGAGGAGGTTTTGTCTATGGAAGCATTGGTTCCTGCTTCTCATTC